>NW_024609857.1:68401496-68909289 GCF_016920785.2 Ixodes scapularis
ATTATTATATAAATTACATGACAAAAATATTCAGTCAGAACGTATCTCTTTTAAGGTACTGCGTATTTTTTTAGAATGCTTTAAACTTTTATACTGAAAAAAGAAGGGGTATAACTTGTTTCCCGGAACTTCAATTAGTTCATTTTTTTAGCTTTTGTATGTGAATCAAAGAACTTGTCATTATGTGTTAATTTTATTTCAATTATCTACAGTGTATTATAGTTTGTGTGTGAAAAGATTCGTCACTATGTTCCACTTTTATTTCTATTACATATAGCTTATCTTTTTTCTTTGCTCTGAAGCTGCCAGTATGGGGGCCTTCGGCTTTGTGAAGCTCTCTATTTGACAGCTTTTTCTGCAGGCCTTCTGCATCATGTATTTTTGGTGCTAAATAAAAATTACTATTATAATAATAATTATTATTATGATCATCATCTGTTGCCGCACATCACTTTGAAGAAGAGGGCAGCTTGGACAATTGTCCTTGCTGTCCTCTCCTGTGCCGCCCTGCTTGCTGGTGATCCTGCGGATAATAGCCGTTCCTTGCTTCCATACGGATATCATTTTCTTTATTTATGGTTCCGCACTAAGCTTGAAGTTGACGTTCATTCCCAGAGTGGAGTATTCTGTTTGGTCCAGGGGTTTGCCATCGAACGTGAGAATTGGGTTAATGTCTTGAGAGCCGCACCAAGAACAATGCATTTAGTGTTTTCGGCTGATGGTTCCGTACCTGCTTCTGTGAGAAATTTGTCAATGGTGCCGAGGCCTGCTTGAAGTACTGTTGCTTTGTCATTTCTCGGGCCGCTGACCATCTAGATCTTGATGACGTCTGCGTTTATTGTGAACCGCCATCCTTGTATTTTGCTAAGTTCCCGGACTAGGGGTGCCATCGCCAGGTTAAAAAGGGTTGGTGAAAGGACCGCGATCCTTGGGGCACCCCGATCTTGAAGTTTTTGATAGTGCTTCGATCTGTCTGACTTCACAATGTTTAGTGGTCTTCCAGCGATGCCTTGCACGATGACGGTCCTGATAATGGTTTCACGTGGGAAGGAGTTGCCGCAGCAAATGACTGTGCAAACTGAACGTTTAATGGGGGCGAACTTGTGCCCGAAAATAAAAGGAGAAAGAAAGATAACAACAGAGCGTCGCGGGCGCCGAAGGGGGCGAAGCAGCGGGATCGAACGCTGAGGCGAAACTGACTCCGGCTTGCCACGCGGAGCCGCTTTTGAACACGCGTTGGCTTCTGGAGCATTCGACGTAGAAGGTTCGACGCGTAGAACATTGTAACCTCGAATCAGCTAGACGGTTCTCGAATTCACTAAAACATCACATTACAGTGTCAACAAAATTGCGTGGCCAGGAATCGAACCCTGGCCCTTGGCACGGGAGGCAAGCGCGATAACCGTTAGGCTACGGCCGCACTGCCTACTTGGCGCGCGGCATTGCTCCCCCCTTAAAAAAGTGCATCGCCCCGATGCAACACAAAACAAAACAAAGCACATAAAAAGAACGGCAAACTAAAGAGTTATTTGAAACACATAAGATCCACAGTCCTATCGAGAGTAGTACGGCTTCAGGCGCACGACGTGGACGACTTCAGGTCGTGGTGGGCGGCGTGATGATGTTCTTGTTCCGTCGGGCATCACCTCGTAGTTCAGCTCGCCGAGGCGACGAAGTACCTTGTATGGTCCAAAGTACCGTTTCAGCAGTTTCTCACTGAGGCCGCGGCGACGGATGGGCGTCCACACCCACACCCTGTCTCCGGGCTGGAAGTGAACGTCAGTGCGACGAAGGTTGTAGCGGCCCGCGTCGACGCGTTGCTGGTCTTGAATCATGAGTCGGGCGAGTTGGCGGACGTCTTTGGCGCGTTGAGCAACAACCTGGGCGTCGTCGCTCTCATTGTCAGATGGCTCATGGGGCAGCATTGCGTCCAGCATGGTCGTTACCTTCCGACCATGTACCAGCTGGAAAGGGTGAATCCAGTGGTCTCCTGAACCGCCGTATTGTAGGCGAACGTGACGTAGGGCAACACCTCGTCCCACGTCTTGTGCTCTACGTCGACGTACATAGAGATCATATCGGCGATTGTCTTGTTGAGTCGCTCGGTCAGCCCGTTGGTCTGCGGGTGGTATGCAGTGGTTCGACGATGGCCGGTGCCACTGAGACGAAGGATCTCTTGCGTCAGCTGGGCCATGAACGAAGATCCACGGTCTGTGATGAGGACTTCAGGGGCGCCGTGCCGGAGGACAATGGACTCGATGAAAAAATGAAAGCCGCTTACAACTCCCTGTAACGCCGAATTAGAGCGCAGCTCTTGAGGAGGAGGAGGGAAGGGCACTGGGGGGGGGGGGTTAAACTAACCAGGGGGGGGTCACGTTACCTTGGGGGTCACGTGACCCCCAATGCCGATGATGTCATCACTGACGTCACTGATGACGTCATCAGTGACGATGACGATGCGGGTACCGATGACATCATTAGTGACGTCACTGATGACTTCACCAGTGATGATGACGATGATGCGAATGTCGGTGACGTCATCAGTGACGTCGCTGATGACGTCATCAGTGATGATGACGATGACGATGCGGATGCCGGTGACGACATCAGTGACGTCACTGATGACGTCATCAGTGATGATGACAATGACAATGCGGATGTCGGTGACGTCATCAGTGATGATGACGATGACGATGTGGATGCCGGTGACGTCATCAGTGATGATGACGATGACGATGTGGATGCCGGTGACGTCATCAGTGATGATGACGATGACGATGTGGATGCCGGTGACGTCATCAGTGATGATGACGATGACGATGTGGATGCCGGTGACGTCATCAGTGATGATGACGATGACGATGCGGATGCCGGTGACGTCATCAGTGATGACGATGACGATGTGGATGCCGGTGACGTCATCAGTGATGATGACGATGACGATGTGGATGCCGGTGACGTCATCAGTGATGATGACGATGACGATGTGGATGCCGGTGACGTCATCAGTGACGATGACGTCATCGGGGGCCACGCGACATCGGCGGGGGTCACGTGACCTCGAGGAGGGGGCCACGTGACCTCAGGGGAGTCACGTGACTTCGGGGGGTCACGTGACCCCCCACGAGGTCACGTGACCTTGGTGGGGGCTCGCGCGGTGCATTATGGGACATTTCCCATGATGCACCGCGCGGTTACGCCGACGCCGACGCCGACGCCGACGCCGCTCAAGCCGGAAACGGGCCCCTAAGAGCTGCGCTCTAAAACTTGGCGACTTCAACAGCCGTGCCTGCTGGAAGGGCTTTCGTTACGGCGTACCGTGTGAGATAATCGGTGGCGACGATAATCCAGCGGCTTCCCGACGTTGACGGCGGGAAAGGGCCAAGTAAATCCATTCCGATCTGCTGGAACGGCATAGACGGGGGAGAAATCGGATGCAGAAGTCCTGACGGCTTCGTCGGCGGTTTATTGCGTCGCTGACACTCGTGGCATGATCGAATGTATAGGTGAACGGTCTTCGGTAGCCTCGGCCACTAGTACTTTTCTCGAATCCTGGCGAGCGCCTTGCTGTAGCCAAGGTGTCCAGCCGTTGGGTCGTCATGGCATCCTTGGAACATTTCGTCTCGAAGGCTGGCAGGAACAACCAACAGCCATGCTGTGTTGTTGTTGACGAAGTTCTCCTTGTACAGCACGCCTTGCCGCATGGAGAATGTATGCAGGATTCTCAAGAAAGCACGGGGAACCGAACTCGCTTGTCCGTCTAAGTGCTCGATGAGCGCTCGCAGTTTAGGGTCGTCTCGTTGGAGTGCTGCCATGTCGCTGACGTCCAAAGCGCCGAGGAAACACTCATCGTCATCGTCTTCGATACAGGCAGGACCGGCCTCGACAGGAGCTCTTGACGGGCAGTCGGCGTCATTGTGCTTCCTGCCGGACTTGTACACAACGATTGATGATGATTACGAGTTTATTGGCGCAGCAGCAACGAGGGCCATAATGCGCCAACCTTAACGTATTTAGAGCATAATATAACAAAAGTTTCCTTTGAGGCTACATATTTACAAATGGTATAAATATCCTGTTTGTTTTAAATAGTCTAAGACACGGCTAAAAGGAACTAAAGGTTTATCACCAAGCAAAAACGAAGGATGAAATGGGAGATGATCCCTAAACAGTTCGAGAAAACATGATTGACGGAGTGGTTGATGGGACGAACAATGCCACAAAATGTGCAACACGGTCAGAAGCTCTCCACAATGTTCACATAATGCAACATCTTCACCACGAAGCAGATGCTGATGTGTCACGCGGGTGTGACCTATTCTTAGACGACACAGAAGAACCTCCACACGACGTTCCCTGTTATAAGAGCTCTCCGAAACATCCAGAAGGGGCTTGATAATGTGAAGTTTCTTGTTGCTCTCTGTATCCCATTCCAGCTGCCATTTGAGAAAAATAGATTTCTTCAGAAGTGGTTTCAAATCTTGGTAGGGTAAGCAATTGAATGTTATAGACGAGCCTCGGGCAGACACGGCCAATTTATCCGCCTCTTCATTGCCCAAATTCCCAACGTGGCTTGGCACCCAGCAGAACTTAATGTCCCGACCGCGTCGCAGGGCGCTATTGATCTTATTATGTAGATGTTGTGCAAGGCGGTTCTTTGTGGGCATCAGGGAGGACACAGCCAATAAGGCACTTTGTGAGTCGACAAAAATTACAGCTTTCATTATACTATTGTCGAGTATATGTTCGACCGCTAGTAAAATAGCATAAAGCTCTGCGGTGAAAATGCTTGCCCTACAGTCAACTTGTGTGGCTTTGCTGTAGGAGGCGGAATACAGAGCACACCCTACAAAAGACGACGATTTGGACCCATCTGTATAAAACTCCAGGTAGTCTGCATATTTTTGTTGCAAGGAGAGGAACTCCTGCCGGAGAATTTGTGGTGAAATGACCCTCTTACTGTATTTTGCGAGTGACCAGTCACAAAAAATCGGCAAAGCATCCCAAGGGGAAACCCTACGAGTGTTTTTAAGCAAGGGGATCTCATGAAGGGGCATATTAAGGGATTGACAAGTACTTTGCAAACGGAGGCTTAATGGTCTAACAATGCTCGGCTTGTTTTCGAAAAGCTGTGAGCTTTTGCAAGTATGGCGGGCACTGTAGGAGGGATGTTTTGGATTTGAAAATACTTTGTAAGCATAAGAGACGCTGAGGTACTGCCTCCGCTTCTCGAGGGACATTTGATGCGTATTAACATACAAACTCTTCACAGGAGATGTGCGAAATGCACCTGTAGAAAATCGTAGTCCAAGGTGGTGTATTGGGTCAAGCATCTTAAGAGCAGATGGCCGCGCTGACCCATATACTACTGAACCATAGTCGAGGCGGGATCGAACTAAGGAGTTATACAGTTGCAGGAGACAGCGCCTATCAGAACCCCACGACATATGCGACAGCACCTTTAGGATACTTGATGACATCAAGCATTTCCGTTTTAAAGGTTTCAGATGGGGCACAAAGGTAAGTTTCTTGTCAAAAATCACACCCAAAAATTTGTGTTCTTGCTGGACTGATATTTCAATGCTGTTAAGATGCAAGGAAGGATCAAGAGACAATCCCCGGCGTAATGAAAAAGGAACGCAGACTGTTTTTTCAGGAGAAAATTTGAAGCCATTTTCGTCTGCCCACTTACACATTCTATTGATTGTAAGTTGCAACTGTCGTTCACAACTGGAGAGGTTACAGGAAGACACAGAGATTTGCACATCATCCATATATAGGGAGTAATTTACTGATGATGGCATAACCTTAGCTAGACTGTTAATCTTTACAGCAAAGAAGGGGGAACGCTCAGCACTGCTCCCTGAGGAACACCATTTTCTTGAGAAAAACCATCTGACAGTGTGGAGCCCAATCGGACTTGAAAAGTTCTTTCGCTGAGAAAGCTCTGTATGCACTGAAGCATGCGGCCCCGTACACCACAGTTGTACAAGTCACGAAGTATTCCATACCTCCATGTGGTATCATATGCTTTGTGTAAATCAAAAAACACCGAGACACAATGCTGCCGGTGTACAAATGCCTCACGTATAGCGGTCTCTAGGCGAACCAAATGATCGGTGGTCGCTCGTCCCTCCCGAAAGCCGCACTGGTTTATATCAAAAAAATTCTCAGTCTCCAAGAAATGGACAAGACGACGATTCACAAGCCGCTCATAAGCCTTCCCTAAGCAACTTGTGAGTGCGATGGGACGATAGCTCGTAGGAATGGAAGGGTCTTTCCCAGGTTTCAAAAAAGGGATTATGTGGGCATGTTTCCAGCAACGAGTAAAGGCAGCAGCTTGCCATAGATGATTAAAGAAAGTTAACAGACCGTTCATAGATTCAGGGGACAGTTTCCTCAACATTTCATAGTGGAGACTGTCTCCCTGGTGCAGACTGCTTCTTTGCACCAAGAGCGACTTTGAGTTCACACATTGTGAATGGTCTATTGTAAAAAATTGAACCACCCTCCGACATCGAGATGGGCTGCTTTTCAACAGTCGACTGGAACTTGAATTTTTCGCTAAAATTAGAGGAGCTACTAATAAGATGGAAATGCTCCCCAAGAACATTTGCTTGATCTTTCAGCGATACAGAGGGGGAAGAAAACAGAGGAGTTCGGAAAGATTGGTAATCTCCTCGAACTTTCCGCAGGCGATCCCAAACTTCTTTAGCTGGGACAAAGCTATTTAGAGTAGATATATATTTTTCCCATGATGTCCTCTTTGCTTGTTTCCGTGTCCAACGTGCCTTGGCCCTACATTTTTTAAATTCAATCAGGTTCAAAGCAGTGGGATAACGGCGAAATATACCCCATGCCTTGTTCTGTTTCCTGCGAGTGACTGTGCAGTCCTCATTCCACCAGGGTTTGTATCTCCGGGGTAGGACGCCGGATGTTTGCGGAATAGAAGATGCAGCAGCATTAATTAGACATTCAGTGACAAACACCGTCGCCTCCTCGGGGGACATACTGCGAAAAAGCGATGGATCCAGTACGGCATTTAAACCAAAAAGAGCCCAGTCAGCCTTCTCTAATTTCCACTTTGGAAGGCGGGTCGAAGGCGAAGGAAGGGGTATTGAACTTTCTAAAATTATGGGGAAATGATCGCTGCCAAATGGATTATCTAAAACCTTCCATGAAAAGCATGGAAGTAAAGCTGATGATGATATGGAAAGGTCTATTGATGTAAAGGTGTTATGAGCAGCACTAAAAAACGTTGGCTCCTTTTTATTCAGAAGACAGAGCCCGGAGGATAATAAAAGTCGTTCTAAAACTCCACCACGGGAATCCTGACGAACACTACCCCACAGAGGGTGGTGGGCGTTAAAATCACCTAGAATTAAAAAAGGCTTAGGCAGCTGATCTATGAGTCCTTGTAGCTCGTGGAGCTGCAGTGGAACGTTGGGTGGCAGGTAGAGAGAGACGAGGGTGACGAGTCGGTCAAGGAGAACGCGAACTGCTACTGCCTCGAGTGGTGTTTGTAGAGGAACCTGAGCACACACAACCCCGCTCTGCACTACAACTGCAACACCTCCAGAAGGGCTAGGAGAAAGGCGATCCTTCCTAAAAACCTGGTGCCGGCGTAAGACCTGTGTGTGTTTGTCGGTCAGATGGGTTTCCTGCAAACAGAGTGCCACAGGACGAAGCTCATCGAGAAAAAAATTAACGTCATCAATATTACGAAGAAGGCCGCGACAGTTCCACTGCATGATACCTAATTGTTTAGTCATAGCAGTGCTAAAATTAAAATAAACTTTAACTTATAAACTGCAAAAATGGGTAAAAAAACACGTTACTAGGGTTTAAAATCAATTTTTATGCGCGGAGCGTTTTTCTTTTTCGCGCAGTCATTCTGCTTCCCACTAGAGGTAGTGGGAGCAGCGAGGGAGGACTCCGATCCCGAGAGGATAGCCTCGTCGTCGGATCTGAGCCCACACTCTTCCATGGGCTCTTCCGGTGATGTCGTCAGTTGACCCTTAGGGGCCAACTGCTTCGACGTTTCACCGGGCTTCCTCGGGGCAGTGGTTCGGGGTGGTTGGCCCCGGCCCCGGGGGAACACAGAGGCAGCGGGGGCCATCCCCTGCTCGGGGGTGGATGCTGGCGAGCCAGCACCCTCCCTGGGCTTGGGACATCGTGCCGCTGGCACCGTCCCTGCGGGTTTCGGTGGGGACTCCGACGAGACCTGCAGATCGTCCGGAGACGTCTGTGTTCCCGCCGATGCCATTACTGGCCGTGCAGGTCCCCTACGCACGACCTCGGCATAGCCGCCTTTTGCCAAGAAAGAGAAACGTTTTTTGGCCTCATGGTAGGGAATATTTTCCTTTGCCTTTAAAGTGAGAATTTCTTTCTCTTGCTTCCATAATGGACAGGAGCGAGAGTATGCCGGGTGAGGACCGTCACAGTTGGCACATTTCGAATGGTTATCGCAGGTGTCAGCGGCATGCTCTCTGCTGGAGCACTTGGCGCAAGTGTCGGCTCCCCGACAGCTCCGCGACCCATGGCCAAACCGTTGGCATTTGAAGCATCTCTGAGGGTTCGGCACATAGGGCCGTACACGGCACTGTAGATATCTTGCCTTCAGAGTTTCAGGTAGTGTGGTAGAGTCAAAGGTCAGGATGATGTGTTTGGTTTTTCTTTCAACACCATCACGGCGGATGGTGATGCGGCGCGCAGCTACAACCCCTTGACCAGAAAGGCCCTCAACAATTTCTGCCTCGGATGTTTCAAGCAGGTCATCCTCAGAGATGACTCCCTGTACGGTGTTTAGCTTGCGATGAGGTGTTACGCTAACTTTGTAGTCTGCGACGGCATTCAAAGCTAGGAGAGCTTCACTTTGTTGTTTTGTATTAATTTCCACAAGAAGGTCACCCGATGCCATCTTTTTTGCATTAAAATTCATTCCAATAATACCTTCAAGAACTTTTGATACCAGAAAAGGGGATAACTTTGCAAGTGGCTTTTCGTCTTCTGAATGTAGAACAAGAAACTTCGGGAATTTTAGAAATTCAACACGTTTTGCGGGAATGTCTTTTGCTTCGGTGCGGACCCTTTTCAGGGCCCGATCAGTAGGTTTTTGCCTGGAACCCATAAAGATGGGAGGAAAGTTCAGTGCCCGGGTGCACCGCCCACCACGGAGCCCAACAAGGGGGTAGGTAATGTGCCATAGCAAGAGGGCTTGGCTGACACAATTACGCTACCAGTGCTACCCGGGCACTATACCCTAGTGTGGTTGCAGGGATAGGTCCTATTTCCACTCAAGGTTGGCCCTTGCCGCCTAAGATGGTGAAAAAGGAAGGAAGAGAGTGTAGAAGAAAAGAGAAAGAGGTGGGAGGAAAAGTGAAAGAAGGAAGAAGAGGGTAGAAGAGGCGACTGACTGAATCATCCTGGTCGGGCCAAGCCAGGACACCCGTCTACGAGAAGCAGAGGTCGAAGCGGTGTATTGCCTCGCCCGGGGGGCCCCGAAGGGTCCAAACATACCCCGGGCTCAGCTCAACCACCAGGGTCCCCTTTTTTCCGGACACGGGTTAAGCCACGCACAGCCAGGCGTGGGTGGGTAAACCCACATGGCTCGGGGTTCGCGGTGGCGCCACTCACCAAGCACCTACTAAGGCAGGTGCCCCTGCGTGCGGGTATGGTGGCCCGCGTGGCTGGGGTCCGTGGTGGCGCTACTCACCAAGCACCTAACACCGAAGGTGTAGGCGCCCCCTGCGGGGTTGTACACAACGGTCATGTCGAACTCCTGCAGTCGTAGGCTCCACCGGGCGAGGCGTCCGGAGGGGTCTTTCAGATTCGCGAGCCAGCAGAGCGAGTGGTGGTCCGTGACCACGCGAAAAGGACTTCCATACAGATATGGGCGAAACTTTGTTATTGCCCAGACGACAGCAAGGCACTCCTTTTCAGTTGTAGAGTAGTTCCTCTCCGCCTTAGACAGCGTCCGACTGGCGTATGCGATGACTCGCTCTGTCCCGTCCTGCCTTTGAACAAGCACCGCGCCAAATCCGGTGTTACTGGCGTCCGTGTGGATCTCTGTATCAGCGAACTGGTCGAAATCGCCATGAATCGGGGGCGTCTGGAGTCTTCGTTTCAGCTCATCGAATGACCGCTGGTGTTCGTCTGTCCATTCGAACTTTACGGCGTCCTTCGTGAGGTGCGTCAGCGGTGCGGACAGCTTGGCGAAGTCCCGAACAAATCATCTGTAGTAGGCACAAAGTCCGAGGAATCTTCTCACGGCCTTCTTGTCAGACGGTGGCGTAAATGCAGCTACGGCGCGGGTCTTCTCGGGGTCAGGGAGAACACCTTTGTTGCTCACGACGTGGCCAAGGAACTTAAGTTCACCATAGGCGAATCGACACTTTGTTGGCTTGAGTGACAGGCCGGCCGTCTTGATGGCTTGAAGCACGGCTCGAAGTCGTTTCAGGTGCTCGTCGAAATCTCGTGAAAATACCACGACGTCGTCGAGGTAGACGAGGCAGCTCTGCCATTTTAGACCTGCCAGCACGGTGTCCATGACGCGCTGGAAGGTGGCTGGTGCTGTACAAAGTCCGAACGGCATCACTTTGAATTCGTACAGTCCGTCGGGAGTGACAAAGGCAGTTTTCTCCCGGTCACGTTCGTCGACTTCAATCTGCCAGTAACCACTCTTCAGGTCCATCGACGAAAAATATCGGGAGTGGCGCAGTCTGTCTAACGTATCGTCGATGCGGGGGAGCGGATAGACGTCCTTCTTCGTCACAGCGTTCAGTCGACGATAGTCCACGCAGAACCGCAGGGTTCCGTCCTTCTTCTTTACAAGGACGACTGGGACGGCCATGGGCTTCTTGAGGGTTGAATGATGTCGTCGTCGAGCATCTCCTGGACTTGATCTTGAATCACCTTCCTTTCCTTTAAGGAGACTCGATACGGCGACTGGTGGACAGGAAGCGCGTCGTCGTCGGTAACAATGCGATGTTTCGCCATTGGTGTTTGGCGAATCTTCGATGTCGTGGCAAAACAGTCACTGTACTCGGCAAGGAGATCAACCAGCTGCCGGCGCTTCGTAGCTGGGAGCTCGGGGTCGATGTCGAGCGGCGGTGGCGTCGTGCTCTTCTGCTGTGGCGACGAGGTTTCCTCGGAGATTACGGTGACCACGGCTCGCGCCTGGAGCTCCTCGACGTGGCCCACGGTGGTACCCTTCGTTAGGTGCTGCGGCTCCTTTCGAAAGTTCGTCACAAGAACAGTTGTACGTCTTTCTTGGAGATCCGTTACGCCTCTTGCGACACCAATTCCTTTTTTGAGGAGCAGTTGGACGCTGCATTCCAGAAGAGCTTCACCGTGCATGGCTGCGTCGGTTATAACGGTGACGAAAACACTTGACCGCGGCGGTAGGTTCACATGGTCGGCGATAACTCGAATCGCGGTTGACGTCGTGTCGGTCTCCACCGGCGCTAAAACAGGTTTTCGCAGCGTCAACTGGTTTGCCCCGAGGTCGATGACGGCGTCATACTCGCAGAGAAAGTCCATTCCGAGGATAACGTCCCTCGAACAGTCCTGCAGAACGACGAAGTTCACAGGGCACTTTTCACCGTGGATCTCGACGCGAGCAGTGCATCTCCCGACTGGCGTGATGAGATGTCCTCCGGCGGTTTGTATTTGGGGTCCATCCCACGGCGTCATGACTTTTCGCAGGCGACGAGAGAGCCTCCCACTCAAGACTGAGTAGTCTGCTCCGGTGTCCACAAGTGCCGATGCGTCGTGGCCGTCGATTATAACGTTTAGGTTGTTGGACACCGATGCAGGGACGTCGTTGTGATCTGTAGCGTCGAGAGAGTGGGAGCGCTCCGTCGTTCTTGGAGGCTCTTTACTACGGTCGTCTTCGACAACGCCACCTCCAGGCGTTGCCGCACTTAGTTTTCCCGGCGACGCAAGGGCGACAGGCTCTCTCGGCGGGGTCGTGGCGCTGGAGACGCTGAACGTCTAGGCGACGGTGAGCGAGACTCACGGCGGAGCGGCGTTAAAGATGGCGAACGTCGAAGGTACTCCTCGATGTCCCGAGGGCGTTCGTCGTACCTTGGGCGTGGGTCGTTCGGGTGGAACCCGCGCAGCCCCAGTTGTCGGTAGGGGCATCGACGGTAAATGCGGCCGGCTTCACCGCAGTGGTAACACAACGGGCGTCGATCGGCCGTCCTCCACACGTCGGTTTTCCTTGGTGCCGGCTGTTCTCGGTGGTCGTACTGACGTACTTCGTCGTTGCGTCGGGGGTACGCCTGCGTTGGTGGGTCTCGTCGGGGTAATGTTGAGCAGTTGGCGGCGGTTGTCGGGCCACTGCGGCGTAGGTCACTGTCGGCTCATCGGCTGCGGCCACGCTGGCAGGAGTCTCCGGTTGAATTGCCCGCTGAACTTCTTCGCGTACCACTTCGGCTATCGACAGCGAAGCCGGCTGGTTGGCAGTAGGCAGCAGCTTCCTGAGCTCTTTCCGGACGATGTCGCGGACAATTGCACGAAGATTGTCCGCGCTGATGCCGCCCTCGTCGAATCGGGAAGACGTCAGCGTCGAAGCAGCAGGCGTGCCGGCGAGTCGGTTGTAGTGGGTGGCTCGGATTGACAGGGCCCGCTCGATATTGGTTGCCTCGGCGACGAATTCATCGACAGTAGTTGGTGGGTTGCGAACAAGGCCACCGAAGATGTCACTCCTCACTCCTCTCATCAGGACACGTAGCTTCTTCTCCTCGGTGGACTGAGGGTCGGCTCGGCTGCTCAGGCGGAGGACGTCTTCGACGAAGCTGGTGACCATTTCGTTGGGCCCTTGAGTTCGTACTTGAAGGAGGTCTTCCGCTCGCTGTCGTCGTGTCTGGTTCGTGAATGTCTCCTTCAGGCCAGCGATACAGGTGTCCCACGACGTAAGCGACGCCTCGTGGTTCTCGAACCACTGCCTCGCGGTACCCTCCAAGGAGAAGTAGAGGTTTCGGAGGCGCTGCTCAGTGGTCCATCCATTATGACGTGCTACACGTTCGTAGTGCAGAAGCCAGTCCTCTACGTCTTCGTGGGTCTCGCCATGGAAGGTCGTCGGGGTTCGCTGGGCAACAGGCAGGTAGATGACGGCTGCGGCGGTCGGGGACTGCGATTGCTGGCCGTCCATCGTCGGCTTCGTTGGCCGACGATGGATGGCCAACGAAGCCGTCCATCGTCAAAGTAAAAAAAAAAAATAAATGGAGAAAGAAAGGTAACAACAGAGCGTCGCGGGCGCCGAAGGCGGCGAAGCAGCGGGATCGAACGCTGAGGCGAAACTGACTCCGGCTTGCCACGCGGAGCCGCTTTTGTACACGCTTCGGCTTCTGGAGCATTCGACGTAGAAGGTTCGACGCGTAGAACATTCTAACCTCGAATCAGCTAGACGGTTCTCGAATTCACTAGAACATCACATTACAGTGTCAACAAAAATGCGTGGCCAGGAATCGAACCCTGGCCCTTGGCGTGGGAGGCAAGCGCGATAACCGTTAGGCTACGGCCGCGCTGCCTGCTTGGCGCGCGGCAGTATATGAGTACGCTGTCTCGAAGTAGCGGAATGCTGTCATGCGTGTTTAGGTTTCTGCGGAATCCGGTTTGTGCTGGTTTGTATGTGTCGCTCAGGTCAGTGATTCAGCCTATCCTGGCAAGCGCTATGTGCTCGACGAGACACCACAGGACCCATGTGAGTGAGATGAGGCGTGTGTTTTGAGGTTTTTCGTTTTTTTTTTTTTTCAGGTTTGGGGATGTGGGTGACTCAAGATATTTTTAACTCCCCGGGCATTTGCTTTGCTTCCATATTTAATTAATTTGTACGGGGAGACTATATTTTACTTGATCCGGTAAATTCCTAAGCACGGAGTTAGTGATTGCGTCCGGTCCGGATGCGCTCTTTACCCTGCTTTTCTCAATTGCAGACTCCAGTTCTCGGAAGTCGAAACCTGTATTCTAGTGCTCTTCGCTTGTTACTTCCAGTTGTTGGTATATTTCTCGGGGTGGGTCTGTCGAGGGTTGCGAGAAGAAGACCGGTGCAGTCTCTTCCAAGACCTCGCCAAATAGCTTTGCTGCTCAGTAGTGCGATGTGTGTCATCGCGCTAAAATATTTTCTCTTCCTGAGCATTGAGTTGCAGATGACTTTCATGTTTGCGGTGCACATACGTTTGTTAAAACTGACACATAGCTCCAGCCAGGTGCTAAAACAAAGATCGTTGGCGTATTTCTGTGCTTCGTTTGGCCAGCTCATTGGCTGTCGTGAGGTCTCGTTTTTTGCGGCAGCAACAATATTTGTTTAGTAGCTCGGATATTTGATGACACCGGGAGATTAGGCGTGTGTACCGAGCGTTGGTCCGTTGAGTTCAGCCTCTTTACTGATCGTTGCCTTTTTTTATATGCTTCGCGTATGGCGTTTGATAACTCGAGAATAGTCTGGGTCAAGTATTCCTGAGATAAGAAGTATCGGAAATTGTCCGAGAGGATGGTACGTGCTTCTCTTTTCGGTTTGGCATTGCCTTTACCCTCTATGGTGATGTGTATAGGGTAGTGGTCAATTCTACCATATGTTATCTCCTAGTTTCCAGATGACATTGGCGCACGCCGTGATCAGTGTTAGATCTGGTGTGGTGTACGTCTATTTGTCTCATCGTCTTTTCCAGTCTAGTCTTCGCTCAGGCGTCATTGAGGAGTAGAGGCCCTGCATTGCTGTATGCGTCTTGAGCTTGCTTTCCTCGCTCGTTGTCTTCAGGTTATCCCCAATCCCATGCCACACATTGAAATCGCCTCTCACGAAAATGCGGTAGTCTGGGAGCTCTTGGTCATATGCTGCAGTCATATGTGGCCGTCTTTGTCGAATAGGGAAGGTCGGTAAGATACCGAAACAAGGATGATATATTTAGTGCCGATAGTGGTACGTACGGTAACGATTTCTTGCTTCGAGTTACACCATTGGGTTCTGTCTAATTGATTGTAAGGAAGCTGTTTTCGAATGAAAATTGTTGATTAAACTTCGATTGTGCTTTTGTTCTTTCGTGCGTGTATTGTGGATGAATAACAAAAGCTTCCACATCACTTGATTCCGAAGTTCCGGTTGTTAACTTCTCGGATTAATAATGCATCTTTGGGGTCTTCTTGGAGTCGTATGGTGAGTTGGGCTTTACGGCCTCTGAGCCCTCGACAGTTCCATTGAAGGACTTCAAGGGTCGGCAGGTTTCGCTGGTGCGTCTTAGTCGGCAACAGTGGCATATTGAATTGGTGTGGGGGTGGCTATGATTTGGATGGGGTGTGACTGTGCTTCTGAGAAGATTGACTGAAGATAAAGTGGCGATTCGGACCAGTTGGTTCATGATCACGTAGGTAAGTGCCAAAAACACAGAACAAGAAAGCAGACACATATGGGTGAGACCCGCTGGTTGGCGCGTCTCGTTCGGCGTGTGCGTGCAGCTGGTTTGTTGCACTGCACGTAGTGTTGTTGTCTGTCTTGATTGCTGACATTTGTGTTGTTGCAGTGCTTATTGCCGGCGTTGCGCATCGACCCGCTGAGATTACCGTGGTCGTTTTTCTTTCTTGTTGGTTTCGAGTTCAACCAAAAGCCTGTTTAGCAGCGTCTTCTTGCAGTTTATTTTCGAGGGTTTGTACTAATTTCGCCTTGGTTCGTAGGCAAATATTAATCGGTTGTGTGTCTGATGCCCTGGCACCGGTGATGCGGCCTGGGTCCACCATGTCATTTTGTTGTTAAAGGACTTATCGGCACGACATGGTCTTCCTTGGCACGGATGTATCTGTGTTCGGCTGCGTTAGAGTAGGAAACTGGTCGAGGCTTTGTAGCAGTGTGAGGCTGCTATTGTAGGGAAAACCACCTCCGGGCATTCCACAGTAGATGACGTTCATAACAGTACCTCTACCCTGCGGCTGTCTTTGCTTGTACCACAGGAGCGCTCGCTCTTTGTGCTCGGACATCAGGATTCCTTTTACTCGGGCAGTTGGCGTCAAGCGCTGCGTACCCCGTTCTACGGCGATTTAGGCAGTACATATCTCCGCACTTTGTTTCGTTGGGATGGGTTTCGCCAGATTTTGTGCATGTTTGTTGCCCGATGCACACTGCTGCCTTGTGTCCTTGACCGTGACACGTTAGGCGTATGACTGTCGAATGTTAGAAGGAAAGAACAATTCCTTCTGAGTGGTCTTGAGTTTATAACATTATGGTAATCTGAGTTCGAATTATTAATAAATGCTTGAGCCCTTATAAGATGCCTGTCATCGAGGCACGAAGCCCGTGCCTCACAGAAACACTAGAACGTAATATACCTGCTGAGTCGGGGTTTCTGTCATGTTTAATCTAAACAAGCTCGCTTTCGCCCTTACATTAACTTTATCATAACGTCCTCTTCTTGTCCATTGTTGAGTAGGAGCATCTTTACGTGCAGCATGTTATCTGCGTGACTTGCCCGATATAGTGTGATGGCAATAGTATTGTTCTTGTGGTGGTCCGTGTAGCTGATTCTGTCGGGGTTGCACGGAATAGTGAAATACCGCTTCAGATAATTGAGTAAGTGACTAAGTAGACTGGATGTGTAGTCGTTATTTTGATATGGTCTTTGGTTTGATGTCTACCACGCACTAGGACAGATAAAATCTGGGAATTACTGTTCCTCTAGTGGGTTCGGTTTTTTTTATTCTGGACGATGGTCCATCCTTTTGTTGGGTCATCACAATCTTGCCAATTGGTGATTGCTTCATCGCTCTGCTGAGTACTTTCGGCGTCGCCTTGGTTGAATGTATCACCTTCCTGATCGTGCGCTTTCTTAAGTCGTTTCTTGGGAATGGCTACCCTTCGGTTGTCGACGATGCTTTCAGCATCCTTATTCTTCTCTTCGTCTAATACCGAAATTCCCAACGAGCTCAATGCCAAGATCGCCATGGGTCAGCTGGATCCGGAGTGTAGGTCCAGCACCGACGGCTGCCGCCGGGTGCCCAAAGAATCAAGCATTTAAAAATAACCTGATGTGGGGCCTGTCTTTGACGTAACTTGCCGATAATATTAAAATGAACGTAGCTCATACTGTCGCGTTCTTCTCGGTGTCTTCTCTTCTGTCTTATTATCCACATTTTGCATCAATCTTTGGAATTCGAATGAATGCTAACTAAACAAATTACTTCATTGAAACGTGCCCATCCTACATAGCTACGGCTCTACGATTCTCAACAATTCTGTTCCCCACCTTGTGGGAAACCAGGTGATCCAAAGCGTTGGACCAGCTTGCCTACGTGTTATATTGACCGTAGTCATATCCACCGCGATGTGACTAACCGCCGAATTCAGAAACCTCACTCAAACTACACTCAAACTGAAGGGCCCCTCCACTTCCTCGAGGAAGGCGCGAGGGCCGGCGCTGGCCAATCGCGAGGACGGATCCGCCGTCGCGATTGGCCAGCGCCGGCCCTCGCGCCTTCCTCGAGGAAGTGGAGGGGCCCTTCAGGTTGAGTGTAGTTTGAGTGAGGTTTCTGAATTCGGCGGTAAGTGCAATTGGTCACTTGAGCGGCGTTCCGCCGCTGATAAAAGGCCGGCGCAATGTATGCGGAGGGGCATTTTGGGTCGCGGCGCTAACGATAACAGTGAATAAATTACTACCTGTTGACGAACCAGTGGGTTTTGTCATTTTTTGAGACCGGCAGCCGCAAGGAAAACCCTACAGAATATCTAATCTCAAATTGATGAATGTGCTACACTAGAAATTTTGACGGCCTCCAAAATTAAATCATCACATAAAAACAGTCCTTTCATGTTACTGAAAAATATATTCGATTTCAATGACAATTGGCCATGTTCAAAAAGTAATAGATTATATTACTCCGTTACTAACTCCAAAACTAATGTGGCATTTCCTCAAGAAGTAACCTTTCCGATTACCTTCCGAGGCATCGTTATTGTTGCGGCTTCGTTGAGTGAGCGGACTTAACATTATGGGAGTAACGATGATGACGGAAGAGATGGTGCAACCCACTCCGAGGATAGCTGAAAACGTTCTGTTTATTCTCTCGTACCGTCGGGCTCGTATCGACGAGTAACGGCGTCGTCCTTTATCGGCGGCGAGGCAGGATATGGACCACCACAAGGGGCTCCAAAATTCTCCAACTGCTTAGTTTCCGACCATGAAGCCAATATTTATCTAGCGTCTGTTTGAAGCGCGTGTGGGCAGCTTTTGCTGAGTATTTAATATTTCTCTCAGCGCCCCTCCACACTATCTCCCAACATGTTTTTGTAATTTTCTAATGCCCATGTGGCGTTGGAATGTTTGGAAAGGAGGGTGTGGAGCTTGTTCAACGAGCCTTTTTTCCTTCTTACTGTGAGACTCTCATACAGGTTCACCAACCCATTAACTTTTCAAAGCTGAAACGAGCTTGCGACAGAGGTCACAAGCGGAGAATGAATGTAACTTAAGTGGTCTTTTCCAAGATTTCTAATTGGCTCAATGTTATTTGGTTATATACCCCGCATTATTTTGACTACGCACGCGGGTTTTCAGCCCTACATGGTGGTGCAGCATGAGGCTGAGATTCGCGCAGAAACTTACCGCTTTCAAACGGACAGACGGCAAAACTTGTGCGAGCTCCGCGCTGTCGTAGATTTGCTAACGTCTCCATCTGAAGCGGCATGTTACGACATAAACGTCGAAAGAAAGAATCCACTCGGTGTTTTCGCCCTTTTCTAAGTATTGTTCCAGGGACAATGAAATTCCCTTACATTTTCCAGCCGACTGTTGGGTGGGGCAGATCGCGAAGAGCGCACTCAATCCGCTCTTTGCAATCTGCCACGTCCAAGAGTCGGCTGGGAAACGCAAGGGATTTTCATTGTCTCTCGAACAATACTTAGAGAAGGGCGTCAGTCCGCCCTTCTGTCTGGTGGAAAGAAGCTTCTCAATAACGCAGCCGAAGCTACGCTCTAACGCTCTCTTTCCTTCATTATGTCTGACCAAGTGACGTCAGTGCAAGATATTTGTACTTCTGAGCGATTCGATATGCCCCGCCCGTGCGTCGGCTGGGAAACGCAAGGAATTTTTATTGTCCCTCGAACTACTACACTTACGCCGAATTCACATTGGCGACTGAACCGAACCACGCATCCGCAAAGCGGTTGCGAACGCGGTTGCTTAAAGGAACGTTGAAGGTAATTTCGTATATTCGTTTGGCGATTGAACTGGGTTCCAGGCACGTCCCACGCAACGTTGCCCATATTTCTGCCGAAACCTGCGCTTGGGCGCTGCGCAAATCAATTAAACGGTCGCGGTAACAATCGGACGCCCCGAGAGTTGCGGGAGAAGCCAGGACAAGCGGAGTTCGCGCGACGTTGCGGTTCCTAGAAGCGCGACGTCACAAGAGACGCGTCAGCGATTGGTCGAAACGAGAGACGTGCCCTCGGTCACGTTTCGGTTCGCGATTTTTATGAACACTGTCCCAATTTCCACTTGAATGACCACGGAAAGCATAAATAAGACCGGAAATGATTACCAAACCGCAAATAAAACAGCATAATTATTTTTCTCTTTACTACGCTGGACGCAAACCGAGCAACGAGCAACAAGCAGAATAGGCAAACAAAATAAATAAATAAAAAAAATCACAGCTCGAAGCACGCAGGAGACGTTTGGTTCTGGTTTAAGATGTCTGTGTCGTGCTTACTTTGGGAATTTGTGCGCTGTAGAAGGCTGTTAAAACGGTCGACTGAAGACCCTTGATCCTTCGGGCGACGCTAGTTTTAACGTACTCAGAGCGGTGAAGCATTGCGAAGTCGCTAGTTGAAGAGCGTTGTCTTGCGTAGAGGTCTCGGGCAATGGTGTCAGAATCTGTTTGCCACATTTTTGGTCAGAAGACTTTGAACATCACCTTTAGGTTAGCCGGAGTCTGGGCATAGGTGCCAAGCGACCCCGATTTCTTTCTGGGGGAGGGGGGGGGGGGTTCAATACCACGAATTCCTCTCCCCCCCCAAAAAAAAAAAAACGAAGCAGGGTGAGCTCGGCGGTACGGACGCTCACACAAAAATTAGGGAGGCGCTGTTAAGATGAAAGAGAAAAGCTGCATTGTCATTCTTCAAAACGGAGCAGACTTCATTTACAGGAATACGGGCGTATTGGCTCATTGTTCGACTGTCGTCGTAGCTGCGCCCCACCAACTGTAAATGCTTTCTCCAGAGCGCGCAACTCCCCCGCTTTTTGAGGTACCACTACATTACCATCGCGTGAAGGCCAAACAAAACCCAAGGATAGCGGCGAAATATTTTGGTGGATCCTTTCTACACTTCCCTCTCGTGACGTCATTACCGTGCGAACAAGATCGATGGTGCTTGTAATGAACATGGTGGAAGCTTGAAATTATAGCGCTCTGAAAGCGACACTGCCAACAGTGTCAAAATCGAACTTCTTACGTTACTCTTATTTCCCTCAATAAGAAATCCTTTGCTGTCGTCATACTCAGCATTCAGCCAATCGTGGAAGGCCGACCACAGCGACGCTTTCGATCGCGCACGTCGCCAATAATTATAGACCAGTATGTGCTCTGTTCCATAGGCGCCGCCATGTCTGTTTATGCTGACGCAATGACACAGTAGAGGGGGGGGGGGGGAACTGCGCTTTTTGCGCGACTCCGTTTTTTTTTTTTTTTTTTTTTTAGAGATCTTTGCACATATCGCAGTGCAAGAACGTCGGAAAGGCATAGTCACGAAGCTCCAAGAACAACACCAATGCCAAGAGTGCTGTAAAGACCAAAAAAACTTGTTTTAGGCGCAGCCCCTATCTTCACAAGAGCCTCCGCTTGATATTATTATTTCAATATTTAATCGCTGGGGACTAGGAGTTCGAACACTGGTCTATAGGCAACCTACAATGCTGCTTGATTTGGCTTATCTAGCGGCTGAAGCAAGAAACATTGGGTATGTCCGGGAGTGGCAGCTGCACTGTTCAAACGTGAGCTATTACTCTGGTGGCGCCGCTATAGCCTAGTGTCTGAAGCAACAAATACTGGGTAGGCCAGGAAGCCGTGATCGCAAAGCATTCAAGTACGGCGGAAGATGCGGCCTGGCGGGCCAATCGGAACGTGACTACGCATCACCGGAGTGCGCTTTTACTGCGAAGATCAGGCTTTTCGCTGCGTCATACTCCAATACATGTGCGTTGCGCTCGTATACGTAGCGGATATCGAAGCCGTCGGCACTCAATGTGGAGTTTATCGTTCACTCTCTGCCAAGTTAGGCTCTCACTCTGTTGGCGCCGCATAACTGTTACCGGCAAAAAAAAAAATTCAACGCTGTAAAATTAGAGCAACCATCCTCGCACAAATACAAGGGGCCCAGATATAGGGTGAGGGTAATTCTGAATCAAAATCTAATATATAATAAAGGATTAACAAATTCGTGCTACAGAAGATGCCGAAGGAAAGACAGTCTTATTTTTGCTATGCCGCTTTATCTTGCAGTGTGGTCCAAAGGCAGCCGCAGCATATCCTCAAAGCGATGAGAAGTCGTCAGTCCGAACTCGTCGTTCTGTCACTCGGAGAAAGGACATCACATACCACACAAAAACACGCAAACCATATGCCGAAGGTGGAAACGAACTTGAATACCCTTGCGCCCATGCGTAGTCAGAATATGAAGGCTCTTCGAAGTTTCTGATGTTCCCTGCAACGAAAAAACTAATCTAACATCAAATTGCATCGGATGCCACCTCGACATGCAAAGCAGTAAGCAAGACAGACGTCATCGCATCCGTAAGCGACCATCGAGACGAGCGTCTCGATGGAGGGAAATTTCACGAAGTGAGGGAAACTTCGCCAGAAATAGGGAAATTTCAGGCGTCCAATGAAAGAGAGAGAAACATGAAACGTCCGTCACGCTGCGCTACTGGCGGTCGCCCTCTGTCCTGAGGCCCTATTCCCAAACGTCTATCGTCTCCTCAAGATCCTAACGACTCTGGGCGTAACAACGGCGGAAGCTGAGAGCTCGTTCTCTCCACTACGGTGGTTGAAAACATACCTGAGAGCGTCCACTTCGAATGAGTTACTGCTCGGTCTACTGCTTTTAAATGTTCACCGCGACATTGAAGTTCGAAAGGTGGGCATCCTGGATAATCTTTGCCGCAGGTGGCTGCAATTTAATACGTAGGCGTTTGGCATAAGTGAAATGATCAAAAGAGACTGTAAATTGGTTTCTAAAATAACTAGTCACAGTTACTTTTTTATTCTCTGTTATTTCTAGTCGAACGCGCGTAAATTTATCAGTACACAAAATGTGCATGAGCGCAGCGCCACCCTTTGCTTACAGTGCAACGGTTTTTATTAGTTTTTACGATTCATTTACTATTCCTTACATCACTGACAACGTTTTATATCATCACCATGTGTGCGTTTTATTATGTCCACTTTAGTTTGATTTAACCATGTATTTCAGTGAGGATAGTTTTTTATATTTTGCCTTGAAATTGCCATCCTTCACTCCAGAAATGTTTCGAAATATCAGTTCTTTATAGACGCTCTGCAGCAGCTGTGCATGGACGCCGCCATTACTGACCTTCAGTTTTTGTTTCCTCCTATTCCGTTTATTTCACTTCATCATTACCATAGCAGACCAGGGTATTGCCATATTAGATTCAACTGTGTCCTTTTCTAAAGCATCGGCCTTTGTAGAGGATCGTCAACTACCGTTTCAGTTGTTCGGCATCTCGGTAAGACAAGAGAGGGTCAGCGATGGCGGCTGTAATTTGGCGCGTGTGTAAAGCGTCTATATATCTGAGACCAAGTTCAGCATCCCATCAAATAAGCACGAATTCAGGAATATTGACTATTCTATTTATTTGAGCATTTTCTACCCCACAAACATTCCTCCCGAAAGCATAGAAGTTGGAGATAGTCCCTTTGCTCCGTGCCACGTGCCCCGTCCAGGACCGACTGCAAGAGCAGGGTAGCGAGCGGGCCCTACGGCGCGGGGGGGAAAGGCATTTGGGGGGGGGGGGATTAACCCCCCCCCCCTCTGCCTATGCCACTGCTTCTGTTGCACCGCTTAATGTGTCCCCACCATTTACACCGAAGCGGCGACGAATGAAGGTAAGTGATTCGTCGTAACGACGTTATGGTGGCGTAGATCAGCTGGGCGGCGACGAATCGCTCTGGAAAATCGGCAGCAATTCTTAGGCGTCCTCGTAAACAGGCATTCCAGAGTCCCGCGTCCTTAGAAGCATCTCCCGTTCCGTTGGTGTTAGGTCACTGAACGGGAGCCCGAACAAAACGACCGCACCCCGCGCTGCTATCACCCACCGCGGTAACCAGAGTCTCGATAACCTAAATGATACCGATACCGATTATTCACACTTGACGTCACTCACCACGTCACCTGTGTTTTCGGAGGCCCATAAATAAGAATGGAGATAGTTCAGTTTCGGTTTCATTAGTTCTTTCGTAGGCACAAAAATACGAGTAACAAATGTCTCTCGAAAATTGGGCAGTGTGCTAGGTTCCCGAGAAGCCTAAAAACACCATTAAGAAAAGAAAAACGTTTACAACTTCCTGTAATGCCGAATTAGAGGGCAGCTCTTGAGGAGGAGGAGGGGAGGGTACGGTATTCCCTCCTCCTCAAGTGTACCCCCTCCTCCTCCCTCCTCATCTACTACTCCCGTGCTCCTCACCTCCTCCTCCTCCTCCCCCTCTCGCCCTCCCTTTCGCGCGGTGCATTATAAGAAACGTCCCATAATGCACTGCGGTTACGTTTCGGTATGGTGACGTTTCGGCACCGTGCCGAAACGTCACAGCGGTGCATTATGGGACGTTTCCCATAATAAACCCCGCGGTTACGCCGACGGCGACGGCAACACCGCTCAAGCTGGAAACGGGCGCCTAAGAGCTGCGCTCTAAAATAATTCAAATCAACTTCATTGTCTTCTAAAAATTCACGCGCAGCTGTTCATAAAAACAAGTGAATCCCCTTCTTTTTTCTTTTTTTTAACGTGTCTAAAAATTTTTTTTTTTTTTTTTTTTTTTGAAGCGGGACGCACCGATTCATCAAAAAGAGTCGGCATGGCCGTGGAGGCTTAGCCCGCCGCGGTTAAAATTCCTCCGCTGGCATTATCCGCTTGCGTTTGTTTCGTCTTTCTTCAAAGTTGTGCTTGCTTCGGTGATGCAAGACGCGAACATCGCGCTTTCTGGTGCTTGCGCAAATGAAATTGAGGAAAGTTGAAAGCGCCATTGTCCCGAGTGACAGCCTCTCGAAGATGGCCGATATTCGAGCAAACTTGCCATGCTTCGTGCAACCGCGAGTTAGACACGTCTAAAAAAAAACGCTAGTATGGAGTTAAACGCCAACACACGTCGCCGCCGGCCACAAAAACAATCACTCTTAGTAACACAATCACAACAGACAAAACACTCTGTTTGAGACATACATAACCAACTCGCCCAAGCCGCCGTTTCGTAAAACTAGACACGTTTTTGTTTAACTCCTCCTTTAGATTTTGTTGTAGTAATTTTACTCACAATGGTAGGGTGCTTAAAAATAATAAAACGAGTAAATAAAAAAAATTTATATATATATATATATATATATATATATATATTGTCACGGGTGGTGACCAATAAATAAGAGGAAATAAACAGGAAGAAATAAACGTTTAATGTAGCGAACTTGTGCCAAAAATAAAAAAAAAGTACAAAAGATAATAACAGAGCGTCGCGGGCGTCGAAGTCGGCGTGACAACATAGTTGAACGCTGGGACGAGACTGGCTCCGGCTTGCCCGCGGAGCCGCTTTTGTATACACGTTGGCTTCTGGAGCATTCGACGTAGAAGGTTCGACGCGTAGAACATTCTGACCTCGAATCAGCTAGACGGTTCTCGATTTCACCAGAACATCACATTACAGTGTTAACAAAAATGCATAGTCGCGGACAGGAATCGAACCCTGGCCCTTCGCATGGGAGGCAAGCGCGATAACCATTAGGCTACGGCCGCGCTGCCTACTTGGCGCGCAGCATTACTCCCCCCTTAAAAGGTGCATCGCCCCGATGCATCCCAAAACAAAACAAAGCACATAAAAAGAACGGCAAACTAAAGAGTCACTTGAAACACATAAGATCCACAGTCCTATCGAGTGTAGTACGGCTTCAGGCGCACGACGTGGACGACTTCAGGTCGTGGTGGGCGGCGTGATGATGTTCTTGTTCCGTCGGGCATCACCTCGTAGTTCAGCTCGCCGAGGCGACGAAGTACCTTGTATGGTCCAAAGTACCGTTTCAGCAGTTTCTCACTGAGGCCGCGGCGACGGATGGGCGTCTACACCCACACCCTGTCTCCGGGCTGGAAGTGAACGTCCCTGCGACGAAAGTTGTAGCGGCCAGCGTCGACGCGTTGCTGGTCTTGAATTCTGAGTCGGGCGAGCTGGCGGACTTCTTTGGCGCGTTGAGCAACCGCCTGGGCCTCGTCGCTCTCATTGTCAGATGGCTCATGGGGCAGCACTGCGTCCAGCATGGTCGTTACCTTCCGACCATGTACCAGCTGGAAAGGGTGAATCCAGTGGTCTCCTGAACCGCCGTATTGTAGGCGAACGTGACGTAGGGCAACACCTCGTCCCACGTCTTGTGCTCTAGGTCGACGTACATAGAGATCATATCGGCGATTGTCTTGTTGAGTCGCTCGTTCAGCCCGTTGGTCTGCGGGTGGTATGCAGTGGTTCGACGATGGCCGGTGCCACTGAGACGAAGAATCTCTTGCGTCAGCTGGGCCATGAACGAAGATCCGCGATCTGTAATCAGAACTTCGGGAGCGCCGTGCCGGAGGACGATGGACTCGATGAAAAACTTGGCGACTTCCACAGCAGTCCCTGAAGGAAGAGCTTTCGTTTCGGCGTACCGCGTGAGATAATCTGTTGCGACGATGATCCAGCGGTTCCCCGACGTCGAAGGCGGAAAAGGACCAAGTAGATCCATTCCGATCTGCTGGAAGGGTGTAGTTGGAGGAGAAATGGGCTGCAGAAGTCCGGCCGGCCTCGTCGGCGGTTTCTTGCGTCGCTGGCACTCGTGGCATGATCGTGTGTATAGGTGGACGGTCTTGGGGAGCTTCGGCCAGTAATACTTTTCACGAATACGGGCCAGTGTCCGGCTGTAACCAAGGTGTCCGGATATCGAGTCGTCGTGGCAGGCTTGGAAGATCTCTTCTCGAAGGTCACTAGGGATTACCAGCAACCACGGTGTGTTGTTGTCGCCGAAGTTCTCTTTGTAGAGTACACCTTGTCGGATGGCGAAGGTCGGCAGTACTCGTGAGAAGACACGTGGCACGGTACTCCTGCCCCCTTCCAGGTGCTCGATTAATGCGCGCAGCTCAGGATCGTCCCGTTGACGTCGTGCCATATCGTCGGTGTTCACTGCTCCTAGGAAGCACTCGTCGTCATTGTCGTCGCTGCAGCCGGAAGGGGTATCGACGGGGGCTCTGGACAGGCAGTCGGCGTCGCTGTGCTTGCGGCCTGACTTATAGACCACTGTCATGTTGAACTCTTGTAGTCGAAGACTCCATCGAGCGAGGCGTCCTGACGGGTCCTTCAGGTTCGCAAGCCAGCAGAGCGAGTGGTGGTCCGTGACTACACGGAACGGGCTCCCGTACAAGTACGGACGAAACTTCGTTATTGCCCAGACGACCGCAAGGCATTCTTTCTCAGTCGTGGAGTAATTTTTCTCCGCCTTGGACAATGTCCGACTTGCGTAGGCGATTACTCGCTCGATGCCTTCTTGCACTTGGACTAGTACTGCGCCCAGTCCCGCGTTACTTGCGTCCGTGTGAATTTCTGTTTCCGCATCCTGGTCGAAATGTCCAAGCACAGGAGGAGTCTGGAGTCGTTGTTTCAGTTCGTCGAATGCCTGCTTTTGCTTCTCGGCCCATTCGAACTTTTCGGCGTCCTTCGTGAGATTCGTAAGTGGTGCGGAAATCCTTGCGAAATCCCGAACGAAGCGTCGATAATAGGCACAAAGTCCAAGGAATCTTCGCACGGCCTTCTTATCTGTCGGCGCTGGAAATGCCGCGACGGCGCGAGTCTTCTCTGGGTCTGGGCGGACGCCTTCGTTACTAACCACGTGGCCAAGGAACTTCAGTTCGTCATAGGCGAACCGGCGCTTTGACGGCTTGAGTGTGAGTCCGGCGGTCTGAATGGCTTGAAGAACAGCTCGGAGTCGTCTCAAGTGCTCGTCGAAGTCAGCTGAAAACACCACGACGTCGTCAAGGTAGACGAGACAACTCTGCCACTTCAGCCCTGCCAGTACGGTGTCCATGACACGCTGGAAAGTTGCTGGCGCCGTGCATAGTCCGAAGGGCATCACCTTGAACCCGTACAGTCCATCCGGCGTGACGAAGGCTGTCTTCTCTCGGTCCCGTTCGTCGACCTCGATTTGCCAGTAGCCGCTCTTCAGGTCCATCGATGAAAAGTATCGAGAGTGGCGCAGCCGGTCTAGAGTGTCGTCGATGCGGGGGAGTGGGTAGACGTCTTTCTTCGTAACCGTGTTGAGCTGCCTGTAGTCCACGCAGAACCGAAGAGTTCCGTCCTTCTTCTTAACCAGCACGACTGGAGAGGCCCATGGACTGCTTGAAGGTTGTATTATGTCGTCATTCAGCATCTCTTGAACTTGCTGATGGATCACCTCCCTTTCCTTAGCGGAGACTCTGTACGGCGATCGATGTACAGGGCGCGCGTCGTCCTCGGTAACGATGCGGTGCTTGGCAACCGCGGTCTGGCGCACCTTCGACGACGTCGAAAAGCCGTCGCGGTATTCGGCGAGGAGGTTAATCAGCTGACGCCGTTTAGGGTCCGGAAGCTTAGGGTCAATGTCGAGCTGCGCTGGCGACGTACTGTCTTGCTGGGGCGGCGAGGATTCGTCAGTAATCGCGGTGATTTCGGCGGGGTTTCGGAGTTTCTCGACGTGGCCCACGGCTGCCCCTTTCGTGAGGTGTTGCGTTTCGTTTCGGAAGTTCGTCACGAGGGCCACAGTCCGCCCATCCTGAAGTTCAGCTACTCCCCTTGCGACGCCTATGCCTCTTCCCAGGAGCAATTGGAGGCTTCCCTCGAGAAGAACTTCGCCACAGGAAGCTTCATCGATCCCGACAAGTACGAAAACACTCGACCGCGGTGGTAGGTTTACGTGGTTTGCGAGGACTCGGACCGTGGGTGACGTCGCTTGGGGTTCCTCCACTGGTGGAGCAGGTTTTCGTAGCGTCAGCCGGTTTGTTCCGAGGTCGATGACGGCGCCATACTCGTAGAGAAAGTCCATTCCGAGGATAACGTCCCTCGAACAGTCTTGCAGAACGACGAACTTGACAGGGCACGTTTCACCGTGTACCTCGACGCGAGCAGTGCATCTCCCGGCTGGTGTGATTAGATGTCCTCCGGCGGTTCGTATTTGGGGTCCTTCCCATGGCGTCATGACTTTTCGAAGGCGGCGGGAGAGCCTCCCACTCAAGACTGAGTAGTCTGCTCCGGTGTCCACGAGTGCCGATGCATCGTGGCCGTCGATGACGACGTTTAGGTTGTTGGACACCGTTGCAGGGGCGTCGTAGCGATGCGTGGCGTCGAGAGAGTGGGAGCGCTCCGGCGTTCTTAAGGGCTCTTTACGTCGGTTGTCTTCGGCAACTCCACCTCCAGGGGTTGCCGCGCCTAGTTTCCCCGGTGAGGAGCGAGGGGTGACAGGCTTTCACGTCGGGGTCGGTGCATCGGCGAAGCTGGACGTCGGGGCGATGGCGACCGGAACTCTCGGCGGGACGCAGGCTCGGGGGACTGGGGTCGTCGCAGGTACTCGTGGATCTCCCGAGGGCGTTCACCATACCGGGGGCGCGGGTCATTTGGGTGGAATCCGCGCAGCCCGAGTCGTCGGTATGGGCATCGGCGGTACACATGGTCGGCTTCCCCGCAGTGGTAGCAGAGCGGGCGTCGGTCGGCGGTTCGCCACACATCGGTCTTCCGGGGTACACAGGGCTCCTGGCTGGCGTACTGGGGCTGGTCGTCGCGGCGTCGGTCGTGCTGCGGCGCAGGAGACTGGCGTCGGGGCGGCGCGACATAGGCGCGAGGAGGAGGCGGTGGCCGTCGGGCCACTGCGGCGTAGGTCACGGTGGGCTCCTCGGGTGCAGCTACGTTGGCAGGAGCCTCCAGTTGAACGTGACATTTTGGTGGAGGTGCGGGGTACCGCATGCCCGTACAGCGTTCCCCTCCCAGGGCCCGCAGTGCAAGCCCGATTCCAAGCCCTGCGACAAGACCACTCAACGCGGAACCTGAAACTCGGACCAGTCGCCGCACCATCACCTGGGTGCGGACTGGTCCGAGTTTCAGGTTCCGCGTTGAGTGGTCTTGTCGCAGGGCTTGGAATCGGGCTTGCACTGCGGGCCCTGGGAGGGGAACGCTGTACGGGCATGCGGTTACCCAGCACCTCCACCAAAATGTCACGGGTGGTGACCAATAAATAAGAGGAAATAAACAGGAAGAAATAAACGTTTAATGTGGCGAACTTGTGCCAAAAATAAAAAAAAGTACAAAAGATAATAACAGAGCGTCGCGGGCGTCGAAGTCGGCGTGACAGCAGAGTTGAACGCTGGGACGAGACTGGCTCCGGCTTGCCCGCGGAGGCGCTTTTGTACACACGTTGGCTTCTGGAGCATTCGACGTAGAAGGTTCGACGCGTAGAACATTCTGACCTCGAATCAGCTAGACGGTTCTCGATTTCACCAGAACATCACATTACAGTGTTAACAAAAATGCATAGTCGCGGCCAGGAATCGAACCCTGGCCCTTCAGATGGGAGGCAATCGCGATAACCATTAGGCTACGGCCGCGCTGCCTACTTGGCGCGCAGCATTATATATATATATATATATATATATATATATATATATATATATATATATATATATATATATATATATATATATATATATATATATATATATATATATATATATATATATATATATATATATATATATATATATATATATGGGTGGTTTCATCTCAAATCGTGCAGGCAAAAAGGGTCGAATTTTTGATTTCGATGAAAAAAATATATGTTATGGCGCCGTTTCTAAAACCACAGTCGACACAAACCGCAAGTTCGTCGGAATTTTTTTTCTCGACTTATGAATTTATGAAGAGGCCGCGGCGAAAAGCAGTGTTTTTCACACCCGTCGTGGGTCGGATGTTTCGCTTGATCTCCCGCCATGGATTTGCAGTCCACATTATATTATCTTTCTTGAAGCACTCTGTGGACACATTTAAAAGGCTCCAATACCATGAAATAATTTTAGGCCTTTTACTTTTTTTCTGTAAAAATGTCAAAAACGCCTCCTCGGTCAATTGTTGACGAACTTTGACAATTAATTACTGGCGATCTACTTGGGTTACACCGATATTGTTTATGTCCACGGAGAGCCCAAAACACGCTATTTATATTTATTATAAAATGCCTTGGCTGTATAAAATATCCTTTGCGGTACGTTTACGTTAATATCATGAAAAAACCAAAAAGTACCATTTTTGAAATTGATTTTCTCAAAAAACCCATTTTTTATTTTTTTAATTTTTTGTTCAAATGTAGATATGATAGTTGTCTACACGAAAATCAATCCTAGAAAGTGTATATTTTGTTTGTATGTTCTATATTTAAGCATCAATATCGTACAAAAACGTGTTTTTACGGCTCGAAATGGACTTGCGAATTGCGCGTCTTCACAAGCTTGGAAATAGTTTTTTTCTTTTTTTCAACGTTCCCACATAAAAATGAAATACAGTATTTCCACCCTCATATATTTATTGATTATTTAAATTTTATTATAGGCGGCAAGCTACACCGGAGGAGTTCCAAAAAGAGAAAGCAACACTTCTTAACAGACCAGCAGGTGTCGTAAATTTTTAACGTGTAGGAGTCGGCAGACGTCTTATTGATTCAGGGCCCTCATTGGCCTGCATGAACGTCCCGCCCTTTCGGAGCCAGCAGATGACCACGACCTTTCGCGCTAGTTGTGTTAGATGGGACGACCCGTGACAGTAAAGCGAGCAGCGCACCCTGTGTCACGAGGAGTAAAATGGTACGATTGTGTCAAGACGGTGAGAGTGCAGGCGAGCTGGTGGTAGCTAATCATGTCGTATTACACCTGAGACTGCGGTGGTCTTCTACTGAAAGTTCTTCCGATTTCTTCCACCGCAGTCTCAGGTGTAATACGACATGACGATTGTGTCGTTGACGCGGCGAACACTGACAGCCACCCAGGAGGAGTTTGCCAGAGTATTGCCCAAGGGAAAGCAAAGGAATCGTTGCCTGAAAGGATGAGGACACCACAGCCTTACAATATCGACGGTCAACAACTGTTCTGCCAGCCAAAACAACGCCGCGTGTGCGCTAAAACCGACGGCGCGAAACAGAAATCCCGCAGACGCACACACGAAGATGGGCCGGTTTCGTTAGGGATGTGGGGAAATTTGAAACCAGCCATCCGTGCATGCGTGAAACGATACCGCCTGTTTGCCCTAGCTTCGAGCGCCCTATCCTTACCTTGAAACGGCCGTGCTGACTCTCTCTCTCCGGGGAGATCCGATAGCACCGAAGGGTTATCTATTAAACTTGAGGAAGAAAACGAGAAGGGAGTGTTTAAGTTTAATTATCCCCACCAACCCGCTCGTTCTGTCCTTATAAAGGGTTATCTCTTTTGGAAACAGCAAAGCCCGGGGACTGACATTAAAACGAGCGTGTTGGTAAATATACTTGTGTTTGTATTCTGCCCGGAGACTAGTTGGGTCGAAGTCAGCCTCCTTGTCAAATATAACCATTTGCGAAGAGTGGGCGTCTCCCAAGATGAAACGTTATCGCCGACTGACGTGTTCTTTTGAAAAAGGGAAGGGGAAAGAGAAAGTTTGAGTAACTGCAGAAACTACCTCGAAAGCTCCTCTCCCGATATGAAGCTTGAGGCATAGTCTCGGTTACCTTCTCGCGCATCGCTTGCTCGAATCTATTCTTCACTTTCTTTCGTACAGCCACTGTTCCGCACAGCCGTCGTGGATGTGCGTAATAGAGGGAGGAACAGATTCGAGCATCATCTGGACGCCGTCATTCTGCCAGACTTCAATGTCGTGGGACCGACTCGTGTGTGTTTCTTCGCCCCGCTGAACTTTGTTTATCGGGTGCAATTTTTTCTGAACGTTTTTTGTTTTGTTTTTTTTTTTCAATGTTTTTTTACTAACTGTTTGTTAGCACTGTTCAGTTGTTGGGTTTATTTCGTCGTGGCGTAGCGGTCTGGCGGTGATGTAGAGAGCGTGTTCGCACGCATTTGGTTGCGTCCCGTTTAGGGAATGACCGGGGGAGTTGGTTTTTGTTCTTGCCATGTGCGGCTGAGTTTTCCCGTCTTTATTAAATTATTGATTTTTTTTGTTTTTTTGTTTTACCTTTACGTGCCGTCGAGTTCTTTGTCTGACTCTCCACCAGGCGTGGACCTATCGCCTTGCCAACGCTCGAACCTAAATACTTTTTTTTTTAACGCAATTTTCGTTAAGATCGGAGTTGGGCAATTTAATTCCTATTTATTTATTTTTATTTCCTACCCCTCTCCAGCACACACTCTCTGTGTGTTTCGGAACGTTTCTGTGTCAACACTTTTGGGTATTACGGAAGTGAAAGGACATTCCCTGGTGACCTGTGCGATGTGCTGTGAACAAGCCCCAGTGTTTGGTTTCGTAAAGAATTGTATATAATATATCGACGATGTGGTGACTTTCTTTATCTTAGTAATATGACAGCTAATAGCTAGTCGTGCTAGTCTACTTTGAAAGGTTTATAAATCGAAACAATACAACGTCTGTGCCTTTTGGTTATCGAAAGTCTACTAGGCCTGCTGATTTGGTTAGATATGTATCTCATGGTTCCCGCTCTTATCAAAACATACATAGATATTCAATACCACAAAATCCGTTTATAATTGATTACAAACTGCAGAAGAAAATTCAAGAAAACTTTTCACAATTCATAAAGACGCATAGGTCGCTATGTCTGACTTAGGTCTTGCAAAACAATGACGTCTTTTTCCGATATTGAGGCCTAAATATAAAACATGCAAACAAAATATACACTTTCTAGGCTTGATTTTCGTATAGACAACTATCATATCTACATTTGAACAAAAAATAAGAAAAATAAAAAATGGATTTTTTGAGAAAATCAATTTCAAAAATGGTACTTTTTGGTTTTTGCATAATATTAACGTAAACGTACCGCAAAGGATACTTTATACAGCCAAGGCATTTTATAATAAATATAAAGAGCGTGTTTTGGGCTCTCCGTGGACATAAACAATATCGGTGTAACCCAAGTAGATCGCCAGTAATTAATTGTCAAAGTTCGTCAACAATTGACCGAGGAGACGTTTTTGACATTTTTACAGAAAAAAAGCAAAAGGCCTAAAATTATTTCATGGTATTGGAGCCTTTTAAATGTGTCCACAGAGTGCTTCAAAAAAGATAATATAATGTGGACTGAAAATCCATGGCGGGAGATCAAGCGAAACATCCGACCCACGACGGGTGTGAAAAACACTGCTTTTCGCCGCGGCCTCTTTATAAATTCATAAGTCGAGAAAAAAAAATCCGACGAACTTGCGGTTTGTGTCGACTGCGGTTTTAGGAACGGCGCCATAACATATATTTTTTTCATCGAAATTAAAAATTCGACCCTTTTTGCCTGCACGATTTGAGATGAAACCACCCATATATATATATATATATATATATATATATATATATATATATATATATATATATTAACACGGGCACTTCACGTCATCGTACGTGGTCTCCGAGGAGGATATGAACGAATATGTGCAGATGAATGAACCGTACTTAATCCAATGAATTAAGGAATCCAAGTTTTCATGAACCCGCCGAAAGCCAAAAATTGGCGGAGCCAGGATTTGAACTCTGGGCCTCAAAATGTCCGGTCGGGTGTGCTAACCACTACACCACTCCACCTTGGCTTTCTGGCGTTTCCTACCTGTCTTATTAATGCACAAGAAACGAAATGTATCCAATCGGAGGTGTTCTGGAAACACACGCCGCCGCGTGGAACGCGGTAAGACGCTTAGTGTCACGTGGTACGTGCTCGTTTGTGCTCCAGAAATCCTCCCACTGTTTGTCTCGCCCCGTGTACATCTAGTAGTATTCTTTGTTTATGAGCTTTAGAGACACGGTATCATCATCATCTGCGAGAATCAAGAGCCACGTTATTGAATATACAACACGGGCACTTCACGTCATCGTACGTGGTCTCCGAGGAGGATATGAACGAATATGTGCAGATGAATGAACCGTACTTAATCCAATGAATTAAGGAATCCAAGTTTTCAGGAACCCGCCGAAAGCCAAAAATTGGCGGAGCCAAGATTTGAACTCTGGGCCTCCCAATGTCCGGTCGGGTGTGCTAACCACTACACCACTCCACCTTGGCTTTCTGGCGTTTCCTACCTGTCTTATTAATGCACAAGAAACGAAATGTATCCAATCGGAGGTGTTCTGGAAACACACGCCGCCGCGTGGAACGCGGTACGACGCTTAGTGTCACGTGGTACGTGCTCGTTTGTGCTCCAGAAATCCTCCCACTGTTTGTCTCACCCCGTGTACATGTAGTATACTTCGTTTCAGCTTCGGTCCAGACGCAGCCGATGCTACAAGCGCGAGCATGTGGCCCAGAACAGTGCTTGCACTGCACGAGTGCTCGTGCTTGGCAGGGATGCTGAAAGCCCGGAGCTCGCGCTTGTAGCTTTGGCTGCGTCTGGACCGAAGCTGAAACAAAGTATAGTATTCTTTGTTTATGAGCTTTAGAGACACGGTATCATCATCATCTGCGAGAATCAAGAGCCACGTTATTGAATATACAACACGGGCACTTCACGTCATCGTACGTGGTCTCCGAGGAGGATATGAACGAATATGTGCAGATGAATGAACCGTACTTAATCCAATGAATTAAGGAATCCAAGTTTTCATGAACCCGCCGAAAGCCAAAAATTGGCGGAGCCAGGATTTGAACTCTGGGCCTCCCAATGTCCGGTCGGGTGTGCTAACCACTACACCACTCCACCTTGGCTTTCTGGCGTTTCCTACCTGTCTTATTAAAGCACAAGAAACGAAATGTATCCAATCGGAGGTGTTCTGGAAACACACGCCGCCGCGTGGAACGCGGTACGACGCTTAGTGTCACGTGGTACGTGCTCGTTTGTGCTCCAGAAATCCTCCCACTGTTTGTCTCGCCCCGTGTACATGTAGTAGTATTCTTTGTTTATGAGCTTTAGAGACACGGTATCATCATCATCTGCGAGAATCAAGAGCCACGTTATTGAATATACAACACGGGCACTTCACGTCATCGTACGTGGTCTCCGAGGAGGATATGAACGAATATGTGCAGATGAATGAACCGTACTTAATCCAATAAATTAAGGAATCCAAGTTTTCAGGAACCCGCCGAAAGCCAAAAATTGGCGGAGCCAGGATTTGAACTCTGGGCCTCCCAATGTCCGGTCGGGTGTGCTAACCACTACGCCACTCCACTTTTTTTTTTTTTTTTTTTTTTTTTATTAAAAGTATGTCTATTTACAGTTTTAAAATGATCACATTGGTTACCATACACTTATCATGTCAGTGAGCACTGTTTGACAGGCGAGGACCGCGATTCACACACAAATTCAAAATGTATCTCGCTCAATCATTTCTCTGTAGCGTCACATGCACCCCAAGCAGCCACTCGCGCAGTGGCCCGGGAATCCTTGTTTACCACTGAGCCTTTAGAGCGCGGTTATGCATACGCGTTCCAAATAGCGACCAACATTCAAGCCCTTGTTCTTCCGTCGCCCCAAGAAGGCTGCTCACGTATAGAAAGCCGTCGCAGAAGTGTTGCCAGGCGGGCTTGGATCCCTCTCGGACCTCCAAGTGATCCATCCTCGACCGCCACAGCGCATATAGACCGAGGAGTGCCAGCAGCTCCCATGCCCTACTCTGTGCACTGTCGCCGAAAAGCAGAAATTTCGCGCTCTTCCACTCTACGTAAAGATCTATCTGCAGCACTGCTCGAAGCTCTGCCCAAAAAAGCTCCGCATTCGTACAGTACAAAAACACATGTTCAAGTGTTTCGGGAAACGGACACAACGCACAATTTGTTGACCACGGTTCAAAGAAACCTTTTTTAACCAGCCACGTCTTGACCGGCAGTACTTCGAAATGGAAGCGTAGGAAAAAATTCTTGACTGCCGTCCTGACAGGGTATCTACGTAAGCGACGATATACATCCGATTTATCCACACTTCCCGGAAAGCTGCGATAGAGTGGGGGCGGTATGAGCAAATCAACTGTGTCCCAGTATAAAGATTTCTTTTTAACTTTCTGCAGGTACTCGTCGGAATAGCGGGCTCGGAAAAATTCCTTCGCCGCTGCTGTTTCCTGGTAAAACTTCAGAGCACGTGCTCGGAAGTCCCCAGTGCCCCCCTTGAGCCGCGGCCCCAAAACGCTTCCTCCCAGCTCCTTAAACGCAGAAATCACGAGAGGATTGCCTTGATCGCGGAAAAATAGGAAACGCTGTACTTTCAGCTTAAGTTCTAGGTTTACAAGGCCCAACCCTCCTTTCTTCTGGCTTACAAATAGGTTGTCACGCCTCATACGTTCAAAACCTGAGTCCCAGATAAACGTTGCGAAAAATCGATGCACCTTCGCCACGTCACTTTGGGAGCACGGCAACACTTGTGCCGCGTACCAAAGGGTCGGGAAAAAAACAGAGTTACAAATAAATGCGCGATTGAACAAAGAGAGTTCCCTAGCATGCCAGTCAAGCACCTTACTTCTGAGGCGATTAATGTCCAAACCACCGCATCGGCCACTCAGTTTCTCTGCGGTCAAACTGAGCCCTAGTTAATTCGAAACGCTCGTCGTCCAGGTGACACCGAGGAACTGCTCCGGTTTCAAGTCCCAGTCTCCAAGCCAGGCTCCGACAGATTTGTCTGTGTTCATCGCCGCACCCGAGACACTGCAGAAGTCTGCGATGTGTTGGGTTACAGCGCGCACTTGCATCCTTGACGAGCACAACACCGTGACGTCATCTGTGTAGGCAAGCACTTTAAGCGTACCCGACGCTAGGGACAGCCCACGAATGCTCGCGTCACCGATAATGGCCCTGCACAACGGTTCCAGGTACAATGCGAACAGAATAGGCGACATCGGGCAGCCTTGTCGCACGGATCGGGTAACTGCAATGGGAGCCGTCCTGTTGCCGTTGACCAGGAGCCGCGTCGTGATGTCACGGTAGCACAGCTGCACATATCGTAGCAGTCGCACCCCGATCCCACACTCCTCCATGAGCCGGAAGAGGAACGAATGGCGAACCCGGTCGAAGGCTTTGCTCAGATCTACCTGAAGCACTGCCACTGGAAGCTTCAACACCTGCGCTGCCTCGCACACGATTCGCATCGCGTGCAGGTTGGTGCTGATGGTCCGTCTCTTGATGCCGTAGGCCTGATGCTCTCCGACGACGTCCCGTAGACCCCACTCCAGCCGCTTTGCCAGAATCTTGGCTAGGATTTTATAGTCGCTTGTTAGCAGACTGATGGGCCGGAAATGGTCGACCTTCGGGGTACCCTTTGAGTTTTTCTTCTGGATGAGCACCGTTACCGCCTGTCGCATGGATGGTGGCAGCAGTCCTCGCTTCAGTACGTCGGCGTACACGTCTCGTAGGATAGGACACAGCTGGGCTGAGAACGTCTTGTAGAACTGGCTACCGAGCCCGTCCACTCCTGGCGATTTGCGCGGAGCTAATTCCTTGATGGCTTCCTCGACCTCTGATGCCGTTATTTTCCGGTTAATTTGTTTTCGGACCTTTGGGGATATCTTGGGCAGCGCCACTCCAGTAGTTTGGAGAACGCCGTCGTCCTCCACTCTCGTGAACAGGTCGGTGTAGGCCTGCAAAAACGCGTCTTCGATTTCTTCTTGCCGGGTAACCTCGACGTCGCCTACTTGGAGCTTCCCGATCTTGTTGCGTGAAGCGTGCTGGCGTTCCTTCGTCTTGAATATTTTTCTCGGCTCTTCATCTCTCTCGAGGAACAGCGTTCTGCTTCGGACCATGGCACCGCGGTACTCCTTCTCGAGAAGCTCCAGAATATTGCCTTTGCAATCGCGAATATCTTGACTGAAGAGTCCCGGGGAACGATTTTCCTCTGCGATGAGGATTTCCAGGGTCTTCATCAATCGGCGCTTTTCCGCCCTTTCGCGCGCCGCTTTTTCCTGGCTGTGCCGGAACGCCTTGAGCTTGACGTCCTCTTTCAGCTCCTCCCAGGTTACCGCGTTCATGGGCACACCTCCCGTTTTGCCCTCGACAAGCTCCTTTATCTGCGTGCGCAGTTGTTCGTCTTTGATGAGGCTTTCGTTTAGCTTCCAGCTACTCCACCAAGAGGACTTCCGGGTTCGCGGCACGGGTCTGCCCAGCGTTACCGTGACCAGAGCGTGGTCCGAGAACGCCAAGGGTAGGACTTCTAGCACAGGCGTCATTGCTGAAAATTCTCCCGAGAGGTAAATACGATCCAGTCGAGCATGGCAATTTCCTTGCCAATGCGTGTACGTTGGGTCGGCTGTTTTCTCGTTGTCCTTAGCATCCACCAGGTCGAAGTCGCGGAGCAGTTTTCGCAGTTCCAGCCGGCTGACGTCCGCTCTCAGCCGCTTTGAGCAATCCCTCTCGGCCAGCACACAATTAAAATCACCAGCGAGGATCGTTCGACAAGGTGTGTCGAGATACTGGCGAAGATTTTTGAAAAAGTCCCGTCGCTCAGTCGCGTCATTACGTGCATACGCAGATACAAGCCTGTGAAGCTGTCCGCAGTGCAGCATTTCTACAGCGCACACCCGTCCGTTTCTGTCTCCCTCCCAATCGGGGCAGATTGCGATGTTTTTCGTCTTGCGAATCATTATCGCCGTTCCTCCGCTCTGTCCAAATGCCCTCGACAGGAAGATGACGAAGTGACGATCAAAAAAGCGCGTCAACTCCTCCACTTGACCGTCTGTGGCAATCTTGGTCTCTTGCTAGAAAGCGACATCAACCCGCTTGCGCAGAATCGTGTCCAGCACCCATTGCTTTCTTCTTCTCGCCAGAAGACTTACACAATTGAGGGTTGCAAACTTAAGGGCTCGCATATTGTGGAAAAGGGGGTGCTGGTAAAGTCATGCGACGAGGACACTTTCGAGAGATGAGTAGTGAGCAGAGAGAAAAACAAAAAAGAAGTGGCCTACGGAAGGGCCGGCCGACGTCGCTCTTCCGTCGGGATGCGCGGCTTCGGGTTAAAGCGCTCCTTCCGTGTGGTGTTCTTGTGCCACTTGAACTCAGAGCGTGCTGATGCTTCCCCTGGCCGCATGATGCACGTTTCACTGGCGTCGCTAAGGTCGGAGTTGTCGTCGCTCAAAACTGACCTGGTTCGTGTCTTTTGATTCCAGAGCTTGGATGGCCTCTACGTCTTTTGATATAGACATTTGGACGTCGCTCGATATGACAGGGCTGCTGCTCGACGCTTGCGCATGGTCGAATTTCATGGCGTCCCCCTCGGGCTGCAACTGTGGAGGGTGCAGTTGTTTCAGTTCATCGACCGGGGCCTCTTTCGCACAGACTGTGGCGGAAACCTCAGTTCCGACGTCCCTTGCGGCCTCCTCTGCCTCTTCCTCGTCCATGTTGAGGACACCATCTCCATCCGCCACCACTTCCTGCGTCACTGTAGCGTAGGTACGGACGCAGTTGTCTCGTTCATGTCCAAAGCGATGGCATTGCGGTACACGACACTCTCGTCGAATGTGTCCCGTACCTTTGCAGCGTAGACATAATGGATCACGTCCCGGAATCACGACCAGAACGTTGCCACCAGCAATCCTCAACTGGTGCGGAATGCGTTCTGAAGTGACGCCCTCCTTTAGGCTTAGCCGCACCAGTCTGGTCGTCGACTGGACGCCGATGAATCCTTCCGCCTTCCATTTTTCACGCGTCAGGTCCTGAACCTTCCCAAAGGGCTCTAGGGCCCTCCTGACGGTTTCGTCTGACGCGTGGAAGGGGAGCCAATGCAGTTTCATGCGGACGTCTGCGTTCTCCGGGTCCACGACGATGCAACGCTTGCCCTTTACCTCCAGTTCCTTGGCGGTGACCAGGCGCAGCTTGGCTTCCTCCGTCTTGAAGGTCACCATCCAGAGATGATTCATTTGATAGGCGCCGAGCGCCTCGATGTGCCCGATCACACCAAGACGTTCCATCTCGGCCCTGAAATCGCCTATCTTGTATGGACGAGCACTCACGTCACCGTGCAGCAGCACGGAGTTGCGCACAATGGCTCCTGATGGCAGAGGAGGCAGAACAATGCGATAATCCGAGTTAGCCGAAGAAACAGATGAACCGCGGCCGGCGAGGGCCGTTATCGACGCTCCTGAGGAGCTCATGATTCTCCAACCGTAGTGCTCGGAAGCCGGAAGTAGAATGACTACACCACTCCACCTTGGCTTTCTGGCGTTTCCTACCTGTCTTATTAATGCACAAGAAACGAAATGTATCCAATCGGAGGTGTTCTGGAAACACACGCCGCCGCGTGGAACGCGGTACGACGCTTAGTGTCACGTGGTACGTGCTCGTTTGTGCTCCAGAAATCCTCCCACTGTTTGTCTCGCCCCGTGTACATGTAGTAGTATTCTTTGTTTATGAGCTTTAGAGACACGGTATCATCATCATCTGCGAGAATCAAGAGCCACGTTATTGAATATACAACACGGGCACTTCACGTCATCGTACGTGGTCTCCGAGGAGGATATGAACGAATATGTGCAGATGAATGAACCGTACTTAATCCAATGAATTAAGGAATCCAAGTTTTCAGGAACCCGCCGAAAGCCAAAAAGTGGCGGAGCCAGGATTTGAGCTCTGGGCCTCCCAATGTCCGGTCGGGTGTGCTAACCACTACACCACTCCACCTTGGCTTTCTGGCGTTTCCTACCTGTCTTATTAATGCACAAGAAACGAAATGTATCCAATCGGAGGTGTTCTGGAAACACACGGCTTTCGGCGGGTTCCTGAAAACTTGGATTCCTTAATTCATTGGATTAAGTACGGTTCATTCATCTGCACATATTCGTTCATATCCTCCTCGGAGACCACGTACGATGCCGTGAAGTGCCCGTGTTGTATATTCAATAACGTGGCTCTTGATTCTCGCAGATGATGATGATACCGTGTCTCTAAAGCTCATAAACAAAGAATACTACTACATGTACACGGGGCGAGACAAACAGTGGGAGGATTTCTGGAGCACAAACGAGCACGTACCACGTGACACTAAGCGTCGTACCGCGTTCCACGCGGCGGCGTGTGTTTCCAGAACACCTCCGATTGGATACATTTCGTTTCTTGTGCATTAATAAGACAGGTAGGAAACGCCAGAAAGCCAAGGTGGAGTGGTGTAGTGGTTAGCAGACCCGACCGGACATTGGGAGGCCCAGAGTTCAAATCCTGGCTCCGCCAATTTTTGGCTTTCGGCGGGTTCCTGAAAACTTGGATTGCTTAATTCATTGGATTAAGTACGGTTCATTCATCTGCACATATTCGTTCATATCCTCCTCGGAGACCACGCACGATGACCTGAAGTGCCCGTGTTGTATATTCAATAACGTGGCTCTTGATTCTCGCAGATGATGATGATACCGTGTCTCTAAAGCTCATAAACAAAGAATACTACTACATGTACACGGGGCGAGACAAACAGTGGGAGGATTTCTGGAGCACAAACGAGCACGTACCACGTGACACTAAGCGTCGTACCGCGTTCCGCGCGGCGGCGTGTGTTTCCAGAACACCTCCGATTGGATACATTTCGTTTCTTGTGCATTAATAAGACAGGTAGGAAACGCCAGAAAGCCAAGGTGGAGTGGTGTAGTGGTTAGCACACCCGACCGGACATTGGGAGGCCCAGAGTTCAAATCCTGGCTCCGCCAATTTTTGGCTTTCGGCGGGTTCCTGAAAACTTGGATTCCTTAATTCATTGGATTAAGTACGGTTCATTCATCTGCACATATTCGTTCATATCCTCCTCGGAGACCACGTACGATGACGTGAAGTGCCCGTGTTGTATATTCAATAACGTGGCTCTTGATTCTCGCAGATGATGATGATACCGTGTCTCTAAAGCTCATAAACAAAGAATACTACTACATGTACACGGGGCGAGACAAACAGTGGGAGGATTTCTGGAGCACAAACGAGCACGTACTACGTGACACTAAGCGTCGTACCGCGTTCCACGCGGCGGCGTGTGTTTCCAGAACACCTCCGATTGGATACATTTCGTTTCTTGTGCATTAATAAGACAGGTAGGAAACGCCAGAAAGCCAAGGTGGAGTGGTGTAGTGGTTAGCACACCCGACCGGACATTGGGAGGCCCAGAGTTCAAATCCTGGCTCCGCCAATTTTTGGCTTTCGGCGGGTTCCTGAAAACTTGGATTCCTTAATTCATTGGATTAAGTACGGTTCATTCATCTGCACATATTCGTTCATATCCTCCTCGGAGACCACGTACGATGACGTGAAGTACCCGTGTTGTATATTCAATAACGTGGCTCTTGATTCTCGCAGATGATGATGATACCGTGTCTCTAAAGCTCATAAACAAAGAATACTACTACATGTACACGGGGCGAGACAAACAGTGGGAGGATTTCTGGAGCACAAACGAGCACGTACCACGTGACACTAAGCGTCGTACCGCGTTCCACGCGGCGGCGTGTGTTTCCAGAACACCTCCGATTGGATAGATTTCGTTTCTTGTGCATTAATAAGACAGTTAGGAAACGCCAGAAAGCCAAGGTGGAGTGGTGTAGTGGTTAGCACACCCGACCGGACATTGGGAGGCCCAGAGTTCAAATCCTGGCTCCGCCAATTTTTGGCTTTCGGCGGGTTCCTGAAAACTTGGATTCCTTAATTCATTGGATTAAGTACGGTTCATTCATCTGCACATATTCGTTCATATCCTCCTCTGAGACCACGTACGATGACGTGAAGTGCCCGTGTTGTATATTCAATAACGTGGCTCTTGATTCTCGCAGATGATGATGATACCGTGTCTCTAAAGCTCATAAACAAAGAATACTACTAAATGTACACGGGGCGAGACAAACAGTGGGAGGATTCCTGGAGCACAAACGAGCACGTACCACGTGACACTAAGCGTCGTACCGCGTTCAACACGGCGGCGTGTGTTTCCAGAACACCTCCGATTGGATACATTTCGTTTCTTGTGCATTAATAAGACAGGTAGGAAACGCCAGAAAGCCAAGGTGGAGTGGTGTAGTGGTTAGCACACCCGACCGGACATTGGGAGGCCCAGAGTTCAAATCCTGGCTCCGCCAATTTTTGGCTTTCGGCGGGTTCCTGAAAACTTGGATTGCTTAATTCATTGGATTAAGTACGGTTCATTCATCTGCACATATTCGTTCATATCCTCCTCGGAGACCACGCACGATGACCTGAAGTGCCCGTGTTGTATATTCAATAACGTGGCTCTTGATTCTCGCAGATGATGATGATACCGTGTCTCTAAAGCTCATAAACAAAGAATACTACTACATGTACACGGGGCGAGACAAACAGTGGGAGGATTTCTGGAGCACAAACGAGCACGTACCACGTGACACTAAGCGTCGTACCGCGTTCCGCGCGGCGGCGTGTGTTTCCAGAACACCTCCGATTGGATACATTTCGTTTCTTGTGCATTAATAAGACAGGTAGGAAACGCCAGAAAGCCAAGGTGGAGTGGTGTAGTGGTTAGCACACCCGACCGGACATTGGGAGGCCCAGAGTTCAAATCCTGGCTCCGCCAATTTTTGGCTTTCGGCGGGTTCCTGAAAACTTGGATTCCTTAATTCATTGGATTAAGTACGGTTCATTCATCTGCACATATTCGTTCATATCCTCCTCGGAGACCACGTACGATGACGTGAAGTGCCCGTGTTGTATATTCAATAACGTGGCTCTTGATTCTCGCAGATGATGATGATACCGTGTCTCTAAAGCTCATAAACAAAGAATACTACTACATGTACACGGGGCGAGACAAACAGTGGGAGGATTTCTGGAGCACAAACGAGCACGTACTACGTGACACTAAGCGTCGTACCGCGTTCCACGCGGCGGCGTGTGTTTCCAGAACACCTCCGATTGGATACATTTCGTTTCTTGTGCATTAATAAGACAGGTAGGAAACGCCAGAAAGCCAAGGTGGAGTGGTGTAGTGGTTAGCACACCCGACCGGACATTGGGAGGCCCAGAGTTCAAATCCTGGCTCCGCCAATTTTTGGCTTTCGGCGGGTTCCTGAAAACTTGGATTCCTTAATTCATTGGATTAAGTACGGTTCATTCATCTGCACATATTCGTTCATATCCTCCTCGGAGACCACGTACGATGACGTGAAGTACCCGTGTTGTATATTCAATAACGTGGCTCTTGATTCTCGCAGATGATGATGATACCGTGTCTCTAAAGCTCATAAACAAAGAATACTACTACATGTACACGGGGCGAGACAAACAGTGGGAGGATTTCTGGAGCACAAACGAGCACGTACCACGTGACACTAAGCGTCGTACCGCGTTCCACGCGGCGGCGTGTGTTTCCAGAACACCTCCGATTGGATAGATTTCGTTTCTTGTGCATTAATAAGACAGTTAGGAAACGCCAGAAAGCCAAGGTGGAGTGGTGTAGTGGTTAGCACACCCGACCGGACATTGGGAGGCCCAGAGTTCAAATCCTGGCTCCGCCAATTTTTGGCTTTCGGCGGGTTCCTGAAAACTTAGATTCCTTAATTCATTGGATTAAGTACGGTTCATTCATCTGCACATATTCGTTCATATCCTCCTCTGAGACCACGTACGATGACGTGAAGTGCCCGTGTTGTATATTCAATAACGTGGCTCTTGATTCTCGCAGATGATGATGATACCGTGTCTCTAAAGCTCATAAACAAAGAATACTACTAAATGTACACGGGGCGAGACAAACAGTGGGAGGATTCCTGGAGCACAAACGAGCACGTACCACGTGACACTAAGCGTCGTACCGCGTTCAACGCGGCGGCGTGTGTTTCCAGAACACCTCCGATTGGATACATTTCGTTTCTTGTGCATTAATAAGACAGGTAGGAAACGCCAGAAAGCCAAGGTGGAGTGGTGTAGTCATTCCATTTTCGAACGCCGAGGCGAGCGAACGTGGCATCATGAGCTCCCGTGGAGCGGCTTCAGCGGCCCTCGCCGGATGCGGGAACAGGGCTGAAGACAACACCCAGGACTACAACGTCATCCTGCCTCCTTTGCCAACAGGGTCAGTGGTCTTAAACACCGTATTTTTCCTGCGGACGTGAAGGGGCGGCCGTACCGCGTCGAGGACTTTCGCGACGCGTTGATTCGTCTGGCTTTGCTTCCCGAGGTCTTGGCCCTCGGGGCTTACCAGATGAATCACGTGTGGGCAGTAACGTTTAAGAACGACGAAGGCAAAAAGAAAATGCTGGCAACGCCGGAGCTGACAGTTAAAGGTCGCCGATGCATCGTTATCGACCCCAGCCACCAGGACGTTCGCGTCAAAATTCATTGGCTGCTCTTTAGCGTCGCCGACGGTGATGTTAGAGAGGCCCTGGCGCCGTACGGCAAGGTCATCGAAGTGGCCAGAGAAAAGTGGCGTGTCGACGGCTGCCAGAGCGTCGGCACCATGATCACGCGCACGGCAGTACTTCGGCTGAAGGCGGGCATCACCTCCGACGACATGCCGCACCAGTTGCGGGTGGGCGGAGAGCTAGCTCTCGTCGTCGTGCCTGGAAGAGCTCCGCTTTGTCTTCGGTGCCAGCAAACGGGGCACATCCGCAAGGAGTGTCGCGTCCCACGATGCAACGTCTGCCGTCGTTTCGGCCACGAGGGCGCTCACTGCGTCCGAACGTATGCGGCGGCTGCTGCGCCTGTGGGGGGCCTGGAGAAATCCGAGCTCCTTATGGACGAAGACGACTCCGAGGAGGCTGCCGCGGGTTCCACAGACAAAAGAAGCCCTGTAGCGAACGCTCTCCCCGCGGCCGAGAACGTGGAGGAGACGAACACGAGTGATGCGTCGCCAAGTGCTGGCAAGACGGTGCACGCTGGGCAGCAGGAGATGGTGGCGACGGAAGCGCCTACACCATCCGGTGTGGAGGGCATCAACTCCAATGAAGTCAACGGGCAGCCGGCAGTCGACGTCCCCATGAACGACGCGGAGAAAACGGCGAAAAGGACGCGGGAGGAAAACGTCGCAGGCCCCAAGGATTCGGAGCAGGAGGAGCCTCCGTCAAAGGCGGGCCCTCTCTGGATGCGACGGTCCACAGTCAATGCGAATGCAACTGTGGACGACAAGGAGACAGGCAAGCCACCCCCGTTATAGCATGCGCCGGAGTTTGACGGGGGCCTCGGAGTCTGTGCAAGCAAAGTGCAGTAGCCAACATCGCGCTTGTCGGAACAGATGGACGCACGACCCGAGGTAAGCACCATGGGGTCCCTCTCCCTCTGAATGGCGGTGTCGTTAGAAGCTCCTTTACGGGTCGCCACGATCAACGTCCGTGGGCTTGCGGCGAGACGCCGGCAATATCAACTTAACCGACTATTAGCCGAGAACGAGATAGACATCGTGGCCGTGCAGGAAACGAAGATCGAAAGCCTAGAGCAGACGGACCGCATGGTGCAACCGTTTCGAACTCTTTTCAATGTTTGTGTCTCACACGCTGTTGGAACTTCCGGCGGTTGCTGTTTGTTTTTCCGCCGGTCTCTAGGCGTCGTTAAGACGGTCATGGCTTCGTGTGCGTCTGGCCGTTTTGTGTTCTGCGATTTTTCTTTTTCAGGTATAGACTGGCTTGTTATTTGTGTTTATGCTCCGACTAACGAGCGTGAACGTAGACAAACTTTTGAGGGACTGAGTGAGTTCCTTAGGAGTGATAGAGTTGTTATTTTTCTCGGAGATTTCAATTGCGTCTGCGCACCAGAGGGCCGTGCTAATGCAACCCGGGTTCGCGACTCAAGTGCTCTTTATTTGAATGACATTGTCGCTGAAAATGCGTTAGAGGACGTCGCAAACGTCACCGCCAAAAGTAGCGTTCATTTCACGCACTTTCAGGGCCTTAGTCAAGCTCGACTGGACAGGGCTTACGTTTCGCTTAGTTTTGTCCCGCTGTGCGACAACTACTCCGTTCAACCTGTTTCTTTCAGCGATCATGCGTTAGTCATGTTCACCCTCGGTAAAAAATTAAAAAAGAGAAGATGGGAATGGTCGCTTTGGAAAATGAACATTAGCCTCATGAAGGATGACGTTTTTAAATCTAACGTAGATGATTTATTTAGGAAATTTTTCGAAGATGAGAGGACAATGTGGGGTGCTAGGTGGGAACTTTTCAAGGAAGAGGTAAAAATTAACGCAATTGAAAGGAGCACCAGCCTTAACTATCAAACACAGAAGAAGGAAAAAGAGCTACGACGTCAATTGAATTTCTTTTTGATCGAAGAAGGCGCGAAACCGGGTGAGTTTGTACAAGAGATAAGGGATATCAAGAACCAACTTGAAGTGATCGACTGTGAAAGATACAGAGGGGCTATTGTACGTGCGCGGTCCCAGAGGCTATGGTTGGGCGAAAGACCTTCGAAGCGAGCACTGAGCGACGAGAAAAGGTATGCGCAGCGAAACGAAATAAAAGAAATTCGCTACGGAAATACGATAACTCGCGATAAGAAAACGATCGAGCGAGCGTTCGTTGAATATTTTAACGATTTGATGGGTCACAGCCTACCAAAGGATAACGGTTTTGACACCGAGTTTTTGTCGCTTATGCCCACGCTTGAAGGGGATGTTCGAGAAAGTTTAGAATCGCCGATCAGCGTCCGCGAGCTTGAAGATGGCATAGACGAATTAACTGCGGGAAAAACGCCCGGGCCGGATGGTCTCGGTGCCGAATTTTATAAAACATTTAAGAGGGAGGCAGCGGACGCTTTGTACGAGGTAGTCACAGAAGCGTATTGCATAAATAAGTTACCGCCATCCTTTTTGAAAAGCCATGTTGTCCTCATTCCTAAGGTCGATGACCCTGTAAAACTATTGTCTGTTTCCTCTTATAGGCCAATAAGTCTGACTAATGTCGACTACAAAATTTACACAAAAGTCCTGGCTAGACGTTTGCAAAATGTTATAAAACACCTTGTGGGACCGCATCAGACCTGCGGTATTAAAGGCCGCACCATTTTAACTAACATACATATAGTAAGGAGCATTCTAGAATATTGTGATGCCTCTGACAGACCAGTTGCTATGTTGCAGCTAGACCTGGAGAAAGCATTCGATCGTGTGTCGCATGAGGTTCTTTTTCTTAATTTGGAGCATGCTAATGTAGGGTCTGTGATATTAGACGGTTTAAAAATGGTGTACGCAAACTGTTCGATGTCCATCATTGTAAATAAGAACGTCAGTGAAATTGTGCAGGTTCGATCTTCTGTAAGACAGGGATGTCCACTGTCTCCCTTGCTGTTTGCAATTTACTTGGAACCATTTTGTTTAAAACTGATTAACAATGATAGTATACATGGTTTTAGGTTACACTCTTGCGAAGTAAAAGTGCTTTCTTATGCAGACGACGTTGCTGTTTTTTGTGTAGACCAAGACAGCGTTCGTGAGGCAATCAGCACTGCTTCCTCCTTCTGTAAGAAAACGGGTAGTGCTATCAACTGGGGCAAAAGCGTAGGTCTCTGGCACGGTAATTGGGCTACCGCACCCGGTAACTTTGTGAATGTTCAGTGGACAAATTTACCTGCGAAGTACCTCGGGGTGCCACTCCAGCACTACCGCGATAGCAAGCAACTATGGAGTGAAGAGACGGAGAAGGTTAAGACTAAAGCGGAGAGCTGGAGGGGTAGGGACTTCTCCATGTTTGCACGCGCTACCGTTTGTAATTTATTTTTAACTGCGAAAATTTGGTACATTTTGCAAGTGCTGTGTATGCCGCGCCTCAACGTGCAAAGACTGCACAGAGTTTTCGCTGTTTTCATCTGGAATTCGAGCTGGGAGCGTTCTGCTCGTACCAATTTGTTCCGATCTGTTGGTAATGGTGGTCTCGGATTGTCCCATTTGTTTCTAAGACAGATTGTGTCTAGGTTCATGTTTTTACGCGATCAGAAAGATTCATTTTTGCGTACTGTTATGCAAGTGCGACTGCAGTATGCACTCCCTGAGTTTGTGGTGTCATCTAGTAGTCAAATGCGATCCAGTGTACAAGGTTATTTGCGTGAAGTTGTGCTTTCTTTCAGAATACTCAAGGTGCGCTTTTCCTTAGAGTATCTTAGTTCAGTTACCCGAAAACGATTGTATAAAGATTTAATAGATGCACTGTTGCCAATACCTCTCTATAGGTCATTATACTATGAACGTCCAGGGCTAGATGTGCTAAAAAGGGTAAAGAAAATGCCAATCAAATCTTCGGTAAAATCTTTTTTCTTTAAATTGCACTGCGGCGTACTCCCTCTAAAGGCGTTGCTAGAACAGAAAGGTATATTTGTACCGTGGTCAGTGAATTGTATCCTCTGCAAAAAACCCGAGACGATAGAGCACGCATTTATTGAGTGTTGGGACGCCGTGTTTCATTGGGACATTCTTCAGCGCACACTGAAAAAAGATCTACCTATAACTGCGCACGGCATCCGCTTTTTGCCCCTGGAAAACGAGGGGGGAGTCCCTTACGATATGTTCATGCTCCTCGGCCTCCACAGTCTCTGGAGGACAAGAATGAGTGTTAATAATGCTGATGTTAATACCAAAACTGTAAGAGAAAATTTCATTGAAAGTGTGGCATATATTCGCGAGGTATACCGTGCACTCCCTGAACCCCCTGAATGGTTGCCAATGCTAGATGAGTTGGTATGTTTAAAAAGATTTTAATGTGCTGGCAACCGCCGCTAAGTGCTGATTCGCTCTTGAACAAACTTTACGTATGTGAATGACTGTGTGCTTTTTTTATTTTGTCTTAACCGGAAATAAAGAAAAAAAAAAAGTGGAGTGGTGTAGTGGTTAGCACACCCGACCGGACATTGGGAGGCCCAGAGTTCAAATCCTGGCTCCGCCAATTTTTGGCTTTCGGCGGGTTCCTGAAAACTTGGATTCCTTAATTCATTGGATTAAGTACGGTTCATTCATCTGCACATATTCGTTCATATATATATAGACGCTTTGCAGCAGCTGTGCATGGACGCCGCCATAAGTGACCTTCAGTTTTTGTTTCCTCTTATTTTGTTTATTTCACTTCATAATTACCATAGCAGGCCAGGTTAGTGCCATATCAGATTCAACGGTGTCCTTTTCTAAAGCATCGGCCTTTGTAGAGGATCGTCAACTACCGTTTCAGTTGCTCGGCATCTTGGTAAGACAAGAGAAGGTCATCAATGGCGGCTGTAATTTGGCGCGTGTGTAAAGCGTCTATATATATATATATATATATATATATATATATATATATATATATATATATATATATATATATATATATATATATATCTTTTACCTTTCTTTTTAATTTTCTTGTTTCGTTAACGCTCCTTCGTCTTCCAACATCCCAAAATGGTGTCCCTCCGTCCGTGCATTTTCTGCTAAATTTAGCAAGGAAATTGACGTCACATGACCAAAGGTACGCACCTAACGTCGCGTGATTGATAACCAAGTAGGGAAGTTGACGTCACGTTACAAATACGTCAATTCAGTTCCCACACTAAATTTAGCGGGAAATTGTATTTCTTATAAACTAAATATCGATTCAGTTTCCCCGCTAAATTTAGCGGGGAAGTTAGTGTGGTGTCTTCACGTTACGTGACCATCACACCGTAGCAGCCGGAAGTCAAGCGAAAGGAAGAGAGTTGCACGAGCAAGGGCGGACACGGCGACCAATTTCTTAGCAGCTACTTCTGTCGAACGGAACAGATGTGTAAATATACAAAATCTACGTACCCCCCCCCCCCCAACCCCAATATTTTGTATCTTATTATAGATGAAATCATTGAGAACAGAATTATCTGAAATGTAGAATCTTGGGGGGATGTGTTCTATTTATCTATATCTAACGAATGGCGAAGTATAGACCATTTTACTGAAAGAGTTTAAGACAGAAGAAGGGAAAGGGCTACCGGCGCTTTCCCCCTTGCTGGTGCGTTAGAAAGAGTGAAAGTCCCGGATGAAAGACTTCGCCAGTGTTGGGTGTATGCATTGCCCAAACTTCGTTCGCGCTTTCTTCTCTGTTTTAAATTCCCAAACTTAAGTTGAGCCACGGTCTTCGATGGCGACAGTGCCCCGGTCACTGGGACACCATTGTTCGAGGAACTGTGTAGCTTGCACGTAATCCGACAAGTGCGGCTGCATGTGTCTTTGAGCTCTGTCGCTTTTCCACATGACCTCGATCTCCGGCGGCTGTGGGTTACGTCCGTAAACCGAAAAGACTTTTCCCCAACGCCATCCTGTCGACTGTGCTCGGAACATTTTGTGAATGGGGCGCGTACCGAACGCTGTACCGCCGATGAACATAAGGTACGCTCGCAAGGTGCGTGCAAGTTTTGTCGTGATAATTGCTGTTTCAGCTTGTAACTCTTTCTAACTGCATTTATTTTAATATTGATATTTTGAAGTGGTGACACTGACTCGATTTTATCATCTACAACACTTAGTTGAAGGCTTATTTCTGCCACCGGGTGTGGCAGGAAATTGTTAAAAAGTTACTTCTATCGGTTTTGCTGAATTGCGATCTCCTGCGTGATACCAGAGAGCCGTGAACATATGTTAACCGTCAGAAAACGACTAGATTCTTCTTATTTTCAAATTTAGTACATAATGTAGCTAAAAAGAAACCTTCAGTTTCTGTTGCTGAGAGTTAAAACGAGCTCATGCATCGATTTCAAATCACTGAATCATTGATCGACTCGCTCCGGCAATAGCCCCATCTCGATTTTGCTGTTTTCCGTTCTCGACAAAAGACGCACTCGCCGACAACGGATCGTCGAATAAAAAGTTCCTAAAGCCCTTCCAGCCGAAGCGAGCTGCCTTGTCTTGCTTTGTATGTTTATACAGCCCTGATGTTGGTACGCCTCAACGGGAGACCGGTCTCTTAGCTGTAGATGAGAAATTTAGCTTGTGCAGTACAACCGCTAACCTGGGGTCTTCAACGTGAATCACGCAGTAGTGATTCCACGAACGCGTGCCGGTACGAAACTCATCCAGATCGAAACAGGCGAGGGCGATGGGGGATCGAATCAGGATGTTCCCAACCGAGACGAGTTAGCCGAGCTCAGACGTCTCAGCTGAGAATGCGAAAGCAACAGCTGGAGACGCGTTAGCCCACTCGGCCACCGATTCCCCTAGTAAGCTGCCTTCGATCGTCCCACGGTAAAACGGTCTGTTTATATCGTGGGTAGCGACATTTCGAATACTCTAGCGCAGACTTGTGCTCGTTACTTCAAAAATGTAATGGATTTCAATTACAAATTACCGAGCCTCAAATGTAATGGATTACCGTTACAAATTCCTTTCGCTGAAAAGTAACAAATTACTTTACTCGTTACGTTACAAATTACTTTGCTCGTTACGTTACAAATTACTTTCACGTTACTTTTTCTGTACACGTATCCGGAAAACAATAAAACCAATTTTGATATTTTTCAAAAATGTTCTGCAACACTACTTTTCATTTCTCATACGCCCGTATTATGGTAGTCCTTGTAAAGATAAAATATTGTATTTAAGCGAAAGAGTGTAGGTGCATTCCCTTCAATTGTAAGCTGACAAGGCGTCGAAAGCTGCAACCACACCCGCCATCCCGCTTGGTTACGGCGTCCCGGAACGATCCCTGGAATTGTGCAGACAACGCTAGCGGCGCGCATGCTGAGCAGCGTCTACTTCCACTACGAGATTCGGAGCCAAAGAAGCGATCTACGAAAGCTCCCTTTTGACTCGGGCGTTTCGCCCGTTTTTTACAAGAAAAAAAAAAAAAAAAAAAAAAAAGCTCGGTTTTAGCGTTAAAATGTATAGCAAATGCAAAATGGAGGTGTCCCAGCTTACCTAATGTATTCGTGTAGATTAGAGTTTGTTGTTCTTGCTGATAACAATGTATGCGGTTTTTTTGTTTTTGTTTTTGGTAAGCAAAGTATGCACTGAAACTCTCGGTTTCTGTTCTTCTTAAAGCCCAGAATTTGAAAATATCATTAAGAGATGGCCATGGAAACGACGGACACTCCATGACATAAAACCCGACCAGTCAGAGAAAAAGTGACGCTTACGGGTTATCGATCGTTCATCGGTTCTGACTTCCATACCAATATTTGTAAAGGCCAGGGGAGGGGAGGACATAGAGAGCGTTGGAAGCGGTGGACATCGGTCTCACCAAACAATAGAGGATCACACCACTTTTACGCGTTCTCTCTCCCCCTCTGTCAGCACTCCTTAGATGGCCTAACGTCCAGTTTATGTTAACAGTTGATTGTAAGCTGAGGAGTGGACTCAACCACCATGCCCAGACAAGTAAACCAAAAAAAAGTATCGTCCGTACCCTCGAAGACAATGCCCTTAGCCTCGCGCCGTGCGCTTTTCAGCTGTGCCCCAAGAGCGTGCTTGAATAGAGTAGAGCACATCAAAGACAAAGAGAATTGCCCCCCCCCCCCCCCCCTCGCGCGAGGCTACATGGTCTGTTACGCGAGTTGTGAAACAGCGGATAGGGGGGGTGTACGGATTTGCGTTTGATGTCTGTGCAGGTGGCGGGAGACGTCGAGTAAGTTGGAAAGGGTAAAACGGTGTAAAAGACAAACACAAATAAACACGAAGAGATTTCTCCTGCTCAAGAGAACAAGAAAAACATGATGGAAGGCGACGGAAAGCTTACTCGGCGTTGTCTTACTTGATATTTGTCTTTCGTATATTTGTACATGCCTTGCACGTTTTTCTAGTGGTTCTAGTGATCGGTCATACAAAAAATCGTGTTTTCTTTTCGGCTATCGTCCCCTTCCTGATGTTTTCTATTTTGTTGAACTTGCTCTCTTTATGCTGCTGAATGATCTTCTCGTAATGCTGCAGTTACTGTATTATACTCATATTTTTAAAAACTAACTAGTAATTAAAGTAATCTGTTACCAATATTTTGTAACGAAATTACATTACAAATTACTTCCGAAGAAAAGTAACGTGGCAATTAAAAAATTACTTAAAAAAGTAACGGATTACAAAGAATCCGTTACTTGTACCGGATTACTTCTCAAGTATTGTCTAGCGCCATCTAGCGAACGTCAGGTTCCGCGTCGATGCTGAGTGGTTGGAAACGTCTGCGAAAATGCTCTTCTGGGCGCCGCTCCCGCGTTGGGTGTGCTAGTTGGGTGCTCCAACGTACTGGTTATCTAACTTAGGGCGCGTCTTGTGTTCTTGTGTTCCACGGATGGCGTTTTAAAACTCACTGAGAACGTTTGTTGCCCCGCATTATGGCATGCGCCAGTGCGGCGACGCCAGAAGTGCGGCAATGAACGCGCCTACGATAGAAATCGAAGGCAGCTCACTCCGGCTCGAAGATATTTATGAACGTTTTATTTGAGGGTTCCGTGTAGACGACTGTGTCCTTTCTCGAGAATTGAATACCGCAAAGTCTAGATGGGCCTATTGCCGGAGCGAATTGATCATCAGTATAAAGTTGGAATTCCCCAGTGTCGCGCCTCCGCCTACCTCGACTTTTTTATTCCCAGCTCGTCATCGGAATGGAACCACCTTCCCGCATCTTTAGTGTCCATATCATCAATTGATCCTTTAGAGATGCAATAACGAGCAATTTTTGTCAGCAGGCACCCTGACTGTTTTTTGTCTTTTTAAATATTTCTATTTGCTTTCATCTTTGTATTATGTTTTGTTACTTGTCCTTCCCCTTTGTAATGCCCTCGGGCCCTGATGGTACTAATATAAATAAATGAATACATAAGTAAATAAATTCATTATTCAACATTCGAAATCAATGTATGAGCATGTTTAAACTTTCAGCAACAGAAAATAAAGGTTTCTTTTCAGCTACATTATGTACTAATTTTGAAAATAAGAAGAATCTAGTCGCGTTTTGACGGTCAACATAGGTTCACGGCTCCCTGACATCGCGCAGGAGATTGCGATTCAAGAAAACCGACTTTTCGACAGTCTCCAGCCACACCCGGCGGCGGAAATGAGCCTTCAGCTAGGTGTTGTAGATGACAAAATCGAGTCAGTGTCACCACTTCAATATATTAATATTAAGGTAAATTCAGGTATATAAAGTGACAATCTGAAACATAAAATATCACGAGAAAACTGGCACGCACCTTGAGAGCGTACTGCATGTTCATCGGCGGTACAGCGTTCGGTGCGCGCTTCATTCACAAAATGTTCTGAGCACAGTCGAGAGGATGGCGTTGGGAAAAAATATTTTCGGCTTACGGACGCAACCCACTGCCACCGGAGTTCGGGGTCATGTGGAAAGCGATAGAGCTTAAAGACACTGCAGCCGCAACTGTCGGATACCGTGCAAGCTACATAGTTCTCGGACAGTATTTAACACTTTCTGTCGTTATTCGCGCACCCTATAACAGAGAAATTGTATCCCGATGACCGGTGGACTGTCGCCAAGCAAGCTGTGGCTCCAATTAAGCTTTGGAGTTAAAAAAAAACAGAGAAGAAAGCGCGAACTAAGTTGAGGCAATGACTACACCCAACACCGGCGAAGCCTCTCATCCGGGACTTTCACTCTTTCTAACGCACTGAAGCGGTGTGGGTGACAGTGTCGCTTTTATCTTCTGTATCTTGGTGGGTGTAGTATACAGGCCACCGTGTGCTGACATTGAGGTATTGGACTACTTACACGATTTTGTGCATAAACAGTCAAAACACAACAGAAATATAATTTCGGGAGGTGACTTTAATCTTCCAAATATAGACTGGGAAACAATGACCTTAATGTCGGTGTGTCGCAACTCCGAAATTTTCATCGACTTAGCGTTCTCAAACAATTTTGTTCAGAAGGTAACGAGACCCCCGAGGGCTACTGAAACCACCAGTTCTCTCTTTGATTTGGTGTTTGTTTCTAATAATGTGTGTGTTGCAGATAACCATTATGCAGTCGTAGATGAAATATCAGATCCCCGGCAAGATAGTGTTAGACCGTCCAGGCTTCGTCCCCAATCGTCCACCTGGTAAGGTTAAGAGAGTTAAGGACTTCAACAAAGCAGAAGACGAAAGTATCTTAGATTTTCTTGAGTTGTGCTTCCAGAGGTTTTCTGATTTATCTACCTGCGCTAACTAGGCCATAAACAAATTATGGCATTTCTTCCAAAAACCTGTAAACACGCGTATATAGCGTATTGTGCCAGCCAGGAAAAAGAATAGAAGACAGCCTAGTCCTTTTGTAACGAGGGAGATTCTACAAGTTAAGCGCCAGGAAAAAATACTTAACAAAACACGTAAAAACAAAACAAAGGTAGCTGTGGTGCGTACAAAGCTTAAATCGATAATAGAAAGATCTAGGTATGAGTGCTACAAGTTTAAAATGACCAACTTCCTGCTTAATTATCTATCTAAAGTTTGGAGGCATTTACGGGGCGCGAGACAGCACGTAACCAAGATTGAGGACTGTGGAAGAGAAGTTGTTGACAAATCAACTATCGTTAAAACATTTAATACGTAACTATTTTTCTTCAGTATTTACGATTAACGACGGCGGATCAACTATACACAGGGAAAGTGCAATAGGAGTACCAGACGTCCAGGTGTCACAGGAAGGCATTTTCGAAGCACTTCTACATTTAGACACAAACAATCATCTAAACTGGACAATCTTCCTAACGCAACTTTGAAAAGATATGGTGGATGGTGCACCAAATTTCGTTTTGTTAAATTCAGTTGTGCGCTCGAAAAGGCTATTGTACCGGATCAATGGAAAACTGCAAAAGCAATACCAATCCAGGAAGCCGGTGATAGGCTTCAATTGTGTAACTATATACCAGTTTCTTTGCTTTGTTCTTGCAGCAAGGTTCTTGAACATCTTTTTATTCAAGCATCTCGTCTCGTAGCTCTTGCGCCATTAAACCCCAAAGTCATCATTCAAGCATCTCGCGACTCACTTTGAGGCAAATAGCTTCATATCTGATTAACAGCATGGTTTTAGGCTCGGCTTCTGGACGGTTACGCAGCTTGTTCATACTGTAACTGAGTTTGCAAAAGTTCTTGACTAGGGGGGCCAGGTGAATGTTATTTTCTTGGATTTCGCAAAAGCCTTCGATCGAGTATTACATGAGAAGCTGTTTACAAAACTTAAGACTCTACTAGGCAATGAAAGACTCGTGTGGAGGTTGGATTTATATTTAAGCAATCGTCATAAATTTGTTGAAGTCGGAGGAATAAATTCCCCGACTACCCCGGTCATATCTGGTGTGGCCCAGGGGTCTGTGCTCGGGCCTTTGCTTTTTCTAGTTTACATAAATGATCTTACTGTTGATGACAGCGCACAATGTCGGTTTTATGCGGACAACTGGGAATTGTTTTCAGAGGCAGGTTCAAGAAGTAACTAGGTAAAGCTCAGTAACTGTCTAAACAGTATAACGCAATGGTGCGCGAATTGGCGGTTGTCGCTGAACAGTTCTAACTGTGTATACATTTGCGTCACACGCAAGAAAACGCCTCTCGCTTTTAGCTACACCATCAACAACCATCTCATAGAAACTATCGATGAATACAAGTATCTCGGTGTCATAATTACGTCAAAACTCAATTGGAACAGTCATGTACGTAACATGGATTGTGCAGAAAGCGATGGCAAAACTTTGGATCTTAAAAAGAAAATTAAGGCACCGTTCACCAAAAACAGAACTAGCAGCGTACAGCACTACTGTACGCCCTGTGCTGGAGTATGCTGACGTGGTATGGGATCTTACTTCCAAAATCGACATAAACCGAATTGAGAGACTTCAGAAGAAAGCACTTCGATTTGCGTACAACGAATACAGAAGAAAGAGTTCAATTACAAAATTATACAACTTATCAAAAGTGCCTAGTCTTGAAACCCGTCGCAAAATAAATCGTCTTAAGCTTCTTTATACCATCGTGCGCAACTCTTCGCGCATGTCATTCGAAAGGTACATGGGGTACAATTCAAGCAGGCATACGCGCAAAAAGCACTCGAAAACTATGGTGGTCCCTTTCTGTAGAACTGACTATCTAAAAATAGCTTTTTCACTCGAACCGTCAGTGACTGGAATAGTTTGCCTGAGAGTGTTACAAATGAAGCCACAATGTCATCATTTTCAGCAATGATAGAACAACATTTTTCGCGGTGAATGCAGAAGGTATATTAGGTTATTATTGTTGCGGGTTATTGGCTGCTCTTTTTTTTCTTTTCTTTTATCCCCCACGTACGTTGATGTTTCTTGTTGTTGTCTTTTCTGTGTGTGTACGCGATTGGTACCGTTTATTTAAGAGTTGAGAGTGTCAGGTGAATCGATGCCACTTTTTGCTACCATGCCTGAACATTTTTTTCTTTTCTTGATCCCCGATGATTTGTCATGTATGCTTGCTGTGTGCTAGGTTATCGTGCTTTCTTTTTGTGTGTCTGTCTATGCCCACCCCTGCATTGGCTGTCAACTGGCGGCAGGCAGTATGTCGAAATAAATAAAATAAAAGGGAGAAAGGGCCATTAGCTTTTTCTCTCTTCTTTCTCGCTCTCAAACTGGCGCTACCCACAATAAAACAATCTATAGAAAGGAGCGGCTAAAACACACCTCAAATCTACCAAGGGCTGTGCTGATTGACGCTGAAGGGGTATATAAAAGCCGTCCACATACTCGCGTCTGTTTTAGTCCTTTACTTCTCAGCTCAGCACGTCTTGTGCAAAGAAAAGAACCCTATAGTTCGGACATCTGAGCGTGCAGGAACGACTTTCACGAATTGAGCTCTATAGGTTCGTGAAGTAAGTTTTTCTTTTTTTCTATCCAATGATATTTGTAAAATTTTTAATGGATTTGTTATAGTGTAGTTGCACAGGGTGACCCTCGCAAAACACGCAATTGAAAATCCATGAGTAGGGGTTTACATCGTAAAAAATGTATGCGACATTCCTAGTAACTCGTGAGAACAAAAGAAATAAATAGAAATTGGTACACACACGCGTATTTTCAAACTTCCCAAAATTGTTTTGTAGTCACTCACATTAAGTGTAGTATTTTTGTTTTTAAATTGGCACTTCTAGATAAAAGTTTGTGTCAATAAGCGTACGAACATCACATCTCATGTCGGAGACCTCAGGATGGTCACTTATGGTGATTAAGTTTTAAGCTAGCATAAAATGAATGCAGCCAAACGCATATAGCGGTGTCAATAACTACCCCAAAAAACGCCACAAAATACACAAGGACCGAACGGTGGACGACACAGGGCAAACTCACTACTAACATTTATTGAAACTCCAGTCGTTTCAGGCGACTGACCCATATCGGCGCTTTAATGCACTCAATAATTAGTTGAAAAGCTTGGAAAAGTGTAAAGTATGGGACACTTTCACAAAGCCCCTCAAGAAATGCAATATAATATTTTAGGCACAAGGATTAACCGAAGGGGTGGGACTTGAAGTCACCTCGAACCAATTCTTGGCTATAAATCAAACCTGAAGATTTTATTTTTGTTTTCGTTTACCTTGAGCTTTTGTTGACTATCCGGTTCAAGCTTTGTGCGAGAGCTTAAATTGTCATTAGGATAAATTTAAATTTACAAACTGAGAGAAGAAACGTCTAATCACGACGCTACAGCAACGTACGCCAAATATTCCAGACGAAATGTTAACACAAGTCAAGGACGAGGTAGTTATACGGCTGTTTATACAGTGAGAAGTTGTTCTACCTCAAAATGCCGACTTCTGTCCTCCCAGTAGAGCACTACTTTATTTAGTTAATAGTAATAGCTCTAATATTAGCTTTATTTTCCAACAATGAGGAAACCGCGCTTAGAAGGACAGGGCATATTAGTCTTCGTTAGTCGACGTGAAATGGGAGAGCGCCCAGTATAACGCTAAATACAGTGCTGTGCCGAACCTGAACAAAAGTATTTAAGGTAATATTCTAAATATCCAGTTGAGAATGTATTTAGAGTAGCATTCAAACTACTTTTAGTACGTACTATCTTGAGTAGAGTACAAATTCTTTGAGAAAGTAAGCGAATTGCATTCGAAGATTCTCATCAAGTGTGTTGTAACTTGTAAGTTGGTGATATTAGACTAAAAAGTCAGAAAAGGTACTCAATTTCTGATTAATTTGCTGAAAATCACATTTTATGTGACCCTAATAACTTTCAACAAGCGCCTTAGCAGCTGCAATTTAAGTTTGCTTTGAAATAATTTGGGATATACGACATAATGGGTGGCGAAATATTTTTGGAACAAACGGGACTCCCGTATCGTGGACATGACACCTGCCGTGCTTGAAGGCAAGCTTGGCTCATGACGCATCCCGCAATAAGGTCGTAATAGGCCTCGCCAAGATTTGGGGAACTTAACACGTACGTAGTGCGGCATTGCATATCTCTAACAGTACTAGAAAATAATCAGGAAGCTAGACTTGCTGATGAGTACGCGAGTGGACGACACAATTGCACGTTTAGTAGAAACATCGACTTTGAAGACAGCAGTCTCTGTCGCTGATAAACAAACAAGAGCGAGTGCTTTCTCTCCCCAGTCAAGAGCGAGAAAAAGCACCTGTACTTTCAACTGTAAAAAAAAAAAAAAAAGGAGTATCAAGAGGGAGGCACAAGAAACATTGGAGAGCGTTCAAGAACCCGCTTCGAAACCCCCTCCCCCGTCTTCTGCTGCAGCAGTTCAAACCATGAGGTCAAGATGTTAGAGGTTTTAGAATCAGAATGCATCAGTTTAAAAAGAACTGACTCCACCTGGCAGAAAACTGGTTTCGAGCATTCGGAGGATAAAACAATGTGCGCATTCGGAAGTAGACGAAAAAAACGCTTTTGAGTCAGCTTCGGAGCAAAAGTTAAGCCACAATAGGCATACAAGGAGCTTTGGGGGAATCCAATTCAGGTCACTCCAGCACAATAAAGCCAGCAGGGTCTAACTTCTTTGGCCGAGGGAGTGCCTGTACTCGCATGAATGAATACACGTCCGCGTAATGTTTCATTCAAAACCCCCTGAACCGGCGATTTGCGAAAATGGTTCATTGTGATCGTACCGAGCGTTGGCGTCACAATTTTCTGCTGACGGAACCACTTTAGTGGTTCCGTCAGCAGATGATGTCAACAGCACTTTGATAGCTCCAAGCGGGACGTGCCATTCAAATACAAAAAACAAGTGAACAAGAATACGAATAGAGGCGGGCGTACTTGGAGCTACCCATTTGGTATTTTGTTGGCCCTTGGAGACTGCGTTTTGCTCATGCCTTGTTTTCTGTTCTGAGTTCGGTCGTTTGGATCCAAGTTCGGAAACGGTTCTACTTTCACCTACCGAGGTAGCAGAAGAGGTGAGGCCCACGTGGGCATTAGGGGCTCGGGCAGCCTCTACGAAACCCACGTTGGTCCCATGTGGGCGGAGCGTGGGCATGCCCAATACGGGCTGCCCACGGAATGCCATGCTAAGTCCCACCTCGTATACGCGAGGGCGAAGTCGGGCGCAGCGTGGGCGTAAACAACTTTGGGACTTTGGCTGCTCATGCAATCCTCTCGTGGGTCCCACCTCGGCTATGCGAGAGCGCACCCAATTTGGGCTGCCCGTGCAATACCGCCGTGGGTCCCACTTCGGCTGTGCGGGGGCAGAGTTTGTACAGATGTGGGCTTTGGGGGGGGGGGGGGGGGCAAAGTATGGCCATGCTCAACTTGGGCTGCCCGTACAATACCTACGTCGGTCCCACCTCGGCAATGCGGGGGCAGAGGTAGTGAAGATAAGGGCAAAGCCTGGGCACGCCCGAGTTGGGCTGTCCAAGAAAAAACCCCGTGGGTCCCACCTCGGCTCTGCGGGGACCAAATTACCAACGGTGTGGGCTTCACAATGGCAAAGCGTGGGCATGCCCGACTTGGGCTGCCCATGTAAAACCCCCGTCGGTCCCACTTCGGCTCTGCAGGGGCCGAATTAGCAATTGTGCGGGATCCACGGCGGCAAAGCGTGGGCACGCCCGACTTCGGCTGCCCATGTAAAACGTCCGTGGGTCCCACCTCGGCACTTAGGGGCCAGGTTTATTGAGATGGGGGCTCCATGGCGGCAAAGCGTGGGCATGCCCGTCTTGGGCTGCCCATGTAAAAGCCCTGGGGTTTACACCTAGGCTCCGTGGAAGCCAAGTTAGCAACGGTGTGGGTTCCACAGTGGCTAAGCGTGGACAGGCGCGACTTGGGCTGCTTAACTAAAACCCCCGTGTGTCCCACCTCGGCTGTGCGTGGGCCATGTTAGCTATTATGCAGACTCCACGGTGAAAAAACGTGGGCGTGCCCCACTTGGGCCGCTTAGCTAAAACCCCGTGGGTCTTAACTGGACTGTGCGTGGGCCATGTTAGCAATGGTGCGGGCTCCGCAGAGGTACAGCGTATGCATGCCGACTTGGACTGCCCTTGGGAAACTCCCGTGGGCCCCCCATAGAGTAATATAGTAAACGTAAAGCGAGGACACAGGAGCCGATTCGCGGCCCAGATAGTGCGTTTAATACCCTCCGCTACGTGGCGCTTTTCTGCAATTTGGTTAAAACTAATTAAAACACTTTCTGTGAAAAGTATTTATTTTTTTGAATGGCAATACTTTAAAATTGTTTAAAGTACTTAAAACGACTAAATAGTTTAAATTGAATACGTCACAAAAACCACGTGATGAATGGCGCCTGCCATGGCCTGCCTGCCTGCACGCCGTCGCCTCTGCTCGTCCGTGCGTCGTTCGTCTGTGCCGTGCGTGCCGTCCATCTGTGCTTTCTGCTGCATCATGTTTGGTCGACTTTGCATCAATCAAGGTGACGCATGACCACCCGCGTGCTCGCATGCTCGGCGTGAATTCGTGGAGCCGATCGGTTCGAGCTTCTCGAGCTGTTGTTTCTGCCGGGCTGTCTGGCTGCACTTGAACGTGTGTGCATGTTGATTTTCGATGAGATTGTTTAAAAAAAAGAATATAACTTACGACCCTGCACACGACATTGTCCATGGGTTCACAGATGACGGTGTTGAACGAACCTCTAACATTGCAGATAGAGCCTTGGTTGTTATGCTGTCTGAAATTTCAGGGAGGTGCGTTTAGCCCCTTGCATACACTGTTGTGAACACTTCAACAACGTCTTCTGTTTGACGCAGTCTCTTCATTTCTCTCATTCGGGAGCTTAAATAGGCGGAGCAAAGATATTCAATTGGAATGTTTTTCACTTTACACGAGCTTACTGGCACTAGTGGAACTCAAGGATACTCGCACGCAACGCCACTGACCAAGCAACTCCTTTTTTGCGCTGTAATTTCGGGGACAAACCCGAGTGTTTTCATTCAATCTCTCCTTCGAAAAACCTGATGACGTAGCTGGACGGTAGCAGTACCGCCCAGTGGCGATATTTGAATACGGCTCATAGATTGGACCCGAGCATGGCGTGGACACTCGATTTGGGCTCGTGATAATCAATAGCTCGAGAAACATTCGGGTAGTGTCCTGTGTCTAATCGCTGCAATGACGACAACAGCCGAACCATAACAATGTCTGGAACTCAGCGCGTGTCCTGTGCCATGCCAACTCCAGCGCATGGCTATGATCAACATTGGCGGCATATAATCGGCTCCAGATCACGGGGCCGCGTGTTCTGGCTGCGAGTTGAGGGGGTGAACTCTGCTCGTTTTTCTTTATTTTTTTTCTGCGACTTCGATTGCGTGTGGTGAAAACGAACGGGTATTTCACAGATCATTAACGTCAGGGATTCATCCTAAGCGGTATTTGAGCAAAATATAAATATCAGTGCATCGCCCCTTTAAGACTGTTGGCTTCACAGTAAAGGCTGTGGTCTGTGGTTAGGGAGCTTCAAACGTAAGCTTGGTGTGTGTGATGATAAGCCATTTTTTGAAGTTGACAACGAACACGTTTACTTTGTCTTTGATGTTCCGCACCTTCCCAAAACAACCAAAAGCAATCTCCAAGCCCACAAACATTGCATTGAAAATGAGGTCATTGAGTGGTCTTCTATTGTTGAACTTTATTGTTCTATCCATGACATGAGCTTGCAATTGGCTCCGAAACTTACTGAGAGACACATTTTTTCAAGAACCTTTCTGTAACAGGGAAGAAAATTGTGCCCCACAGGTACTGAGTGCCTCACTTTTTCTTGCAATCAAATCAGTTGTTTATGCCAAGGATCTTCCTGAGGCAGTCATGGCTACAGCCTATTTCTGTGATAGGATGTGCATACTTTTTGATTGGCTAAATAGCTAAAAAATTCAAGAAGACAGGGCAGAAGTTGTGTCATGCTATTCTGAAGGGAGAATCTGAAATACTTGATTTTCTCCACCAGTAAGTCGGATGGATTTAAGCATGGCAGTTCCAAAGTAGGAGGCAGCCATAAGCCATATTTGGGTGGCAAGTTACTATGAAAAGTGTCCTAATGCTCTGGGATGAGCTTTCAAGCAGCCATGACTTTATTTTCTTACTTACACGACGCCTGCAGCAAGACACACTTGAGAACGTTTTTGGAGCTATATACGACAAATGCTGGGCTGCAACACAAACCCAAATGTGCATCAGATTACCTCAGGACTAAAACACCTCCGGATAAAGAAACTGTTCAAACTGTCGGACAATGAAAACGTAGAGGATGACAAGGCTGACCTCCCAAAGGAGTTGCAAATATCTTCGCACCATGAAAGTTTAATTTGAGACATTGTGGAATGTCTTCCAATGGATAACTTCGCGCCGCTAGAGGATATTTCTGAGCTAGCATCAGACATCAGGTCTAACATAATTGAGGACTCGTTCACTTTTTATTACGTTTGGGGCCCTTTGATCAAGATTTTGCTTGAACAGACAACTTACAGCTGTGGCTGTTCACAGCTGCTATCGGATGAGTCTAATAACTTGACCAGGCCTCACCAGTACTGTCTTGTTCCTAAAGCATACCACGTGCCTGGAAAATTCTTCGGGAACTTAGTAGTACCATCACAAGCTGCCTTTCATTTCATTCAGCAACTAGAAAATCACTTTCTTCCCATGATAGAGAGTGTGACACATGTTCGAGGTGTGTGCCGCCTTGTATAGCACACTTTGAGGTCTGGTGGTTTTAGCCTTTGCCCAGAGGATTACCACAAAGGGTTTTTAAACTTGTTTTGCAGAATACGCTTGTGTTGACATGTTAAATGCTTAATTGGATTTTGGACAAAGTTCGGTTGCACTCTTCAGTTGCTAGTAAGAACGAGACAGGTTTAACTGTTAATAGTGTATTAACAGAGGCGGTTGCCAAACCAAAAGCAAAAAGTGCTTATTAAGTGGGCGGTGCAGCTTGCTCTCCAAATATTTGTTTCACCTTTTTCCAGCGAATGTGTATCACGGCTCCCTAACAAAAATATTTGTCCACTTTCTACAAAATGTCGATAGAAAATAGTGTATAGAAGCTAAAAATATTTGAAAGAAAATGTATCTACTTTTGTATCCACTGTCCATAGTTCTTCAGCCACTTTTTTCTGAAGCCATATTTCTTTTCTGAACAATTTCGGGGAATGTTTAGGAACGTTGAATCTTGTCAGATTTCGTATAGAGTTCTCATTGTTTGGTAATGGCTCGCCCGCAGTGAGTTTGAGGCTATGCAAATTGGTGTTTTTTTATATTTGCCAGAAATCGGGAATTTGTACTATCCGGTGTGTGCTTCGTACTGTTATTATACTCTTATGACTGGTAATGATAGCGATGTCTTATTTATTTTTGCACTTACTTCCCGTACCCGAGTCGGCGTGAAAGTGAATGTATCAAACAGCATGTTGTCCGTGGAAAGGTTTTGTTAACTTGGTTCCGCTAAGAATCTATTACGAAGTGTACGATATACCGAAGTCCTTCATATTCATTTATTTTTGTGAGTATCGATCTCTTTAGTATAAAACATACAGAGCTTGTGAAGTAAATCATGTATACATGAATGTGGTCCAATAAAATGTGTTCGAACCACTTACTGTTGTTGACCCTAAAATGCTCCACCAGCCAGGAGTCAATGCGGCAATTGTGTAACTTCAATGCTTTACAATAGAAAAAGAACAAGAAATTTATATACTTCTGCTTTGTGAAGTAAGTTGAAATATTGTTTGACACATTTTGCACGGACTCTATCGTAAAAAATAAAGCAAAAGTGCGTCAATATTAAAAAAAAAGGCGGCATCGGGTGTCAAGGAGCTCCCGAGAGCCGAGCGCGGCGGGGACGAAAGAGAGAGAGAAGGGTACCGGAGAAACTGGAGCAGAAACCCCCAAACCGAAACCGAAACTAACTTGACCGGAAACGGAATCAGATTATACTTAATACCACCAGCTAGGAGCGCTACCTGTCACTCGTCTATCTGGGCCGCTGGGGCCTATGGCAGTGTCCGCTCTTTACCTTGTGCACATTACTCTGTGGGCCCCCCTCGGCCACGCGGGGGCCAATCTCGCGGCGGTGTTGGCTCCAAGGGGGCAAAACGTGGGCGTGCCCAACTTGGACTACCAGTGCAACTCCAAAAACGGCACTTTCCGCTAATATTGAGAACATTCACCGCAGGTTCTGGAAATGAAACTTAAGATATCGGCTTAATTTGATACCAAATCACCGAGGATAGTAATTTTAGCGATTTTAGAGAAATTTGAGGCTTGCTAAACTTTATTACTAACTTACTACTCAGCGTGTATGTTGAGAAGGCCGTTTTACGTGGGATGGATTTTTTTACGCAGAGTATTGAATTTGAGGGTGAATTCGAAACACGGTCGTAAGAATGCCGTATCTGTTCTAAAATTCGGTGTCTGTAGACGGATCAAGCTGGCTATGTATCCCGATTACCTGTCGAACAAAATTTTATATGGAGATATGAACAAGTTGTTTTTGTTCCATTTCGTACATTTACAATGCCCAATATCTCATGGGCCTGCTCAAGACGTTTTATTGATTTACTCAACGGAGAAAATAGGGCATGCTCAATCTGGTATGCACCGCAATACCCTTTACCGTAAGGAAATTATGAAATGAACCACGAACGAAAAGAGGTTCCAGGGGAGACCTCATGTGGGCTGCTCACGTGGGCTCACTGCCGGCCCCACGAGGGGGCCCATATAGGCTACCCATGTCGGCCCCTGTGGGCACCAGAAAACGCCCTTGTGGCTGCCCAAGTAGACCCACAGCGGGTCTCCCGGGGCAGCCCAGTTAGGCTGCCCAAGCGGGCCCTACTTGAGCCTGACTTGCAAAACCCACGCGGGAGCCATGTGGGCTGCCAAAGTGGGACCCACGTCGGCCTCCCTTTCAGAGCCCACTTTGTGCTACTTAGGTGGAGTCTGACGATCTCTAGCTCCTTAGATTGTTCCGGCGACAATTTTATTCCAAAGTTGCAAAATGTATTTGAGATACTGAGTACAAGATAGTGAGAATTGTATTCAAAATAAAGTCGCAAATACTCGACTAAATGTATTTGCAAGATACCGAAATACTACCAAAAGTATTTTAAATACAGTATCCTGAGTATTGAAGTCCTCTGTGTAGATTTCACGAGGTTAAAATTTAAACAATCATGCCTCTTAAACTAAAACGTCAGTTTGGTTGGTTGGGGTTTTATGGCGCAAAAGCATCTTAGGCTATGATGCGCCAGATACATACACTATTGCAGATAGGGTTTCGAAGAGGATAGAACTTTACTAGTTGATGATAGACTAAAATTATGTGTATGACTTGAAAGTAGTTATGAGCATGAAGTTGGGGTGTAAAATCATAGTCGGTGTAAAAGGCCGATAGCTTTCAAGAAGCTAAGAACGCAGTGATATGGAACTAATGGTTAGTTGAAAATAGAGAGGTTTAAAGGCGTATGCTCTTTAAATTGCTGAGAAAAATGTTTCCGTCGGTCTAGGTCGTAGGCAGGGCATTCTAGTGATATGTGTGCAACAGTTAAAGGATTATTGCAGTGCTCACACTCTGGGGCTTCCTCCCTGCGCACAAAGTGGCCATGGGTGAGGTGCGTATGCCCTATCCTTAGCCGACACAGGACAACTAAAACGTCAGGTGCAAACAATAATTATTTAATTATATATTATATAATTATATATATTAAAGCAAGTTATTACGGAGCATCACGATTCTCGCCAAATGCTCCCACAATTATGCGCAAAACAATTTTGCCCTCCTTGTCATCTCGGTATCGAATTATTCGAGAGCAAGCACGTGAGAACACGCTGCCGAGATAACAATGAGATAACGTTACAAGTGCCTGAATATTCTACTCCACATATTGGGCAGTGCTTGAAGTGCTCCTTCAGCATCTAGTTTCGGAAGTTCGTGGAAAACATTTTCGAAGTAATGACCATCTTTAAGCCCCCACCCTTTTTCCAAATTGTAATATTTGAGTCATCATCTAATTGAAATTTTAATTCACAGAATTGCAACAAGTTGGTGAATTTGGGTAGTTGATTCATTACGTACAAGAAGCGAAAAAACAAACAAGGTGGTTTCATCTCAACTCAGGCACGGATTTGGGGTCAATTTTGACGAAAAAAATATATGTTCTGGGGAAAACCCTTTTGTGACAGGGAGTGCAAACTGCAAGTTCGGGCAATTTTTTTGTTCTCGAGGTATGGACATATTAACCCAAGGCGCAAATGTAATGCAATGCAGTGCAATGTAACTTTTTTCGGCCACTCTTAGGATAAGGATCATTTATGGTCAATAATTTTATTGTGATTATTTATTTCCACTTTTGTTTTAATTAATGTCAAGGTGTGTCCCTCTGACAATATTTGTCAATGTTTGAACAGCTCTTCCGTGTGACCTGTTCGAGATATCGTGACATAATTCGCATTTTCAAAAAGCCGAGAGTGTATTCTTTCTATTGATAACAAATTGATTGTTGTATGTAAAAAAGAAAGGGCAGTGTATTATCGTAAAGCAAGGACTATTTCAAAAGTTTTGCAAATTGGAGGTAGATTTTCTTAAAATCTACCTCCAATTTGAATCTCATGGAGGAGAGGTTCTCTATAGTAAAACATCCGCAGGTGGCTGTGAGTCGATGGACGCCAGTTATAACAATAGCCTATATTTGGTTTCAGCTTCAGCTTAGGTCCGAGCGTGGCCGTTGTTATGAGCCGAAGGTCCAATCAAAGAGCGCAAAAAGTGCAACGTCATGGCGTTCTCCGCTCTTGATAGGACGAGCCGGCGGAGGAGCACGGTCTGAAAGACTGCGAACACCACTGGTCCAATCAACTGCGGAGGGTAGTAGGCTGATTTTTTCCACTAGCTAGCCATTGCAGTGCTTTATAACGTAATATAAATATAAAATGTAAAATTTTGTTTGTACGGCAGCTATAAAAGCTTAAAATCTGATTTTGTTTCACTGTTTTGTAGTAAATTAACTTACTCGCAAAAATACGCTCATTCAAAATTGGCGCCTCCTATTTTTTGAACAGATACCTGTGAACACACTTATTCTCTGGTAAATAATGTTCACGCGAATATTTATATGTAATATATTTCAGAAAATTTGCCAATGTGACGTTTCTGGACGCTATTTGTCAAAGTTTACCAGCTCTTCCGTGTGACTTATATGAGGTGTCTTAACGTATTTAGTATTTTTAGAAAGCTTAGAGTATACTCGTTCTAATGATAACAAATTTGATGCTGTGTGTAAAAGAGAAAAGACAGCATTTCCTCGTAAAGCAAGGACTATATCAAACATTTTGAGAATTGGAAGTCGATTTTCTAAAAAGCCTGCCTTTTATTTGGCTATGTACCTATGCAGTGCTTTATAAAGTAAAATAAACAGAAAATGTAATATTTTGTTTGTAGCGCGGCTATAGAAGCTTACACTTTGGTTTTTGTTCACTTGTCGCCCAGAAATACAAGTGACACACAAAAATACACTAACTTATAATCTACCCCTTTGAAAATTTTAGTAGCTACTTGTAAATTTCTATAATTAATTAAAAAAGATGCAAACGGCGAGTTATGCTAATAAAGCGTCTAGGTCATAATATATTTATTGTTTTCTTGTGTTTTTTTTAATTGTCAATCCGCCTCTCTGCAAACAATATTTGACGGAGTTCAGCAAGCTGTGCTGTGTGACATAATCAATATATTTTTATGATATTCACATCACCGCAAAATTCTAAGTAAGCTCTTTTTTAGTATAATTCGGATTTTTTGCGCTAAACATATAATGCGAAACATTTGTCTGAAAAACGAATATTAAAAAAAAAATATTGCAACTTTAAAGTCGATTTTCTAACAAAAAAAAACAGACCTTTTATTTATTTTCTTTTTGATTCACAGTTAAGTAATACCTGCCAGGAACTACCAACAGAAATTGTAATATATTGTTTGTATGGCCGCTATTAGGACTCGGATCTCGTGCTATGAGAGTTTTGAACGGGACCTCGGATAGACGTTCAGCTAAGCAGAATTTTGACCTATGTAAGGTTTTCTATTTAATGTTAGTACTTGCCTCAATATCTGAGCGTAAAAGCCAGTGAAGCAACAATATTTATCCTAGCAATATTTATTTACTTGGCTCTGGGAAGATTCGAAAGGTGTGTGAGCTTCGCCGTATGTATTGACGGAGAAGATACGTAACATCTAGACTCCCGGACAAACTAGGGGCACTGACACCCCAAAGGTCGTATTTATTTTTATTGTCTTAAACGATGCAAGTTGCAGCCATAGACACGCAAAAAAAACCGCATCGCGAAAAAAAATTTTCCCGCGCGCACGCGCGCCTTTTTATTTTTGGCGTTTGATTTTCCCGCCTCTCGCCTCCTCGCTTCTTTTGATCGGTGACGTCAAAAATCAGGAAATTTAGAAGCTTTGTAGGCGGCATCTTAATAACATTTAATGACGGCAATCCTAAAACATGTTTTTTAACGCAATTGCGAACGCACTACGGCCCTTCTTTTTGAAATACCAAAAATCGGGAGTTCGTTGTGGTGCCGTCTCCTGGATTTGTATCCTCCAACGGAAAACAGGCGACACCGCTCAAAACCGGTCCGCCGCAACGCCGGCGCTAGCCGGCGCTCGCTCCTTTCCTCCTCGCTTTGGGTCGCCATGGCAACAGCAGGGAGTGGTGACAGGAAAGGGGACTCTCAGGTCTCCGCAATTTTTGACGTCAAGGCACCGGCGCCGATCGCGCGGGAACTTCGAATTCGGCATTTGGAAATTGTTTTTTTACTTCACGAATACTGAATTCCCAAATTTCAAATTTTGAGGGTAATGTCCCGGCATCGTTTTCGACCGTTTCGGATAATAATAAAAAATATGATTTTGATGTGTCAGTGCCCCTTTAAGTCAAGAGGGAAAAGTTTAAGTAACCCGGAATGAATCACTGAAAGTACAAATGAAACCTTAACACATGACTAACCCATTTGAAGCCTTACATGCTATAGAATGCTCGTTATTTTACGAAAGAGCCCGTTTGTGCACAAAATAAACCGTACTTCCTAAGCGTCAGATATTAAACCATACACATGTATATGCACTGCATATCTGCTTGGCATAAGATATGACGATTACATATCAAGTTCATCATTTTAAACTCAAAGCCGAAAGCAAAAGGCCCCAGGGGAATTCTCTAACGATCTGCATTCCCCCGAATTGGGAGGGAGTAAGCGCTGTGCCCGCACTTGTGAATACGGACTTCTAAGTAACATTTTTTTTAAGTGCACTACTCCAAATTTTATTCATGTTTATGGTTGGATATTGAGGAAACAACTAACGATAAATAGAAAACCTTACATAGGACAAACTTCTGTTCAGCAGAGCGCCTATGCGAAGTCCCGTTCAAAACGCTCATAGGGCGAGATTCGATTCTTAATAGCTGCCATACAAACAATATATTACAATTTCTGTTAATAGTTTCTGATAAACTACTATATTACCTAACTGTAAATAAAAAATAAAAAATAAACGGTGTTTTTTTTAATCAAATTCAAAGTTGCTTGTTTTTCGAAATATTCGTTTTTCAGGCACATGTCGCGCATTATATTTAGCACAAAAATTGAAATTATACTAAAAAAAGAGCATACTTAGAGCTGTACGGTGATGTAAAGATCATAAGCATATGTTGATTAGGTCACACAGCACAGCTTGGTGAACTTCGTCAAATATTGTCACAGAGAGACGGTTTGACAATTGCAAATAAAGCATTAAGGATGTTATGACCTCAACGCTTAATTATAATTAGGGCTCCGTGTTTTCGGATGAATTCGAAAAACTCCGAAAAACACCCGCCGGTAAAATTTTTGTCAATTCGGATTTATCCGATAAACTCCGAATTGTTATGTGTCCACGCCACCCTCCCCCCCCCCCCCCCCCCCCCCGCAAGAAAAAAAAGTTTTCTTTTTTTTTTTAAATTTGAGCAGCACAGGATCAATGGTTTTGGGAAAATGACACCATAATTATCTTTCAAGTCTCGGACCATTGTCAAAAGGGGGTCTTACAGCTTGTCTCGTCAAAGTTGGTTCAGGGAAGCAGGTCATCGTACCATTCGTGTCACGACAAAAGCCACTCTTTTGGTTTCAGTTTGGGCCATGGGATTTGTGATTTAGAGAAAGGAGAGGGTATGTTTCTGGGGGTAACAGTGAAAGCTATGGACCATAGAGATTGTATGAAATAGGGAAAAGGGGCAGTTGAAACTTCTCTACTACATCCTTAACCACTCCACCTCGCGCGGCCATGGGATAGATTGATGGGATGACTACGGGCTTCCTTGCGGCTACCTCCGGCAGTTTATTTATTTTAAGGTATCGACGTTTATCGAAGCCACACTTGTGTGTGACTTTTGTCGTGGGACAAATTAGTATTCCCAATGACATCAACCCCAAATGCAACTGAAGAAATCTTAATTGATACAAGCGCGTTTTATTTTTTTATCTGGCATACGTTTGCAACAGGTTAATATTGATTATTTTTTAATAAAAAAACATTGCGAAATTAATCTCCGAATTTCGAAGAATTGTGTATTAACAAAAAATAAACTCCGATAAACACCGAATTTTTGCTAAACAATAAACTCCGAAAAACACCCTGCGAATTTCACGAAAAATAAACTCCGAAAACACGGAGCCCTAATTATAATGAAAAAGGCTATATCGAGAGTGTTCCCAGAAAGCTATATTGATGTAGCGTAAAAAGTAGGGGAAAGGGGTGGAGTGAAATATGGCACCCCCGATAAGCTGGAAATACATCAGTTTAGACCTTGGCCGCTTCAACGGTCCATAACTTGAGAACAAAACATCCGACGAATTCCCAGCTTGCGTCTTCTTTTATTATCGGAATTGCCCGAGAACATGTAGTTTTTTGACAAAAATTAAAGATTCGACCTAGAATTCGTTTCTGAGTTGAGATGAAATCACCCAACAGGGAAACAGTAAGGATTGACAACACAAGGCGCCCTGTATTGTCGTCAATCCTTACTGTGTCACTATTTTTTTTTTCGCTTTTAGTACTTAATTTACAGTATTTTGATAACCATGCAAAAGACAAATGCAAATGACTTTCCATGTATTGTCAACAAAGTCCGATAAAAGCACAGAAACGACAGTGTCTATGCAGGTAACAAACGTCCTCTTAATTAAAAAAAAAAAAAAAAAAGCACCTGTGCGAATAAAAGCGAACACCTCAATTTTAGACTCGAGCAATACAGATCGAGGGCACTTAGAGAAAATTTAACTAACTAGCCTGAGCAGGTCACCTGGCGAAACTGGAGTGCAGTCCAACAACCATTCAGTCTTTTACGTTCCTCTCTACTACTGGATAAAGTGATTCGGCTAACTTGCAATATCATTTCAGCTTCGGTAAAAAAAAAAAAAAAAAAAACTTAGTACAATAAAAAGGTAACTACGCTCAAAATCCAAACCAAGGCGGATCACTGGCACTGATTTATTGAATTGAGACATAATGTAATAATAACCAAAGCATTCTTTATAATGACACTCGGATTTTCACCTATCAAATTTAAAATGCGGCGTAGAAAAGCGCCTAGACTTCAGCTGGTGTCGAAACCACGCTGGCCTACTTTTCGTGCATTCGGGGCTTTTCCGCTGCTGTCCGACCCTAAAACTCGAGAACAAAAACTTTCCGTAGTTCTAATTTTCAGTTGTGTTCTAGTCAGATATCTTGCACCGACATATCTTATTTTCTTCCGAATTTTTGTAGGACCCATAGTTTTTGCTTGCACGACTTAAAATAAAATCATCCCCATATAAAAAAAATATGCAACGAATAGGCCAAATATTGAAATGCTCTCCCGAGATACAGTACAACAAATATCCAGCTACACAATAGGTAAAATTTTGACAATTTCCATCGAGAATTGTGGCTCCCTAAACGAAGAGCAAATGACCAAAAGGTCAGCGGGCAATGAACCTTGTCTTCCGGCACTAGGGCCATATTAAAAACAAAATCATAAAAAAAAACAAAAAAACTACAGGCCAGACTTGCAAATGCCCTCCCGGGATACAGTACAACATATATCAAGCTACACAACAGGTAGAAGTTTGATCTTCTCCATATTTAATTGTGGCTTCCCGCTTTCCAAAAGGCCAGCCGGCAATGAACCTCCTCTTCCGGCACTAGGGCCATATCAAAAACAAAATCATAACAAAACGAATAGGCCAGAAATCAAAATTCCCTCGCAGCATACATTTCAACACATATCCAGCTACATAATAGTTACAATTTAGATTTTCCTATCTTTAATTGAGGCTTCCAGCTCGTGGCACACATGCCCAGAAGGTCAGCGGATAATGAACCTAGTGTTCTGGAACAAAAACAGCTACTTACAAAATCGTAAAAAACGAATAGGCCAGATATCAAATTGCTCTACAGGGATACAGCTCAACACATATCTAGCTACACATTAGCTAGCATTTAGATCTTAGCTGTCGTGAATTGAGGCATCCAGCTCGGGGCACACATGCCCAGAAGGTCAGCCGGTAATGAATCTAGTGTTCCGGAACAAGAACAGCTACTCAAAAAATTCATAAAAAAAACGAATAGGCCAGATATGAAAATGCTCTCCAGGGATAGAGCCCAACACATATCTAGCTACACAATAGAAAACATTTAGATCTTAGCTGTCGTTAATTGTGGCTTCCTGCTCGAGGCGCACATGCCCAAAAAGGTCAGCGGGTAACAAAACTAGTGTTTCGGCACAAGAACAAATATTTCAAACATCAATAAAAAATAATAGGCCTGATACCAAAATGCTCTCGCGGCATACAGTTTATCACATATCCAGCTACACAATAGTAGAAATGTTGATCTCCTCCGTCGTCAATTGGTCAATTGTGGCTTCCTGACCAAAAATCATCTGCATAAAAAAAACTAGCATTAAAAAAAAGTAAGCGCGTGGTTTGAAATTAGGAACCACCTTTAGAAAAAAATATCGAAATAATAAGCGAGATATCACAATACCCTACCGTAAGTTTAATCTTTTGTGTCGTTAATCGCGGCTCCCTGATCAAGGGTGTACATGTCAAACAAATTAAGCAAATCTAAAAGGGGCCCAGCAAAAACTTTTTTAGTTTTTTCGTTTTTTTTTAATTTGCACTGAGCCTGAGCGCACTGAACGTAGCAACTTAATGATACTTTTTTTTTTCACGAACTTCGCTTTATTTTAAAAGTTATAGTCAAATTAAAATTACAAAAACAAGCAAAAAATAACCTTCTTCATAACGTCCTGGGTTGCTTGACTAGCCGTGAGCCAGAGGAAGGTAGTAAGCTCAGCGAGCGCTCACGGCTGCCGCACTCCGTGTCGACGGCTCGAGAGGGCGCCACTAAAGCATGTCCTGGCTAGGCTGTACGAAGCGGGCAGCCAGGGCGGCTTGCATTCCATTTGCTGCGCGACTAAACACTAATTAGGCATGACACTTTATTGGCCACAAACGACAACAAACACAGGCTAAAGATCGGTTCAGAACAGGAGCCACTTGGTGCTGCCATACCGAAAAAAGATCAAACCGCAAGCCAAAGCTGCTCGCCGAAGGCCTCGGGAACGCTCGGAACCGGTTGGATCCTCCAGTCCGTACGACCGCAGCGCCGCCGCGTACATCCGGGACCTTTCTACGCTCGCCGTTTGTTGGCACCTGATCCCACTACACCTTTTCTACTGTGCGCCGCCTTTTCCACCGCTTGGTGGCGGGTATGTCGACGGGTCATTTCTTGTCTCCGTACTTTCTAAACTGCATTTGTCTTCGTAGTTTCTAAACTGCAAAAATGAGCACCAAAATTTCGTTGTAGTATCCCGAAATTTTGGCGCTCATTTTTTTTGGCCTATATGTGTTCAAAGGAGCAGTATCACATTGAACATACCAATATCTTGTTAAAAAAGTCTCGAAAAGGACTTTTAAAATGAATTAAACGATTAGCAAAGAGGACCTGGTGGATGTCGCTAACGCCTCGCTTGTAATGCCGGTCTAGGAACCATTGACAGCTAATGACGGTCAGTGTCTCGCCTCCGGCCACGACGAGAGAAGAGGGAAAGGAGGAACTCCCCTCTTCCCGAGAATGTCTTTCGTGTGTCGCAGAAGTCGCTATTGTCCCCCTTCAAGATTATAGAAGATTAACCCGTCACTCCAAATTCGTACAAAAGCAGCCACTTCGGTGGCTGGAACGTCTAGGCCATCCTCTCGACGTCAGCCTCGCCATAGCTTTTGTCGTCCCGAGAAGAACTACGTCGCGATTGCGTTGGATGTCACGTGGTCTCCGCTAGGCCTTCTCCGAGCGCTTGCCAGAGTGGGCCGTTTATAACAAAAAATACAGCCACCAGGCTCAAAATACAAACGTGCGATTGTCATTTACGGATATTGTGGATCATATTCAACCTATTTTTGAACACGACGGAAATATTTCAAATTTCGTTGAAGTATCCCTTTAAGGTCTTGGTAAGGTATGCGGACATTAAATGGTAAAAGGTTCTGTGAAGTGGCGGCTAGTCTATCTGCAGCCTCATTGTCTGTGATGCCCACATGGCTCGGGATCTAGCAAAACTTAATGTCCTTCCCACCAGCGAGTCCCTGTTGAGCTCTGCCCCGTACGAATTCAGTCAACTTATTCATAGTTGGCGTAACAGAGCATACTGAAATAAAAACACTTTGAAAGTCTACAAATATAATGGCTTTCATCACTTTGCTCCTGATCATATAGTAAAGTGCTGCCAGAATACCATATAGTTCGGCAGTAAAAATGCTAGCGACATTGTTAAGTATAGCAACATTGGTAAACGAATTTCAATAAACAACGGAGCCGACATACATTGAGGACTTGGCACCGTCAGTGTAAAACTGGCAGTAATGTCCGTATTTTTCTTGCGAAGCTAAGAATTCCTGTTGTAGAAGGAATCAGTGGAGACATGTTATGTTTATTAAATTTTGTAAAATACCAATCGCAAGCTATAGGTTTGACATCCCATGGAGCAGTATGATATGCACTTTCTAGGAAATGAACACCATAACGTGGCAGGTTAAGGGAGAGACGGAGGCTCTTAAAACGAAGGCTCAAGGGTCGAACAACAGTTGGTTGATGCTCGAAAGTACGACCAAACCTATACTCTCGAATACTACTGTGGGCTCGATGGATGGGTTCCAATAACACTTTGTAGGCATAAACCAGACTTAGATACTGCCGCCTTTTTTCCAGTGACATTTCATTGGAGTCAGCATACAAGCTTAAAACAGGAGATGTCCTAAAAGGACCGGTAGCAAGACGCAACCCAAGGTGATGCACAGGGTAAAGCATTTTAAGGCAGACGGCCGAGCAGACGCAAACACAGCAGACCCATAATCAAGGCGCTATCGTACAAGAGAGAGGTACAAACGAAGTAGACACCACCTATCAGAACCCAAAGACTTGTGTGAGAGGACTTTAAGATTGTTCAATGTCTGCATACATTTCTGCTTTAGCCATTTCAGATGGGAGACAAAACTAAGCTTACTGTCAAATATAACTCCCAAAAACTTGTGCTGAGTTCTAACTTCGATGGCATTTCCATTTAACATGAGAGAGGGTTCTAACAAAGCCCCCGCCGAAAAGAAAATGGAACATAAATAGTTTTTTTCTGGAGAGAACTTAAAACTATTCTCGTTAGCCCATACAGTCATTTCATTTATGGCTAGTTGTAGCTGCCTTTCACAGCTAGACATATTACATGATGCTACAGAAATTTGAATGTCATCTACGTATAATGAATATTAAACTGAGGAAGGTACGACACGGCAAAGAGAGTTAATTTTAATGGAGAAGAGGGTGACACTAAGTACTCCGCCCTGAGGAACACCATTCTCCTGGAGAAAGCAATTGGATATTGTCGCGCCTAACCGTACACGGAAGAAACGTCCACAAGGATAGTTTTTTATACAATGAAGTAATCTGCCGCGTACTCCACATGAACAAGTCAAGTAGGATGCCATGCCTCCAAGTGGTAACGTAAGCCTTTTCTAAATCAAGAAACACAGATACGCAATGCTGCCTATTCACAAAAGCCTCACGTACAACAGTCTCCAGCCGGACTAAATGGTCTATGGTGGGATGTCCTGATCGACACCCACATTGATTTACATTCAAAATATTGTGTTGCTCCAGGAAATAAGCCAGCCCCTTATTAATCATCCTTTCAAACGTTTTCCATAAGCAACTAGTCAGTGCGATCGGCCTGTAACTTGTAGGGGGTGAAAGATCTTTTCCAGGCTTCAGCAGCGGAATTACTTCTGCCTGCTTCCAATCGGCAGGGAAGTGTGCATCGTTCCATAATTCATTGAAATATGCCAGGAGGGCTGTGAGTGACTCCTCCGATAAATGCCGGATCATCTCATACTGATTGATTGATTGATTGGGGTTTAATGGCGCAGCAGCGACCAAGGCTATAATGCGCCAACAACTAGGACTATTGCTGAATCAAGGTTGAAGAGAAGAAAGAGCTATAGTAGCTTGTAATTTAATAAAACAACGATCATGAAAGTACAAGCACATAAGATGTGGCAATGAATACGATGAACTATTAAAATTATAGCTGGTCCAGGAGTCTTATATCCTTAAGAAAGTTGAAAACACACTTGTGTGGAATCAACGGCTCATCACTGAGTAGAAGGGCGAGATGTAATGGTGTATGCTCTTGGCAAACCTTAGCAAAGTGTCTGTGGCGTTCTTGGTCATACAAAGGGCATACAAGTAAGATATGTAGGATGCTTAACGGAATGTAGCAGTGTTCACACTCCGGAGCATCCTCCCCACGCAAAAGATGCCCATGGGTAAGACGGGTATGACCAATTCGCAGTCGGCACAAAACCACCTCATAAAAACGCTCGCGGTGTCGTGCACTCTCCCATTCCTGAAGTAGTGGTTTTACTGCGCGCAACTTATTGTTTATTTCTCGGTCCCATTCCTCTTGCCACTTGCGTCTTATGGAAAATTTCAGAACATGCCTATAGTCTCTGTAAGGTATTTTCCACAGGTCGACTTCTCGATCCTTAGCAGTACTTGCTGCTCTGACAGCATCCTCATTTCCGGCAATTCCGACATGTGAAGGAACCCAGCATAGTATTATTTTCTTTTCCCGTTTTGCGGCTGAAATTAGCCTGTTCCTTATTTCTATTACGAGTGGATTGCGATCATTTCCCACTCTGGCAAGAGCTCGTAAAGCACTAAGTGAGTCGGTGTAAACAATTGACTTGTGAAGCTTTTGTTTAAGGATCTTATCTGTGGCGAGGAGTAAGCCATAGAGCTCTGCCGTAAAACTACAGGCACTGTCGTTTATTCTCCGGACAAGCTGCATCCCAGGCCCGATCACTGCGCAACCCACAGAGGAATCAGTTTTACTACCATCAGTGTAAAAGCTTATAAAGTCGTGATACTGTACTTGGAGCTCAAGAAATTCTTGTCTCAGGACTTCGCGAGGAGTGTCTTTTTTGTTGAATTTCGTGAGCTCCAGTTCGCACTGAATGGGAACTAGGTCCCAAGGGGCTGCCGAACTCAAACACTGTACAACTGGAGACAACACGTTCAGTCCTACAGACTCCGCAGAATTGCGAACCCTCATGGCAAGAGGTGGAACAACTGAAGGCTTGTTACTGAAGGTTCGCTCGTAGCGTATTCGTTCCATACAGTGTAAGGTTGGATGGTTAGGAACCGATCTAATTCGCATAAAATATGTGAAGCCCAGTTCAGATCTTCTTTTCTCTAGAGAGAGCTCGTTTGCTTCTGCGTATAGACTGAGAACAGGAGATGTGCGAAAAGCACCGGTAGCAAGCCGCAACCCCTGATGATGAACAGGGTCCAGCATTTTGAGAACCGATGTCCGGGCAGAACCATACACAATACAACCGTAATCAAGACGGGATCAAACGACCGACCGATAGATACGCAAGAGACAAAGACGGTCAGCACCCCAGGACACATGCGACAGGACCTTAAGTATATTAAGCGATTTAAAACATTTCATCTTCAGGCTCTTGACATGCGGAACAAAAGTCAATTTGGAATCAAATATAAGACCTAAAAACTTGTGTTCAGTTTTCACTGGGATAGGAACATCATACATAGTCAAAGAAGGTTCGTGCAAAACTCCGCGGCGACGTGAGAAACTCACACACGCGGTCTTCTCAGGAGAAAATTTAAAGCCGTTGATATCAGCCCATTTGACCAAGTTGTTGATTGTGAGCTGGAGCCGACGTTCACATATGGATGGATTACAAGACTATACAGAAATCTGCAGATCATCGACGTACAGTGAGTACTGAACAGATGGAGCTATTGCGCGGGCAATTGAGTTCATCTTCACAATAAAAAGAGTGACGCTAAGTACACCGCCTTGAGGTACTCCATTTTGCTGCGAAAATTCTCTAGAAAAAGTTGTCCCAAGCTTCACGCGAAAAGTCCGGTTTTGAAGATAACTCTGAATGCCACTTAACATTCGGCCCTGTACACCTAAGCTGAACAGATCCTGCAGTATGCCATGGCGCCAGGTTGTATCAAATGCCTTTTCCAGGTCAAAAAAGACAGAGACACAATGCTGCTTATTTACAAATGCCTCTCGCACAACGGTCTCAAAACGAACTAGGTGGTCGACCGTGGATCGTCCTGAACGAAAGCCACATTGGTACCTGTCAAGAAGATTATTATTCTCCAAATAAAACATCAGCCTTCTGTTGATCATCCTTCCTAATGTCTTCGAAAGACAGCTAGTTAGTGCTATAGGCCTGAAGCTGGAGGCACAGGCAGGATCTTTTCCTGGCTTTAAAAGGGGGATAATGACGGCAGCCTTCCAGGACAATGGGAAAAGACCCTCGACCCAAACTCGGTTGAAAAGATACAAGATGAGCTCTAGAGTAGATGGATGAAGGTGCTGAAGCATTTGATAGTGGATACCGTCCGGTCCAGGGGCAGTCTGTCCGGACGAATCGAGAGCCATCTGCAGTTCGTGCAGCATGAAAAGAGAGTTATAAGGCTCTTGCAAACCACCGGTCGTAGGCACAATCTTTTTTTCTGCATGTAGCTTATGCCGCCTAAATGATTGCGTATAGTGTTCGGAACTAGAAACAAATTCGAAGTGCTCACCAAGAATGTCAGCCTGTTCGTCAAGGCTTGGAGGACATATTCCATTCCGGCACAAGAGTGGGACAGAGAAAGCGCCGTAGGAACCCTGAATTTTATGCACGCGGTCCCAAACTTCCTTTATAGATGCACTGCTATTGATTGAAGAGGCATATCCTCTAAAGCTTTGCCCCTTGGCTTGTCTTCGAATAAACCTTGCCTGGGCCCTTTTTCTTTTAAAACCAATAAGATTACTTGAAGTAGGGTAACGCCTAAAGATACCCCATGCACGATTCTGTTCCTTTTTTGCCTGGCGGCAGTCTTTATTCCACCACGCCTTCGGCCTTTTTGGGAGATGCGAGGACGTCATGGGAATGGCGATGATTGCGGCCTGTAATATGTGTCGAGTGATATGCAGAGTGACATCATCGATGGAAAGATCATCAAGTGATGAACAAGCTATAACTGAAGAGCTGCTAAAAGTTGCCCAGTCAGCCCTCTCAAACTTCCAACGAGGGGTACGCGTTTGAAGAATCATCTCATACTGTATTCGATCAGGACCGGTGGATGAATGCTTCCGGATTTCGAGAGCCATTTGAAGCTCAACCATTGTAAACGGCTGATTATATGGTACAGAGGCCCCTCCTGCCAAGCTGACTTTCGTTCTTTCTACATCTGCTTTAAACTTCAGAAACGCTGGAGAGTAATGAGGTGAATTTGAAATGGCGGCAAAATGTGCGCCCAACACATTTGCCTGGTCATGTAAAGAGCTTACAGGGGGAAAAAGAGGGACTGTAAAGCAGAGTTATTTTCCTTCAACCTTGTGCAGTCGGTCCCACACTTCCTTTGCTGGGACACAGCAGCTTATAGAGGACAGATAGCCTCTCCAGAACTTCCTATTGGCCTGTTTCCTGGTCCAACGAGCTTGGGCCCTATTTCGCTGAAACTCTATCAAATTCATGAATGTCGGATATCTGCGAAATATACCCCATGCCTTGTACTGTTTTTTCTTAGCATTGGAATAATCATCATTCCACCATGGTTTACACTTTTTGGGGATGCTAGAGGAGCTCTGAGGGATAGAGCGAAAAGCGGCATTAGTCATCTGTTCTGTAATGCATGTGGTGGCTTCATCGTGTGTTAAGGACAAGAACATGCAAGGCTTAAGCTCTGCTTTTAGGTTGAATAGACACCAGTCTGCCTTGTCAAGTTTCCAACGAGGAGTACGTATCATTAGGCTTGGAACAGAAACCAGAGTTTCCAGAATGACCGGAAAGTGGCCACTTCCAAAAGGATTATCCAATACTTTCCATGTAAATAAAGAAAATACTGAAGGGGATGAGATGGAAAGATCGATAGATAGAGATAAATTCTGAGCTGCACTGAAAAAGGTTGGCTCTCTCTTCTACATAAGGCACAGCCCAGATGTTAATAAAAACCGCTCAAGGACTCCACCACGTGAATCTTTACGGCCGCTACCCCATAAGGGGTGGTGAGCATTAAAATCTCCTAAAAGTAAAAAAAAGTGAGGAAGCTATGAAACAAGTCTTTGGAGATCATGAAGATGCAGTGGAATGTTTGGTGGAATATAAATGGAGACAACGGTGATGAGGCGGTCCAAAAGAAGGCATACAGCCACAGCCTCAAGAGGTGTGCAAAGAGGAACCTCAGAGTATGCGATGCCACTTTGAACAGCCACAGCTACTCCACCTGATGCGTTCCATGCAAGGCGATCTTTAAAAAAAAAAACTGATGGCGCCGTAACACTGACTTATGGTGATCATTAAGATGCGTCTCTTGTAAAGCGAGAGCTATAGGAAGTAATTCGCCCATAAAAAAATAACATCATCAATATTTCTTAAAAGACCGCGGCAGTTCCACTGCATAAAAGTGAATTTAGCCAATCTTCTAAAACAAGGTTAAAAGATTAGTAAATCAGTAAGAGCAGTAAAGAACAAGTAAAAGTAAAAGTGCGCAGGGCAAAAAGGAATGTACGACGTCACTTTGGAGGGGTTACTGGTTTTTGCTGTTATCTTTAGATTTAACTATCTGCCAGTGCATGCCATCCTGATAAAACGCAGGCGCAGACACCTCACTGCAATCATCCATTGTCTCCGCCTCTTGGGACAGGGCTTTGTGTAGGGCTTTGGGTAGGCTCGGGGCATGGGGCTGCAGGTCCCGGACAGGGCCTGACCCAGCAGAAGACGCAGCGGGTGTGTTGGGCAGGGCACTGCCCGAATCCACCCGTTGCTGCCCCTTTGTCACTGTAGGGGCGACACAAGAGCCATGCTGCTCCTTGAAAGACGACGCTCTATCCGACGAGTGCGGACGAGAGCGTCGACTCCTTTCCCTGGAAGGGGACCGCAGAGTGCGGACGGGTACGACGGCTGCAGCTGCCGGCCCATCCTGAGAAGGGGGAGCAGCCCGTGCACACTTTCCACCAGAACGGAGAGGCTGCTGCCCTGAAGGTGCAGGGCAGTTAGCACTCTGGCTGCAGTGGTCGGGAGACCGACCTGCTGAAAGTGTATGCCCAGGGAGCTGAATCTTCAGTTTGGGCGTGGGGGACTGCAGTGGCTTCCCATTGTCTGGAAAAGACGTCTGGGCTGCCACTGCCACTTTCAGTGGTGCAAGCCCCGCTGTATCACCTAGCGACGGCGTGCCTCTGGATAAGAAAGATTTTCTTTCACTTTCAAGGTAACAATTGCTTTTTCGTCTTTCCACGTCTTACAAGAGCGGGAATATGCAGGATGGGGACTGTTGCAGTTGACACAGTTGGCGTCGTCGTTAGAGCATGTACCTGCTTGATGGTTAGCCTGACCGCACTTCGCACAAGTGGCTTTGCCTCGGCAGTTCTGGGATTCATGACCAAATCTCTGACAGTTAAAACACCTGCGAGGATTTGGCACGTAGGGCCGCAAACTACAGTGAAGGTACCCAGCCTTCACAGCCTCTGGCAATGTAGTGGATTCAAATGTAAATCTATGTGCTTCGTTTTCCGTTCTTGGCCGTCGCGGCGCAGGGAGATCCGCCTTGCAGCTACAACGCCTTGGTCGGAAAGCCCCTCAACTATTTCATTGTCTGAGGAGTCAAGGAGGTCATCCTCAGAAATAACCCCCTGGATAATATTTAGGGTGCGGTGAGGTTTAACTGTAATTTTCTGGTCAGATATGGAACTTAAACCAACAAGTGCAGCACTCTGCTGGCTTGATTCGATTTCAACAAGCAGGTCGCCAGAAGGCATTTCCTTGGCCTTGAACTTCTTTCCGACAGTAGATTCAAGTACCTTGGCTACAAGAGAGGGAAAAAACTTTGATAGTTGTTTTGCAGTTTCAGAGTGCAGGACCAAAAACTTTGGGAACCTAGCAGGGGTAAATGGCGTGTTGACTGTGGTTGGAACTTAGGTGCAAACCGTTTTCGGGGGCCGATTGAGGAAGGTTTTTGCACGAGAATCCATGACATGGGAAGGAACGTTCAGTGCCCGGATGCACCACCCACCACGGAGCCCAACAAGGGGGTAGGTAATGTGCCATAGCAAGATGGGCTTGGCTGACACAATTACTCTACCGGTGCTGCCCGGGCACTATACCCTGGCGTTGTTGCAGGGACAAGACCTGTTTCTACTCAAGATTGGCTCTTGCCGCCTAAGAATGTGAAAAAGTAAGGAAGAGAGTGTCGATGAAAAGAGAAAGGGGTGGGAGGAAAAGTGAAAGAAGGAAGAAGAGGGTAGAAGAGGCGACTGGCTGAATCATCCTGGTCGGGACAAGCCAGGACACCCGTCTACGAGAAGCAGGGGCCGAAGCAGTGTATTGCCTCGCCCGGGGGGCCCTGAAGAGTTCAAACATACCCCGGGCTCAGCTCAACCGCCAGGGTCCCCTCTTCCCCGGACACGGGTTAAGCCACGCACAGCCAGACGTGGGTGGGCGAACCATCATGGCTCAGGGTTTGTAGTGACGCCACTCACCAAGCACCGACTAATGTACGCACATTTGACCTCGGAAATACTTCAAAACCTTCGCTCTTGTGAAATGCAGTTCCAGGGTCACCGCATAGATGGCGCCAGCGTGCCAGTGCGTTCTCTCGTGCTAAGAAATTTTAAAAGGTTTTAACAAGTCTCGTCCCTCTCGGTCGTACTCGTTTCCAAGAGTGTGAACGGGCCTTAACACGTCGCAAGAGGCTTAAAACCGGTCTTGCCTCTCTCGGTCGTACTCAGTTGCAAGTGTGCGAGCGGGCCTTTAGTCTCCAGAGCAAAGACCGCGGTGTGAGAATCACGCTCCCTAGCTCATGAACGGCCTTAGAATGAAGGTGCTTGCTTACACCTTCTAGACGTGGAAGTTTGAGATAAAGCTCTTATACAACTGGTATTTCACAAAATTAAAACTACAGCTTTCGCTGGGAGGGTGGGAGAGGGGAGGAGAGAGAGAGAGAGACGCTGCCGTTGCCTCACTTCTGAATAAGAAAACTCAGCTAGGGTAACAGCAAGGAGGGAAAGTACGCAGGCGAGATGATTAGGAAACATCGTATTCTGGACCCTGAGACAAGCAGAAAAAAAAAAACTAACGATCGGAATCTGTATTTTAGAGCAAATTCAAACGCCGCTAACCCGACACCAAGGGATAATTCGATTATGCTCTCTGGGAATAAGCCAGGTAGCTAGCTGAGAATGATGTGGAAGGTCTGCACAGACTCCCAGCAAAAAATAAAAAGGACCCAGCTATTTTGGTTCGATTTGCATCACGAAGGACCCGAGATAAATGGCTAGAAAAAAGGAGATACCTAAAAGAAACCCGATCAGATGTCTGGTTTCTTGATATTTGACCTCCACGAACAAGAAGCTTCTCTGGATGCTGAGAGAAGAGGCTGCAGAAAAAGAGTATCAATTTGTCTGGCAGAAAAATGGCAACTTGTTCGCACGAAAAAAAGCAGAGTGACCGCGTAAAAAAAATTGAATGCAAGGCAGACCTTGATAAGATTGTGTGAAAAGCCGGCGGGTTGCGACATGCATTTTTTTCTTTTCTTTTGTAATGGACGTGACGTCTACTTATCACGATCGAATATCGTTTACTCATCTTGTTCAAGAATGTCTTGTCTATAACAAAGATATGCTTTCATTTTTCCACTTAAATGCTAGAAGTCTTGGCAAGAAACACGATGATGTTGATATGTTTCTGAACTCTTTAAATTTTACTTTTGATGTACTAGCGTTCACTGAAACTTGGTTTACGAGCAGGGATGACGTTGTCGGGTTCATAGGATATAATAGTGAGGGAGTATATCGAAGCGATGAAAGGGGAGGAGGGTCTCTGTTTATTTTCGTGATAACTTACATTATGAAGTATTGCCTGAATTCTCAAAAATATGCTCAGACTACGAAGCACTTGTGGCTAAATGTCGTTCCCTGGTAATAGTCACTGCTTATAGACCCCCCGCCGGGTCGCTGATGAAGTTTTTTGAATTCATTGAGAACGTTATGGAATATGCCGCCTCACTCAACCTTTCTATAATCTTAATAGGTGACTTTAATATTGATATGACCACGCCCGTGAGTCGATCCCTTGAACTACTTGATATTGTTGAGTCCTACGGATCTGATAATGTGATAAACCTGCCGACTAGAATCACGGTGGAAACAGAAACGCTAATTGATCTCTGTATACAAATTGTCATACCGAGGCTGCTGGTGTCTTTTCTTGTGATTTAAGCGACCATTTTCATATTAAGTTCTATTGTCGGTCCAGTAAATTTAAAATTGAGCTCTAATAATGCGGCTGAGACATTTAGAAGAACTGATAATAGTTCAATTGAGCTGTTTCATTCTAGGATATCGAATATAAACTGGGAGTCGGTAGTAACTGAAACGGAACCAAATAAATCATATGATATATTTTTGGACCTCCTACAAAAGTGTTATGAGGAGTCATTTCCATGGCAAGAGTTTAAAAAATATAAAAAGTAAAAAAAAAACCTTGGATCTCAAGTCCGTTATATAAGCGTATAAAAGAGCGCAATAAATTATATTATAAGTTCGTCAAGACAAGAGATATCTCAATATTACAGGAATTTAGGAAAGTGAGGAACAAGCTCAACGCTGATACCAAGAAAGCTAAAGCTCAATACTACAAAAATAAGTTTAATGCAATATATAACAATCCGCGGAAAGTCTGGCAAGCCGTAAATGAACTTGTTTCTAGGCCTCGTGCACATGCTCCAAAAGAACTTACAATCGAGCGGGTTACTTACTCGGGTCAGTCTCTTGTAGATAAATTTAATTCCCACTTTCTAGAATCCGGTTCCTCTACTATGCCCTCAGCGAGAACGCCTACATGTGAGTCTTATGTTGGATACCCTTTACATAACTCAGTATTTCTGGCACCTACCACTGAACTAGAAAAAACTACTATCAATAAATCCTTAGGGAATAGCGGTGCCTATGGAGAAGATGGGCTATGTTCTAAGCCAATCAAAGCAGTTTCCTCTTTCATATCTACTCCGCTTTCGCATATATGCAACTTTATTTTAAGTACCGGTATCTTTGCAGAAAAAATGGAAATAGCGAAAGTCTGTGTGATCCATAAAGGATGTCCTCAGAATAATATGAATAACTATAGACCGATATCAGTACTTCCGGTCTTTTCTAAAGTAGTGGAACGCGTTATTTAGAAACGTTTAAGTGATTTATGTAATAAACATAATATTATTACAAACAACCAGTATGGTTTCCAAAAAGGTAAATCAACTGAAATGGCACTGCTAAATATCAAAAATAAAATCATAGACAATATTGAAAATCAGTGCTATACTCTGGGTGTTTTTTTTAGATTTCAGGAAGGCCTTTGATTCTATAAAACACGATATCCTACTCAGAAAGCTACCGCTGTATGGAATAAGAGGCAGTGTGCTAAACTTGATAAGCATTTACTTGTCGTCACGTTCTCAATATACCGTCCTCAATGATATGCGCTCTCCTTTAGCAAAAATTCGATACGGTGTGCCGCAGGGGTCAATTCTCGGGCCATTAATTTTCCTTCTTTACATCAATGATATAGTAAACATCCCACAAACACCTAACATAATTTTATATGCAGATGATACGAATGTATTCTTTAGTGGTAGCTGTTTGGATAGCGTAGAAAAAGAAACAAATAATTGGCTGGAGCAACTTCATTTATGGTTAGGCTCAAACCAGTTAGAGCTGAATACGGCAAAGACTAAGTACATTATTTTTAGAGCAAAAAATAAGCCCATAACTAGCGAAATTAGTATATCCTTTCAAAACTCGAATATTGAACGCGTGGAACGCTTTAAATTTCTTGGTGTTCGTTTTCACAAAAATCTATACTGGACTCGTCAAGTGAACGAACTCCGAAGGGATATTTTTATATCAATTGGTTTAATTTGTAAGCTAAAATACCTTTTTCCAGCCTGGTTAAAAAAACAACTGTATATATCTCTGATTCACTCGAGGCTGCATTATTGTTTATTGGTCTGGGGGACGACTACAGCAAGTAATATTAAGCAATTATTTACATTGCAAAAACGCGCAGTTAGGTCAATCGATAATTTACCTTGGACTGAATCGACTTCCACAGCTTTATTAAACATGGAATATTAACGTTAGACAATATTTTTGCCTAAAGATCGCAATTTCAGTTCATATTCAAATAAACACGAATCCCGCAATATTTTACGAAACATATTTATCCAAGAAAACAAATTACAATTTGAGACACCAGCAGTTTTCAAAACCTAAAATAAGAACTAATTACGGTACACAAAAAATATCCTACCAGATAACCGATCTTCTTAACAGAAATTATTGTGTATTCGAATTAGCCCAGACAATAGCGTTCATGTTTCTTTTCAAAAAATACCTTACGGTATACTTCAATGTGCCTAGTGTGTATTCCTAGTATAGTTCACATCAAAATAGATTGTCCATTTTTTGTGTCTCATATTTTTATCTTCTCAGATATTGTTTTATTTTTGATTTATGCTGTTTTTTATTAATTTCCTGTGCCCTGCTGCTGAGTGCTGTAACGGGGGTTGGGACCTAGTCAGGTGATTCGTTTTCGCCTTTTGTCCCAACCTCCCTGACAATTGTGTCAAAAATAAATAAACAAACACACAAACAAACTACATTTAAAACGATAGCACTCGATTAAAGGTTTCAAAAGTGCTGTAATATTTTCCCCCGGGAGCTGAATGTATCTTCGTTTTTTTTTTTAATTGTGTTTTATGAGATCTCCATTGTTTCAGGAAGTAAATTTAATAGTCTTATTGCCTTGAAGTTTTGAGAATATGTGAATTATTCTGCGAGTCCGGATTTCGAGAGTGCATTAAGATCTGTGGCTTAGTTATTAGTAAAAACAATAAAAAATATTTGGCCCATTCGGTTAAGCTCGGTTGCTGGTGCAAAAGCCGACAGATGGCGCAAGTTCGCAGCTTCCCGCATGTCCCAGAATCTTAAGGCTGCAACCACTAAGCTCAATTTAAGCTCAGTACGCAGTTCCTTTATAGTAATTTGATGATGATGTTTTGATGTTTTATGGCGCAAGGGCAACACGAGGGCCAAATAGAGCCAAGATCCTGTTTCGCTAATCAATATGTAGTATGTTAGTGCATATGGGTAAAACTAATGTGCAGTGTTTAGCTTATACATAAACGGGTAATGAGGCCCATAGAGTGTAAAGGGCTCCAAAAATTCATGTATATTAGAGAAGTGACTTGAGACCACTTTTTTGAAGGAACGTGAATAAGTCTTTGAGTGGAATCTGAGGTTCAGAACCTAACACCAAACACGGATGAAATGTAATGTTAAATATTCTTAGTGGTGCTAAAAGTGGTTTAAGGAAAGGTTCGAGCTTCCTGCAAACAAAGAGATGCATTACTGTAAGGTCTGAATCACATGTTTCACAGGTAGGAGATTCGTCGCCCATTAAGAAATGTGAGTGTGCTAAGCGTGTATGTCCAATGCGCAGTCGTGTTAACAATACACTGTCATGAAGCGAGAGGTGACGATGGTCCTGAAATGTATCTGTAGTAGGGTGAAGAGTATGAAGCTTGTTACCTTCACATTTCCATTGCCGCAACTATTGGACATCTCACGGCGAATGTCACTTAAGGGAAAGGAATGTGTGTTCTGTCTTCGAACGGACCCTGTCGGGCAGTTTTATCGGCAAGGTCATTTCCAGTGATGCCACTATGCCCTGGTTCCCAGAGGAACTGAACATGTCCACCTACTGACTGGGTTTCTCGTCACAGGGTATGAATATCTGCAATAAACCGGTGTTTCTTAGGCCCTTTAGCACAAATAGACATTAGTGCCCTTAAAGAGTGCTTTATGAGAGCTTTCTTGATCCAGAACTTTCTGACGTGCTTAAGCGAGGCAATAATCGCATACAATTCAGATGTGAAGACAGATGTTATTGGAGACAACTGGAAAGCATTTCTGGTGGTCCCAGAAACAATGGCTGCTCCAAGAACATTGCCCATTTTGGAACCATCAGTGTAAAATGCCAGGTAGTCCTTGAACTCTTTAAGGATTTCTAAAAAAAACACTGTTGGTACAGGAGAGGCGCAGTATATGGCTTTTGGAATTTAGTTAACCGCAAATCACAAGAAATGCTTGGGCCATACCAAGGGGGGAGTGGTGGACGGAAAGATGACACCTCGCTTATAGAAACCCTAGTGTCTGACAAAACTTACTGCACACGAATTCCAAATGGTTGGGCTACTGATGGGCGTCGAGCAAACAGCTCAGTGAAAGATGGGGCGTGGACATAAGTGTAGGCTGGATTGTCCTTGTAGATTGAAATTCTACCTGCATAAAATAGACCTAGCAATTCTCTCCTAAGACGTAAGGGGCTGCTCATGGGCTGTTATGTATAGACTCTCCACTGGTGATGTCCGAAAAGCTCCCGTGCACAAACGAAATGCCTGGTGATGAACAGGATCAAGCTGTCGAGTTGTGCTTTGTCTAGCCGATCCATAAACAAAGCTGCCATAATTCAATTTCGAACGCACTTTAGCCCGGTAGATATGCAAAAGAGACTCCACGTGTCCTCCCCAAGATGTGTGTGCAAGCACTTTAAGAATATTTAGTTTTTTCAGGCAGTGTTTGCGAAGACAGGCAATATGCTCTCCAAATGTTAGTTTCCGGTCAAAAATGACTCCCAGAAATTTTTTAAAGTTTTTACAAGTGAGCTGTGTACCATTTAGTGACAGTTCGGGATTAGGGTAGAGTCCACGTTTCCGAGTAAAATGTACAATGGCACTTTTTTCTGCCGAGAACTGAAATCCGTTTTGAAAACACCACATGCCCAGTTTGTTTATGCAAAGTTGGAGTTGTCGCTCGGCAAATCGCAGAGATGAAGTCCTGATAGAAATTTTAAGGTCATCGGCATATAAAGAGTGCTCGATGGGGCGGGGAATTTCAGGGGAGAGTGAATTTATCTGAAACAAAAATAATATAACACTTAAAATGCACCCCTGGGAAACGCCCGTTTCCTGCATAAACTCGCCGGAAAGAACTGCTCCCCGGCGCACCTGAAAAGTACGATCTGTAAAGAAGTTCTTAATGAACATCATCATGTTACCATTAAAACCAATTGACACCAGGTTACTAAGAATGCCATGCATCCATGTTGTATCATATGCCCTAGCAAGATCAAAGAAAACTGCCACCAGATGTTCACGCCTCACAAAGGCCGAGCGAACCTCCATCTCCAGAGACACAGATGATCAAAAGTGGAGCGGTTGTTGCGGAAACCACACTCAGCTCGTGATAGTAAGTTTTCTGCCTCTCGGCAAAAAAACAAGCTATGAATTTATCATGCGTTCTAGCACCTTGCAGAGGCAGCTGGTGAGAGATATTGGTCTGTAGTTCTGAGGATTTGTGTGATCTTTGCCTGGCTTTGGAATGGCTATAACGATTGTTTTCCTCCAGGATGTTGGGAACACCCCCGTCTCATATTCTGTTGTAGAACTTCAGAAGAGCAAGTTTGGAATCATGGGATAAGTTAGCAATCATTTTATAGTGTATGTTGTCTAAGCCAACTGCAGAATTTCGGCCATGCAGGGTCGATAACTCTAGCTCTCGAAAAGATAAAGGTTTGTTGTAAGGTTCCTCGCTACTGAGTTTTATTGGCAGTGATTTTCTCTCTACTTGCGTGTAGTAAGCTAGAAAAGGTTTTTGATATGAAAACTTGCTGGATACTACTGAGAAAGTATGTCCCAACAGATTTGCCTGGTCTATGGGGGAGCACACTTAAACGGTTTCTTTTTTGAGAATAGAGAGTCGGGTATCATTATATAAGCCCTCCATCTTCCGGACTTTGTCCCAGATTTCTTTTATTGATGTGTGCTGGGTAACGTCCGAGGTGTACCTGCACCAGGAGTTTTTCTTCTGGCTTCTGATTATGCGGCGGAGCTCAGCTTTGCTTCTTTTAAGGGCGATTAGCCACTCAGAAGTGGGATACCTCTTGAGCTTCCCCCAATACTTATTTTTATTTTTCTTGGCTTCTGTACATTTTGGAGACCACCACGGTTTTGGGTATTTTGGAACCCGTGATGATGTTCTTGGGATTGAAACTATTGCTGCGTCAATTATGACAGTTGTCAAAGCAGACGTGGCCTCATCAATATTGCCGCGGGCACAACTGACCAAGTAGGCAGCGCGCCCGTGGCCTAACGGTTATCGCGCTTGCCTTCTACGCAGAAGGCTAGGGTTCGATTCCTGGCCGCGTCTGCACATTTTTGTTGATGCTGTAACGTGATGTTCTGAAAAATTCCTGAACCGTTTTGCTGATTCGAGGTTAGAATGTTCTACAAACCGAACCTTCTACGTCGCATGTTCCAGAAGCCCACGCGGGTACAAAAGGGGCTCCGCGTGGCAAGCCGGAGGCAGTTTCACCCCAGCGTTCGACTCCGCTGTCTCGCCGACTTCGACGCTGGCGACGATTTGTTATTATCTTCTATTCCCTTTTGTTCTGGGCACAAGTTCGCCCCATTAAACGTTTAGTTTCTTCAGTTATTATCGCCTCATCACTTGTCATTCGTGACAATATTAAGTGCTGTGAAGCCATCCTCAGGAATCTGGGCCTGTTCACTGAATTTCGTCCAGTGTGCCTTCTCAATGACCCACCGTTGTTGTTGCTTACGGGTTTTATGGCGCAAGAGCTCCGATGGCCATACTGCGCCAAACTAGGTAAGCTGAAAAACACTGGTAAAAGTACATTCACTAGACTAGAGTTTGGCTATAATTTATGTAAGACACCTGTAGTTTTGAGGAAAGCTAAAAGACGTTCAAGTGATATGAGAGGCTGCTCCCCTAGAAATAAGACAGGGTGAAATGGGATGTTGTACTTGAAAAACTCAGAGAAATAGATCTTGTACTGTTGTAAAAGGCCACGGCAAAGAAAGAGAACATGCAGAACAGATAAAGCTTGCCCACAGTGCTCGCATATCGGTGGTTCCTCACCTATAAGCAGGTATTGATGGGTTAGGAATGAATGGCCGATTCTCAGCCGGCACAGGAGGACTTCGTGGAAACGATTTTTATTATAAGAGGTTTCCCATACACCAAGTTCTGGCTTGATGACATGAAGCTTATTGTTATCGGCTAACTTCCATTCAGATTGCCAAAGTTGCCAGAGTGAAAATTTTACGGACGCTTTAAGGTCTTGGTTAGGTATGCAGACATTCGATGGTAAAAGGTTCTGTGAAGAAGCAGCTAGTCTATCTGCAGCCTCGTTGCCTGCGATGCCCACATGGCTCGGGACCCAGCAAAACTCAATGTCTTTCCCACCAGCGAGTCCCTGTTGAGCTCTGGCCCGTACAAGTCGAGTCAACTTATTCGTATTTGGTGTGATAGAACATACTGCAGTAAGAACACTTTGAGAGTCTACAAATATAATGGCTTTCATCACTTTGTTCCTGATTATATAGTCAAGTGCTGCCAGAACACCATATAGTTCGGCAGTAAAAATGCTGGCGACATTGTGAAGTCGAGTAACATGGGTAAACGAATTTGAATAAACAGCTGAGCCGACATACATTAAGGACTTGGCACCGTCAGTATAAAACTGGCGGTAATGTCTGTATTTTTCTTGCAGAGCTAAGAATTCCTGTTGTAGAATGAGTGGAGAAACATTATGTTTATTAAATTTTGTAAAATACCAATTGCAAGCTATTTGTTTCATATCCCATGGGGCAGTATGATATGCGCTTTCTAGGAAATGGACACCCTCACGTGGCAGGTTAAGGGAGAGACGGAGACTCTCAAAACGAAGGCTCAAGGGTCGAATAACAGTTGGTTTATGCTCGAAAGTACGATAAAACTTAGACTCTCGAATACTATTGTGGGCTGGATGGCTGGGTTCTGATAACACCTTGTAGGCATAAACCAGACTTAGGTACTGCCGCCTTTTTTCCAATGACATTTCATTGGGGTCAGCATACAAGCTTAAAATAGGAGATGTTCTGAAAGCACCCGTCACAAGACGCAACCCAAGGTGATGCACAGGGTCAAGCATTTTTAAGGCAGACGGCCGAGCAGACGCGAACACAACAGACCCATAATCAAGGCGCGATCGTACAAGAGAGAAGTACAAACGAAGTAGACACCTCCTATCAGAACCCCAAGACTTGTGTGAGAGGACTTTAAGAATGTTCAATGTCTGCATACATTTCTGCTTTAGCCATCTGAGATGGGAGACAAAACTAAGCTTACTGTCAAATATCAATCCCAGAAACTTATGCTCAGTTCTAACTTCGATGGTATTTCCATTTAACATGAGAGGGCTCTAACCAGAGACCCCGCCGTAAAGAAAATGGAACACAAATAGTTTTTTCTGGAGAAAACTTAAAACCGTTCTCATTAGCCCATTTAGTCATTTTATTTATGGCTAGTTGTAGCTGCCTTTCACAACTAGACATATTACATGATGCTACAGAAATTTGAATGTCATCTACGTATAATGAATATGATACTGAGGAAGGTATGACACGACAAAGAGAGTTAATTTTTATGGCGAAGAGGGTGACACTCAGTACTCCACCCTGAGGAACACCATTCTCCTGGAGAAAGCTGTTGGATACTGTCGTGCCTAACCGTACACGGAAGAAACGCCCACTAAGGTAGTTTTTTATACAATGAAGTAATCTGCCGCGTACTCCATACATGAACAAGTCACGTAGGATGCCATGCCTCCAAGTGGTATCGTAAGCCTTTTCCAAATCAAAAAAGACAGATACGCAATGCTGCCTATTCACAAACGCCTCTCGTACAACAGTCTCCAGCCGGACTAAATGGTCTATGGTGGAACGTCCTGATCGACACCCACATTGATTTACATTCAAAATATTGTGTTGCTCCAGGAAATAAACAAGACGCTTATTAATCATCCTTTCAAACGTTTTACCCAAGCAACTAGTCAGTGCAATCGGTCTGTAACTTGTAGGAAGTGAAGGATCTTTTCCAGGCTTTAGTAACGGAATTACTTCTGCCTGCTTCCAACCGGCGGGGAAGTGTGCATTGTTCCATAGTTCATTGAAATATGTCAGGAGGGCTGAGAGTGACTCCTCCGATAAATGGCGGATCATCTCATAATGTATTCGATCAGGACCGGGGGATGAATGCTTCCGGATTTTGAGAGCCATTTGAAGCTCAACCATTGTAAACGGCTGATTGTACGGTGCAGAGGCTCCTCCTGCCAAGCTGACTTTCGTTTTTTCTGCATTTGTTTTAAACTTCAGAAACGCTGGAGAGTAATGAGATGAGTTTGAAACGGCTGCAAAATGAGCACCCAACACATTTGCCTGGTCATGTAAAGAGCTTACAGAGGGAAAAAGAGGGACTGTAAAGCATCGGTATTTGCCGCCTTCAACCTTGTGCAGTCGGTCCCACACCTCCTTTGCTGGGACATAACAGCTTATAGAGGACAGATAGCCTCTCCAGGACTTCCTCTTGGCCTGTTTCCTGGTCCAACGAGCTTGGGCCCTATTTCGCTGAAACTCTATCAAATTCATGAATGTTGGATATCTGCGAAATATACCCCATGCCTTGTCCTGTTTTTTCTTAGTATTGGAACAATCATCATTCCACCATGGTTTACACTTTTTGGGGATGCTAGAGGAGGTTTGAGGGATGGAGCGAAAAGCGGCATTAGTGATCTGTTGTGTAATGTATGTGGTGGCTTCATCGTGTGTTAAGGACAAGAACATGGAAGGCTTAAGCTCTGCATTTAGGTTGAATAGACTCCAGTCTGCCTTGTCAAGTTTCCAACGAGGGGTACGTTTCATAAGGCTTGGAACTGAAACAAGACTCTCCAGAATGATTGGAAAGTGGTCACTTCCAAAAGGATTATCCAAGACTTTCCATGTAAACAAAGAAAACACTGAAAGGGATGAGATGGAAAGATCGATAGATGTAAATGAATTGTGAGCTGCACTGAAAAAGGTTGGTTTTCTCTTATTCATGAGGCACAGCCCAAATGTTAATAAAAACCGCTCAAGGACTCCACCACGTGAGTCTTGGCGGGCGCTACCCCATAAGGGGTGGTGAGCATTAAAATCTCCTAAAAGTAAAAAAGGGTGAGGAAGCTGTGCAACAAGTCTTTGGAGATCATGAAGATGCAGTGGAATGTTTGGTGGAATATAAATAGATACAACAGTGATGAGGCGATCCAAAAGAAGGCGCACAGCCACTGCCTCAAGAGGTGTGCAAAGAGGAACCTGCGAGCATGCGACGCCACTTTGAACAGCCACAGCTACTCCACCTGATGCATTTGATGAAGGGCGATCTTTTCTAAAAAACTGATGGCGACGTAACACTGAATTATGATGATCATTAAGATGTGTCTCTTGTAAGGAGAGAGCTATAGGACGCAATTCGTCCATAAAAAAATTGACATCATCTATATTTCGTAAAAGACCGCGGGAGTTCCACTGCATAAAAGTAAATTTAGACATTATTCTAAAACACAGTTAAAATATTAGTAAATAAGTAAAAGTAGTAAAGGACAAGTAAAAGTAAAACCTTGACTTTGCCGCGCAGGGCAAAAAATAATGTCCTACGTCACTTTGGAGGGGTTACTGGTTTTTTGCTCTTATGCTTAGATTTAGCCGTCTGCCAGTCCATGTCGTCTTGATCAGACGCTGGCGCAGACACCTCACTGCTGTCATCCATTGCCTCCGCCTCTTGGGACGGGGCTTTGGGTAAAGCTTTGGGTTGGCTCGGAGCGCGGGGCTGCAGGCCCCGGCCACGACCTGATCCAGCAGAAGAGGCAGCAGGTGTGTCGGGCAGGGCACTGCCCGACTCCACCCGTTCCTGTCCCTTTTTCGATGTAGGAGCGACAGAAGAGACATGCCGCTCCTTGGAAGAGGATGCTCTCTCCGACGAGTGCGGGCGAGAGCGTCGACTTCCTTCCCTGGAAGGGGACCGCGGAGTGCGGACGGGCACGACAGTTGCAGCTGCCGGCCCATCCTGAGAAGCGGGGGTACCCTGTGCACACTCTCCGCCAGAACGGAGAGGCTGCTGCCCTGAAGATGCAGGGCAGTTAGCACTCTTGCTGGAATGGTCGGGAGACCGACCTGCTGAAAGTGCATGCCCAGGGAGCTGAATCTTCAGCTTGGGCGTGGGGGACTGCAGTGGCTTCCCATTGTCTGGAAAAGACGTCTGGGTTGCCACTGCCACTTTCAGTGGTGCAGGCCCCCGCTGCACCACCTCTGCAAAGCCGCCTTTTTGCAAGAACGCAAAGCGACGGCGTGCCTCTGGATAAGAGAGATTTTCCTTCACTTTCAAGGTAAGAATAGCTTTTTCATCTTTCCAAGTTTTACAAGAGCGGGAATACGCAGGATGGGGACTGTTGCAATTGACACAGTTGGCGTCGTTAGAGCATGTATCTGCTTGATGGTTAGCCTGACCGCACTTCGCACAAGTGGCTTTGCCTCGGCAGTTCTGGGATCCATGACCAAATCTCTGACAGTTAAAACACCTGCGAGGATTTGGCACGTAGGGCCGGACTCTACAGTGAAGGTACCCAGCCTTCACAGCCTCTGGCAATGTAGTGGATTCAAAGGTAAGAACTATGTGCCTTGTTTTCCGTTCTTGGCCGTCGCGGCGCAAGGAGATACGCCTTGCCGCTACAACGCCTTGGTCGGAAAGTCCCTCAACTATTTCACTGTCTGAGAAGTCAAGGAGGTCATCCTCAAAAATAACCCCCTGGATGGTGTTTAGGGTGCGGTGAGGTGTAACTGTGATTTTCTGGTCAGATATGGAACTTAAAGCAACAAGGGCAGCACTCTGCTGGCTTGATTCGATTTCAACAAGCAGGTCGCCAGAGGGCAATTTCTTGGCCTTGAATTTCTTTCCGACAGTAGATTCAAGTATCTTGGCTACAAGGAAGGGAGAAAACTTTGATAGTGGTTTTTCAGTTTCAGAGTGCAGAACCAAGAACTTTGGGAACCTAGCAGGAGTAGATGGTGTGTTGACTGTGGTTGGAACTTCGGTTCGGCCCCTTTTCGGGGGCCGATCGAGGAAGGTTTTTGCACGAGAACCCATATCATGGGGAGGAACATTCAGTGCCCGGGTGCACCGCCCACCACGGAGCCCAACAAGGGGGTAGGTAATGTGCCATAGCAAGAAAGGCTTGGCTGACACAATTACACTACCAGTGCTGCCCGGGCACTATACCCTAGAGTGGTTGCAGGGACAGGACCTGTTTCCACTCAAGGTTGGCCCTTGCCGCCTAAGAAGGTGAAAAAGGAAGGAAGAGAGTGTAGAAGAAAAGAGAAAGAGGTGGGAGGAAAAGTGAACAAGGAAGAAGAGGGTAGAAGAGGCGACTGACTGAATCATCCTGGTCGGGCCAAGCCAGGACACCCGTCTACGAGAAGCAGAGGTCGAAGCGGTGTATTGCCTCGCCCGGGGGGCCCCAAAGGGTCCAAACATACCCCGGGCTCAGCTCAACCACCAGGGTCCCCTTTTCCCCGTACACGGGTTAAGCCACGCACAGCCAGGCGTGGGTGGGTAAACCCACATAGCTCGGGGTTCGCGGTGGCGCCACTCACCAAGCACCTACCAAGGCAGGTGCCCCCTGCGTGCGGGTATGGTGGCCCACGTGGCTGGGGTCCGTGGTGACGCTACTCACCAAGCACCTAGCACCTAAGGTGCAGGCGCCCCCTGCGGGGCTCGGGGTCCGTGGAGACGCCACTCTCCAAACACCTGCTTTCGCAGGTACCCCCTGCGGGGTCAATGACCCACCGGGTCACTCTTTTCGGAACACAAGGAGTAGAGCTCGAGTTTTGGATGACAATGGGAAAGTGATCACTGTTATATGGATTTTGGTGAACACGTCAGGACAATTTCGTAAAAAAGATAAGCTGAACAAAATGACAAGTCTATGGCCGAGTATTTCACAGGCAAGCTTAGGGTAATTTGCCTAGAAGACTTGTCATTTAAAAGATTCACTGAATTTTTTAGCAAAATATTTTCCACCACTTTGCATCCAATTGATTTCCCCATAGTCTATTGTGTGCATTGAAGTCTCCAAGAAGCAGGTAAGGGCTTGGGAGTTCACTTACAAGGTGTTCTAGTTCAGTCAACGTGATCTGTTCATTAGGTGGAAGATAAACAGAGCATGCAGTTACCCTGATACCGATGTAAATACGCGCAGCAACTGTTTCCAAGTTTGAGGTTAAAGAAATCTGCTATGAAGGGCACGATGGCTGCACAATGAGAGCCACTCCTCCACCTCTCACCTCCGGAGGACGGTCTTCACGATATACTGCGCATCTGCCAAATCTGAACGAGGCTGACTCAGAGAGGAACGTCTCCTGAAGACAGGTCACCTCTGGGTCTAGGGCCTGCACCAGATCCTTTAAAGCATCAATGTTTGAGCGTGCTCCTCTGCAATTCCACTGCACAGTATTCACTGGCATTATGCTAGGGCGTTCCTGTTATGCGGGGGCTCTGTTTTTTGTTTTTCTTTTTTGGTTGCTTGTCAACTTCCATAGGGGTAGTCTAATCTGCAGGATCAGTGCAAGATTCAGCCATCACTCCTTGTACACCAGGGTGTTCATGATGCGAGCAGGATGCACCACGATTACGCTCGGACGCATCCAGAGCTTTTGATTGAAGTGTACTAGGTTGTTTTTCATGTAGTACGGGAAGGTTGAACACAACCTATTGGGTGCGTCCAAATGAAGGTGACTTATGTTAGATTTCACCTTCTCCTGAACCTTGGCGTTGGGAGTGGCCGATGTTCTGGCAGCGCTCCCAGGGTGATGAGAAGAGGAGGATGGACAGCCCCGAGGTGCCTTTTCTGCATGCTGTCGGGGTTGCGAAAGACCACCGAGACGCACCGACGTGTCGGTTGTTTGCGTTATGGGAGTCTGTAAGGGTGTGTTATCCACCCTTGGTCTTGTAAGGAAAGGGGGGCTAAATGGGGCCACAATATCCCGAGCGGACTATTGTGTACCCACAGAGGTCTTTGGCGGAGCAGCCCCTCTGGCTGCCGCCCCAGCATACGTGCCTCCTTACACGAAGGAGTGACGCTTACGTGCTTCCTGGTAAGTCAAGTTTTCCTTTGTTTTTAGAGTTATTATTTCCTTTCCCTGTTTGAATTCAGCGCACGAACGAGAGTATGCCGGGTGAGGTCCTCGGCAATTCACGCAGGTGTGTGAGTCGCTAGAACAGTTGTCTGTGGGGAGATCGTTGCTTGCACATTTGGCACATGTCATTTTTCCTCTGCACGTGGTTGACCCATGGCCAAAACGTTGGCAGCGGAAGCAACGTCTTGGATTGAGGATGCACGGTCTCACTTTGCAGTTAAGGTAGCCGGCCTTGACTGCGGAGGGGAGACTTGTTGAATTGAACGTCCAAACTATATGTTTAGTGTCCATTTCCTGGCCATCACGATGAAGAGTGATGCGTCGCACAGCGATGACACCATGATCTTTAAGACCTTCAAGGGTATCTTCGTTCGGGCTTTCAAGTAGATCATCCTCGGAGATGACGCCCTGCGTGCTGTTAAGAGAGCGGTGAATGGTCACAGAAATGGCATAGTCTTGGATTTCGTTGAGGGCAAGTAGTGCAGTACTCTGCTCTGCGGCATGGACTTCAACAAAGAGGTCACCAGAAAAAAGCTTTTTTGCTTTGAAATTTTTTCCAACCACCACCTCCAACGTCTTCGCGACTAGAAAAGGTGAAAGTATTGCGAGCGGTTTGTCCTCGTTGTCCGAGTGCATGACCAAAAATTTTGGAAAAGTTTCCGGTGCCGTGGTATGATTCTTTAAAAGTTTGTCCTCGGTGCGGGCCCTTTTCAGAACCCGATCAGAGTTTTTGTTTAGCTTGGAACCCATAAAGATGGGAAGGAAATTCAGTGCCCAGGTGCACCGCCCACCACGGAGCCCAACAAAAGGGTAGGTAATGTGCCATAGCAAGATGGGCAATTGGCTGACATAATTACTCGACCAGTGCTGCCCGGGCACTATACCCTAGTGTGGTTGCAGGCACAGGTCCTGTTTCCACTCAAGGTTGGCCCTTGCCGCTTAAGAAGGGGTAAAAGGAACGAAGAGAGTGTAGAAGAAAAAAGAAAGAGGGGGGAGGAAAAGTGAAAGAAGGAAGAAGAGGGTAGAAGAGGCGACAGACTGAATCATCCTGGTCGGGCCAAGCCAGGACACCCGTCTACGAGAAGCAGGGGCCGAAGCGGTGTATCGCCTCGCCCGGGGGGCCCCGAAGGGTCCAAACATACCCCGGGCTCAGCTCAACCACCAGGGTCCCCTTTCCCTGGACACGGGTTAAGCCACGCACAGCCAGACGTGGGTGGGCGAACCCACATGGCTCGGGGTTCGTAGTGACGCCACTCACCAAGCACCTACCAAAGTAGGTGCCCCCTGCGTACGGGTATGATGGCCCATGTGGCTGGGGTCCGTGGTGACGCTACTCACTAAGCACCTAGCACCTAAGGTGCAAGCGCCCCCTGCGGGGCTTGGGGTCCGTGGAGACGCCACTCTCCAAACACCTGCTTTCACAGGTGCCCCTGCGGGGTTTATAGTAATTTAAGCCCCTCTTCTTCATGCCATTCGTTCATACCTTACTTCTGTTCATGCGTATAATGATCAAGCTGGCCACATAAACAACAAACGTCATCGATCGCAGGTTTTTATTTCTTATTGGTTGTTCGAGTAAAAAAAATATACGCAGGTTTTGACGACAACAACTTGCGTGTTGCAATGGAGATTCCTTGAAAAGGTTGTTGAACTTTAGAGTAAGAAAAGTTTAAACAAAAATAACCCCTGGCGTTATTTTAAGAATTTTAGTGTGCGTCACGTGTGCGCCAGACGTGACGCACACTAAATGCCTTGAAAGAACGCCAGAACTCAATGATTTCTCAAATGAGTATATAACTAGAATTGATCAAGAATATTTTGGTGCTATTTCGGCATCTTTGACGCAGCTAGAGGGGCAAGATCTTTCCGGTTGCACTCATCTGACACAGCTTAACTGGGTTTGTGCACTTTATTTGTTAGTTTACATCCACCACACGTTTTCTATGATATCTGTCCTCAAATGCCAGCAGTGCTAAGGGGACTTTCTTATAGGAGTATTTTGCCATTGTTTACTATAATCTCTATGATTACTCTCAGAGTCGCCAAGCTCCTAAACACACGAGACGATTTTTTTCCCTTTTTTGCTTTAAGTTTACTTGTACGCTCACTTTGTTGGGTTTGTGGCACTGCAGGGAAAATCGAATTGTATCCTAAATTTATAAGTCTGGGGATATCATAAAAGCAGATGGCAAGCTTTGTAAGAAAAAACGTTATCTTCGATTTAAGAAGTGCTTCCAATTGAATACCACATAACTAAAAAACGAAGTAGGAGGTAGAAACAAAGTTGAACACTTGGAACTGCTTTGAAGAGGGCCGCTTTTTCTCGTGCGCAGCCCGATTTAAATCTTCGCTTATCTATACACCAACACACTGTTTACAAATATTCCCGCGTCTCCCGACACCTGGTGGGCAATGCACGTACGCATAAAGCGGATTAACACCAGGTGAAGTGTCTGCGCATGCGCAGTGCCGACAGCAGCGCCGCCGCAGTGACATGAGGTCAGACAGTCGAGTTGGTGTATAAATATTTTATTCTTCACCCTGCTCTACAATAAAAAGAATACGGTACCTCAACATTTCCTAAATGCGTTTGTGCAGTTATTGAAACGCATCTCGATTTGGCATCGAGCTCTTTAAGAATATGTGCATATATACGGTGGACTTGGTTATTCTAATATCTCAGCTTAAAGTAAGCTGAAGCGAGAGTGCAAGTAAGCTGGTTCAATACTGACCGGTAGCACAGGTGCGGGGCAAGTTTTTCTTCTATTCCCGGGTCGCCTTGTCATTAAAGTAAGGTGTGTTATATAGTTATACATGTGCTATTGTCAATCATATATGTTATATTATATAACAAAATTATATAACACTTTATATGTGTGTTATATATGTGCTTTTATCAATTGTAAGGATGCGCTTTAAGAGTTTAGTTGCGTTAAGGGAATTCGCGTGTTTGTACTTTTACCTCTTGCTGTCGAAATGAAAATGAAACCTTTATTTTTGTTCCTTTTCGAGCTAATCTTTCACTACAGGTAATACATACGTCAGTTTTTCTAAATTTAAAGTTACCCCACTGATATTTCATAAAAAAACTGAACGCCTTTGTTTAATATATGCGGCTAGATATTGCAAAAAAATCGTAGCGTCTAAGTGGCAAGTTTCGACATAATAACCCTGGGCTAGTTTCGGCAGGAAAAACATGGACCAGTTCTGACATAAAAACCAAAAACGAGCTGGACGTTGGTACACCTACTCTTTTTACAATAGATTGAGAAAAGGGGAAGTAATGTATAAAATGCATCTTGGGGTTTTCACAATTACCGCCCTGGTCAACAGCAATATAATTTTCACTTTCACAAAATAAATCCGTAGCAGAATTCTTACCCATAAAGGGAAATATATATGCCCGTTATTCTTTTACGTCAAAGCTTTAAAAACGCAGGTTTACAGCGTCATTACACAATTTGTAAAAAAAACAAAAACGTAAATTGTTTTTTTTGCTGTTTAGAAGATTGACGGCACAATAAAAAGAATTGCAATGCATTTTATTCCTTCATTAATAATTTCAATGCCTACCTTTTGTGGTATGGGTCTGGAGGTGCAATGGATTTTTTATATTGATTTCAGGTTACTGTAGGAACCACAATGAAAGGAATACTGGCAGCATTCACTTTAATGTGTGTTTTGGCACAACAAACATTTGGTACGAAACAGACTGAAGTTGCCACCTTAACTCAAGATGGCTCGCTACTAACAGACGATGGTATGATCTTTGATTTTGATCTATCTAAAATGACTGAGATCGATTGAGTCGGGAATCGCGGTTTGGTTGATTTATTTCAGTACAAAATAAAAAGGCGCCAAGTCCGCTGCTTTCAACAAGTGCCTTAAACACATTGTAATCGAAGATGTATTGAATACTGAGTAGATTCGGTAAGGTAAATTTTGTGCTATTCTTTTTTTCTGTAGTTTAAAAGCTCCTTTTTATGTTCTTCTGTAGTTGTGAAGCTCCTATATTGCACAGTGTCTTTCGGAACACTTAGCTACTCCAGTTACCACGCCGGGTATTCAAAATAGTTTTCCCGACTTTTATAAAGGATGATTCTCATACCCTCTGGCATGCAGGAATGCATCCTGTCATATTATCTCGGCTGTAGTGCACTAGCCCGCTCTGCATACGCTGGGCCAATATTCCCATATTTCCTATTTACGAATGAACGCTTTAAATTCTAGCGGATTTCACTCGAAAAATAAGTCCATTTTATATTTTCTCCCAAACGGGCCACATCAGAATGAAGTATGGTGACACTAACACGAAAACGGTCTGCTTGTAGAGCGAGGGCTACAGCAGATCACCTTACCTGGTCATGCTAAAGGGCACCCGACAGCAGCGGGCTTTTTCTTGGTTATCTACGAGATTTCCTTGATATACTTAGAAGCGCATATCATAAACTATCGTTCTTCCTTTTTGGCGACTTCAACTACCCAGATATTAATTAAGTGTTCACCGAATCTTAAACATGACACTCACTTTCCATCAACAGAAATATGCCCACGCTAAAATTTATCGAATATTTAAAAAACAAGACTGCATCTATTAACGCTGAACACCTATTACATCAGTGAACACTTTACTTCCAGAACTGTTCAAGAGACCTGGAACCTATTTTGACATAAGCTGACCGATCTCATTGATGACTTTATTTCAAGCATCTGCATTAAATCCGATAGGAATAATCTCTTTTTTAATACGAGTCTCAAAGCTCTAAGTAACAAAAAAGAAACGCCTCTATAGGAAAGCAAAACGTATTGGCCTCATTCAAGATTGGGAAGCACACAAATAACTCTCAAAAAAATATTCCAAAACATTAAACATGCTAAAACAAAATTTCTATCTAACGACATGCCATCAATTCTTCACACGAATCCAACTCGATTTTGGTAGCTTCTATCACCAAACTTTTATTTTCGATCACCGGAATTAACCAACAGCGATAAAGATCCCATCAATGATAGCGACTGCGCAACACCCCTAAACAACTTTTTTGTATCCGTATTCCCAGTTGAAAACCTTGACAGAATTAGCTCTCCTCTGTAATTGCCAACCAACGTCATGCGAATTGTTACAGTATCACCCGCTTGAATAAGTTCTCTTATCGGCACACTAAAGCTATCATCATCTGCTGGGGCGGATACTATTAACTTCAAAATTCTTAAGAACACTTATATAACTGCCAGTTCATACTTCAGCTTAATTGTTTCCCAATCTCTAAACACTGGCCGTAGTCCAAAAGATTGGAAAATTGGGAACATAGTCCCCGCCTAAAAATGGGGTAGCCGATTACTCGCATCTAATTATCGTCCAATTTCTTTAACTCACGTTCCATCAAAACTTTTTGGAACATATCCTGAGCCTTTAGCATAATCAATCACCTTAACTCCATTATTTTTTTTACCCTCATCAACATGGCTTTCTAAAAAATCTTTCTTGTGAAACCCAGCTCACCCATTTTACTCATGACTTGCATGTTAACATGAAAAAACACCTATCAAACAGATGCCATATTCCTAAATTTTTCAAGGGCCTCCGATCGAGTGCCACATAATCGTCTTCTTACTAAGCTTTCGGTGCCTCGACTTGACACAGTCATCAATCCTGGAGTCATGATTTTCACACTTCCCGAGTACAGTTCACAATAGCTAATAAAAATAACTCATCCGTTGCAAACGTTACTTCAGGTGTTCCCCAGGGCGCAGGACGTTCCCCACTTTTATTTCTTATATACATTAACGACCTTCTGCATGACATCAATTAAAAAATCACTGTTCGCCGACGACAGAGTCATTTACCATCCGGCCTCAAATCTCTTCGGTTATCTTACACTACAAAATGACTTAACACAAATTGTGGCGTCGAAGTGGCGCACCCGCACGCCGGCCGCGTGACATAACACCTAGCAACCGAGGTGCAGTTGGAAAGCGCCATGCCAAGGGCGTCCTTGGGCCGCTGGCGGGGCGCCGCAAGGCGAATTGCGCAGGTGACCCGAGGTGGGTTAATATTTCATAATGGGCGTACACAGACTTTCGCCGTGAACGAAGGGGCCGGGATGGGTCGACACGCACCCCGGTGATACAGCCGTCGTCCCCCATTGCGCGGCGCCGAAATTGGCGAAGGGGGACGTCGCTGGCGATCTTCGGTTGCTAGGTGTTACGTGGGGCTGTGGCGCCATCCCGTGGCTATGTTGCGAACTTTGATTGCGTGTGCTCCAACCAGCCCCAGGTCAGAGCATGTAAAAGAGCACAAATGCGAAAGCATTGAAAAATAGGCCCATAATGCACGCGGATAATAATAATATTGCAATACTTCTCTTGATCTATGACCCGACGCTTGACTGAATGTTACCGAACTAGAAAATGCTTCTAAAATGCTGATTCATAGCTTGTTTTTATAGGTAAGAAATTTGTCTACAGTATGTAAACTAACACTTTTAAGGCACTTTAGACGGCCCGCGAAACTCGGTTTCTCGACGTATCGCGCTGCAATTTACTGCAGAGGTGCAAGCAGATAATAAAAGTTTCAGTAAAAAAAAAAAAAAAAAAAAGCTGTCGGTAAAAAAAATCTGTTCTAGGCAACCTACGCCACCCCTTCTCAAACGATGTACGCGCAGGGTAAAGGGGCTTTATACTCCAACGTCAACGAACGCAACGCGCGTCGGCGCAGACCGACGTTCGTCGGCCACTCTAAGCCGCGCCGAAGAGCGCCTGAACGATGGTGTTTACAGTCCAGCGTAGACCAACCCTGGTCCAGCGCGCCCCAACGAACTGTCCCACTATGCGCATGCGCGTCTCCGTGGCCACCACATCGTCTCTACAGGTTATCTATGGGCGGTAGCTTGCACCACCTAGCCTAGAGGCAATCGGTCAGTGTGGTTCGTCCCCGTGTTGTCATGTCATGCTTCAAAACAACCATTCGGGTTGGCGGTTAGCAGTTCAAAAACAAGAAAATGACGGTGATAACGAGTGCAAACCAGCATTTATTTTCTCCTAATGTCACACAAAATGCAAAAAAAAAAAAGACGAAAAAAAAAAAAGCACGATATCGCGTCTGTCGAACTTAGCTGCTTCCCAGGTTCACCAGAGTCGTCCCAAGCGACTCCGGCGATTCCGCCGTAATGCTTCCATGAAATCGATATTCCACAGAGATCTCTTTCTGACAGATAACCGGTGTGTTATCGTCATAGTAGAATTTCACGCTGACATAAGAAACGGACACCGAAGGGAGCGGATGATGCCTAAATTACGCAATGTACGCGTTCGAAATTGTAACGCACTTTACAAAGCCTATACAAACAATACAGGATTCAGTTCAATTGTTATCGCGTACCGCTACTATCGTTTACAAGCTGAGACAGCCCAGTTGAAAATTTCTGGCCGGCTAAATAGTTTAGAGGTTTCACTGCGTCTGCCGTTCCCGTACATTCGGCAACGTTTTTTCGATCGGGAACGACTGCCGGCGAGTGCGACTAGCACATGATAATAAATAGTAGACGCATTAGGTCACCCCTAACTCCAATTAACCCTACCTTTGGCACGTCACTTAGCTTCCAGCTTTTGTCGGCACCCCAACACCACGGCCAGCATCACCGGCTCGTTAGTTCGAAAGGCCTGTCGAGAATCGAGGGTAGCGCATCCTCAGAGCGGTCTACGTCCACGCACACACTCGCCCAGTCAAGCGCACGAACATTAAATACGCACACGAACACGGGAACGACAACAGCACATGACACACGGAAAGAACGAACGACAGGTTCAGATTATAATGCAATTAAATGCAAAGGTGCAAGCGAGCTGGACAAGAATGACGAAAATAATTCCTGGAGAGGGAGAACAAGGAACAAAGGACAAACACAAATCTCCAAACACAACTAGGTGGTGACTATTGAGCGACCGAAAAAATCTGCCTGTTCCAGGTATCAAACCCGGAACCTTTCCATTACAGGTGAAGCGCTCTACCAACTGAGCTCACCAGGGGTTAGATGTCAGTAGAGCAAACGGGTTTTATCAGCTACCACCAGTCTAACACCAACAAGGGTGAGGCTAGCAATTTAAGGTTATGATTATAATGCAATTAAATGCAAAGGTGCAAGCGAGCTGGACAAGAATGACCAAAATAATCTTTGGAGAAGGGGAACAAGAGAGACAAAGGACAAACACAAATCTCCAAACAAATCTCCATCAGATCCCAGAAATGAGCATCTCGCTCACTCCGACTGGCCCAGACGACTCGACAACCGGATTCCCAAATGCGACTTTCGCGCGAGGGCTTCTGGGATAGCCTTTGTCGGCGCCATCGTCATCCAACGTTGAACGTAGAGGATGTCCAAGTCCGTCGCAAGCTACGCTGTCGCGAGTCGAGCTGCTCAGCGCTGCGCCGCGTTCAACTTGACGTTGGAGTATAGACACCCCGTTCGCAGACAGCGTCAGCGAGCGGGAACGAGCGCGTGCGATCGTTAACATTACGACGGAGTATGAACAGCCCTTAAGTGCTGCCGACAGATAACGTGCGCCGTGTCGAGGGACGGCCGAGCGATTCGGGTTAATAGCAAACGATACCGCAAAAAGAACCAGAATCAGCCGGCGCTCCGCCGACGCTGCGTATGCCATTTGTCGGCAACACTTATTCCTACGCCAGCATCGTTTCTGAAGTTGCAGCCTAGATCGCCCAGAATAAGTTTCTGTCTTGTTTATTTTCCCCTTGAACGAGGTAAGTTTATTTCTTGCAAGCATCGCCCACCTGCTTGCACCTCTGTCGTACACTGTAGCGCGATACGTTAAGAAACTGCTCCGTTTAGAACGATATGTTAAGAACGCAACCAAAGGGACGTATTTTCAACATGTTTACGCGCGTTTCAGCGGGCATAATCACGGCATTCGGCGGGTGCCTTTTTTACAGAAGGGAAAAGGGGAAGGTAGGGCCAACCACACACAGCGTTTTTTGTCCACGTCTCTTTGGCGTTTGGCGCTGTGTGGCACGACTCGCGCTTTTCATGAAACGATGCAAAATGTAGATCAGCTGCTATAGACTGTTTTATCGTGGCTAGTGCCGTTTTGAATACCGTGGCGCGATTTAACGAGCGTCAGGTTCCGCAGCAATGCTGAGTGGCTAGAAAATTCGGCGAAAGTGCTCTTCGTGGCGCTGCTCCCGCGTTGAGTCTTCTTTTGAGTGCTCCAAAGCTGGGTATTTGACTTAGGGCACGTCTCGCGTTTTCTGTGCTGCGAATGGTGTCTTTAAACTCATTGGGAACGTTTCTTGCCCCGCATTATGACATCCCCCAGTGTGGCAATACTGAGAAGAGCGACACTGAACGTGCACCAATAGAAATTGGAGGCGATTACTACAAATATTGAACGAGTTTACAGCGATTTAATTTCCCTTGAGGTTTTTTGTCGTTTTAAATGCAGTACACCGGGATTATATTTGTCGTTTTGTGGCGTCCACAACAATTAAATATAATCTGAACAAGGATGCACGAAATAAGAGCATTGCAGGGAACGAAGGCAGCTCGCTCCAGCTTGCAGTTGTTTATAGAGTTGGGTTGGTTGGGGTTTTATGGCGCAAAAGCATCTTAGGCTATGATGCGCCAGGTACATACACTATTGCAGTTAGGGTTTCGAAGAGGATAGAACTTCAGTAGTTGATGATAGGTTAAAACTATGTGTATGACTTGTAAATAGTTATGGGCATGAAGTTGGGTGTAAAATCATAGTCGGTGTAAAAAGGCCGATAGCTTTCAAGAAGCTAAAAACGCAGTGATTCGGAACTAGTGGTTCGTTGCCAAGCAAAATAGGGAGGTTTAGGTAGTTGTTTATAGAAGTTTAATTGAGGATCCGCTGTCGACAAGCGTGTCCTTTGTTTAGAACTGGAAAAAGCGAAGCCGAGACGGGCCCCCTGCCGAATCGAGTCCATCAATGATTTAACCATTCAAAATCGATGCATCAGCATGTTTCAGCTATACAAATTAAAGTTTTCTTTCCAGTTTCCTTATGTACAAATCTGCAAAATAAAAATAACCCAGCCGTGTTGTGACGGTCAACTAAGTTCACGGCTCTCTGCTGTCGTGCAGGAGATCGCGATACAAAAAAAACCGCTAGAACTAACTTTTCGACAATTTAGAGTCATACCCTGTGTCGGAAATGAGCCTTTAACTAAGCGTCGTAGATGCTAAAATCAAGTCAATGTTACCACTGCAAGATATCAGCGTTAAGATAAATTAAGTAACAAAAATTTACAAACTAAAACAGCGATTGAACGGCTAGCATTTCGACGGTTATGATGATAACGCAATTTATTGCATTATTATCATAACCGTAAAAATGCACGCCGTTCAGCTTTCTTGGTGTTAGATTGGTTGAAGCTGATAAAACCCGTTTGCTCTAGAGTCGTCTAACTCCAGGTTAGCTCAGTTCGTAGAGCGCTCCACTGTATGGAGAGGTCCCTGGTTCGACAACAGGGCCAGTCGGATTTTTTCAGTCGCGTACCAGTCACTTAGCTGTGTTTGGAGATTTGTGCATGTCCCTTGTCCCCCTTCTCCAAGGCTTATTTTCGGCATTCCTGTCCAGCTCGCTTGCACCATTGCATTTGACTGCATTATCATGATGAAAGTGATTTTTCCAGTAACATGCTACTATCGTGGAAGGCACATCTCTAACGGTGAAACATTAAATCTAGAAGAGCCTTGCGAAAGATGGACGTGCCACGCCCCGGAGCAAAAAGTTACAGTAATGGGGTAAGTGCATAAACTAGTCAATACTTCAGCTTGGGAATTGGTTGTTCGTGTTTATACTTAACAGCGCACAAGAACAGACACACCTCAAAGATTCACTCACACAAAGAACACTCACACTGCGCTGACTCTCTATTCTTGTTTGTATTGCGCTTTTTCTTCATTTCCTTTTACACTCATATATTATGGACTAATTTAGGTTACGGCTGATATAACTAGGTAAGGTCTCCTAAATAATCTAACTCTTTTTTTATATAAAGCTATCGAAGGGGTGCTAACACATAAGCTATCTAGCGTGAGATTGTTCGCGGTTTCTATGATTTCTAGCGTAAGTTTGTTATTGCTCCTCCCCAGTACGGTGCGTGCAGTTGACACCTTTGGTGTCAACGCCTTTCAAACCGCTACTGGTCTGCCTATCAAGGTTTTTCTGGACTTAGCCGTCTGCTTGACATGTACCTCTGCCATCTGGAACGGCAAAACATACTTGCAAAAAACTGGAGTATGCATAGGGGTCTTGTATTGCTCCTGTCCTTAGTGACCTTTTCCTTGCCTTCCATGACAGAATCTTACAGCGAAACCTGGACCACTCAAAAATAGAGCGTGTGTTTCGCTACGTTGATGATTACTTTGTGTTCCTTGACACTGACGATAACACCTTCACCACCTTGGTGGCCAGAGTTCTTTCCACTTTCAAAAACTGCCTGGATTCGTCAAAACTCACTCACGAACTCCCTGTTGAGCGATCCATAAGATTATTAGACCTTCGATTGTTCATGGCAAACCATCACGTCTGCTGATTTTACGAACTTAGGGCAAAAAAGCCACTCCTTAACTATAGCTAACAGACCCAAAGCTTTTTTTTTTTTGAAGGCGCATTGCAAAACTTTGTCTAAAAAGCTCTCTTATGAAATCATGCAAGCACAGAGTACACACGAGCTTCGAAATGCAAATCTCTCGGTTGGTCTCAGCAGGGTACCCTGTCTTTATTAACAGCAGTTGCTTAATGCCTATTCAGGGAAGTCAAGTATGTAGGAGCTATGACACGCAGTCCAAGAGACTGCACTACTAGACCTGTTATTGTGCCCTATTTTCACAACGTTTTTCACGAGCTGAAGAAAACAGCCGATCGAATCAATATTGACATCATCTTTTTGACTCCGCATAAACTTTCCAGCTTATGTAAACAGGTAAACGGCCTTCTACACGACCAGCGCGCTGCACCAAGAACCACCAAACTAAGTTTGTTTCTTGCACAGAAGGAGTGATTTATTCCTTTCCCCTTTCCTGTGAAAAGCGCTACATCGGACAAACAGGAAGATGTCTCAACGACCGACTTCGGGAACACAATAAAAATGCTATCAAGGCCGACTAAGGTCATTTATTCCCGTGCCACACAGGCATGGCAAATGCCATTCAGGGCGAATCTCATTCGGGCGCTGAATGACATTACATTTCAAGCCCGTGCTACACGTACATTTGTAATGTCATTTTGCACCATGATGATGATAGCGCCTGCTCTATAAAGAAAACTAATTGTAAAGTTTTTTGTAAGCTACATTCGTTTGTTCAAGGTTATGATCACTAAAAAGTGTCTATAGGTAGTTTTAAACAAATTTTGCAGTCAATTACTTTACGTTTTTTGCGTTTCCGCTGTAATTCATTTGTTGGTGACGCTCTAGTTGCTCTAGCCACAATAAGCCAAAGCCAAAGACAGAAGCTGACCAAAGCGAAAGGAAATGGCGCCTGTACAGTCGCGAGTGTCGGTCCTTGCACCGGAGGACGGTAAATGGGTGCGCTCTGGGTGCGACGGTTAATGAGCGCCCTCATTTATTTACGCGCCAAGCGCCGTGCCGAGCAGCAAAGGCTCAAAGCCGAAGCTGAGGACGCTCACTCTCGCGTTCGTGAAATCGAAGAGCAGCTGCTCTCGAACTCCGTGGCTCTGGCTGCTACTTTCGCTGCGTAACGCCCAGTGCACCGATCGCGGCTGCTTGCGGCGCTTGCGGCTCCATCGGAAGAAATTTTGAAGTTCGAACAAAACGTAACAAAACCGAGAAGAAACGCGAAAAAGATGGCGAGGTGGCTGTGTCTACTGGGTTAAAGAGCAGCCGCTTGCAATTATGTGACAAGCCGCGCTTCAAGTCTAGTATAAAAGAATGCATACATAAAAGCAAACACAAATAAATAACTTTTAATTCAGGTATACTTTGATTAACGTAATCACATTGGAGTTTTTTTTACTTGGGGCCTGGGGTAGAGGCTACAAATTTGGCCCGTGACCGAATGAGTTCTGCCGAACCCCTTCAGTGGCAAATGACATTTGCAGCGAATTCCATTCGTGCAGGCCGTGTAGCACCAGTCGAATGATTTGGGGCGAATGTCATTCGTTGTAAATGGCATTCGAGTTGACCGTGTGGCACGGGTCTAAGACATCCATTGCCGAGATTGCGGTTCCACTCCTGGCCAACTGCGCCGTACTAGGCAGAAGCAATAACAAACTTACACAAGAAATCATAGAAACCACGAACACTGTCACGCTAGATAGTTCGTGTTAGCACCCCTTCGATAGCTTTATCAAAAAAAGAAATAAAGAAGACTAGTTAGGAAACGTTACCTTGATATATCTGCCATAGCTTACATTAGTTATTTATATATAAGAGTAAAAGAAGATGAAGATGAAGGACAATACAAACTAGAGTTGAGAATCAGCGCAGTGTGAGTGTTCTTTGTGTAAGTGAACTTTTGAGGCGTGTCTGTTCTTGTGGACTGCGAAGTGTATGCACGAACAAACATAGCTTACAACATTTGAGCAATAGAGCGATTTACTGTGTGGTATAAGAATTTAAAATGTTTGGTAATTTTATCAAATTATTTATAAAGGTACAGTGCTAAAACAACTTAACGCCTATACCTAGCCGTCATTTTACATGACACTATTGCTTTCAATTAATTCATTTAATTGCTCATTGCCGAAAATGAATAGTAAGAAAGAGACACTACCCTTGTAAACAGTTCAAACACTTTCGGGAATGTCTGTTTCGAAACGGAAACATTCGATCGCATATAAGTAGGATTAGCGAAATAATGCACACCGTGTTTTATTTTATTCAAATAGACTTATAAAAAAAAAAGGGGGGGGGGGGTTGCAATACATGAGTAATGTTTTCACTGCTTGTGTATCTGGCTTGGTGGTCAATAAAGGGGAGGACCATCCTCACGATCAGCAGAACAACTAACATTCGTTAATTACCTTTTTAGTCTATGGTTTTATGGGTCACGTTGCAATCGCAATGTTGACCGCAGTTAGGATTAGAGCAAAGTGTGAAGCGATAACTTTATTCTGCCCCGCAATGAAGGAAAAAGAAAACCAAAACGCCATAGACACAAAACAGAGGGGAAACAAATGCACTATACTCCGTTTAACGATGACTTGGCGAACTGTGGAAACTGCGGCTGCCGTAAAAAAATAAGAGCGTCGGAGCGAGGTATGTGACATGAAGTCACGGGAACATGTGTGTCAGTGCACCGAGGAACCGGCTGTTGTTTGTTGGCCAAGAGTCGTCTGCTGCGAAACCAACCAACTTCGGATGAACGTCCACCGTCGCAACATTGCCGTCCGCTAGAGTAGCGAACTCTTCGGGAACAGTTCATGAGACGACCCGCTAATTTGTCGCGGGTGCTAATAGGGGCAACGGCGCTACAAGGAGACAAATATCGGGACCGGATACGGATGTGGCGTAACTTTTTTAGTTTAAATATATTTGAAACTCATACATTCTTCAATATTTAGTCGTGAATTTTTCATATTCGGGAGTGAATAAGACTGCATTCAAACTGTAACGTCTGAAGCGTACAAATCCTGGGTATGCCCTACTGCAAGGTCCACGAAGAGAGACAGTCGGGAGTGACAGCGAATGTTAGGTCCCCTACCCCTCCATTGCCGGAGGACCGTGACACAGTGGGAGTGGCAGCCGAAATTGCTGAGATGAGCAAGAAGTTATCGAGTGTTTTGAACAAGGTCACGAAACGAGAAACGATATTGGTAAAAGTACAAATAACTACTTAAAAAAACTGATAACCAGGAAAATACGATTAATGAGCTAGCCGCGAAAACAACTGGCCTGGAAGCCAATGTTGCGGACTAAGCGTGTGAGATCACAAACTTAAAGGCAGCATTAACAAAAATGAGCAGTGCTCTAGGCGCAAGAACATTGAAATTCCCGGCGTGAGACAGTCGGAGGACGGGAATGTTCTGAACTTAATAAAGAACCTCTCAGAAAGATTTGAACTGCCGACAATATCGGAGCATTCTGTAGAGGCAGCTCACAGACTAAGGACGAGAGAAGGACGAGTAGTTCCGATATTCTAGTACAACATAGCTCCGATATTAGTCAGGTTCACGGAAAGGAACACTCGGCCCTCTATGGATCAAAAAACGGGTTGCACTAAAAAAGGAAGGAATTTACGTAAGCAAGAATGGACATGTTTTCGTTAGACAGAGAGAGGGTGTTGCAGTGATCCGGAATTGGAAACGAAACCGATTTATACAAAGGGAGCAGGGTGAATGAATGGCTCCATCAATGAAATACATTATTTTGACAGTTTTACTCATTAGGAGGAGTAAGTGAGTCAGGTAACGGATAAGGGAAAATCAAAGGAAGTACTAAATATAATACAGATTAACGTAAGGAGCACCAGAAAAAACTGGGAACTTAATGTGTACCTAGGAAGAAGACTAGGTAGTGTTGTGTTAGTTATAAGAAGAACACACATAAAATCAGAGGAGTGGGATTATCAGTTACCTGGTTTTCACTCTGTGTCATTATGCAGAGAAGAGGAAAAAGGAGAAGACGTACTCTTTTATACAAAAAAAAATGAATGGATAGCTGGGCATGTTCCAGCCTCTCTAGATCATGCTGAAATAATCGTTATTTCAGTAAGCAAAAATTACCTTTCTTTTCTTGTTGTAGCCTTATACAGACCACCCAGTGCAGATTTAAATTTGTTTTACAATGAGCTTGAAGGTGTACTAAGAAGGTTTCACAACAACGACTGTGTAATCATCATTGGAAATCTGAACATTGATGTTATAAACCAAAGCAAGTTTGGAGTTGGAGACGATCTAGACATATTGTCTGACCACGGTTTACAGAACGGAATCTGTGATTACACGAGAGAAGAGTATCTAGGTGACACAGTAACTAGAACCTGCATAGATCACGCGATTATCTGAATCAGAGATAGGATAACTGTATCCGGTGTTATCAAGAATAAAGTCGAGGATCATTACTTTATAACCATAAAAGTTTACGTGCCAATTCTGCTATACACAATAGTGATAATGATGGTTTTAAATGTATCATAGATTCCAAAATAATAGACCCTCTTATATGTGAATATAACTGGGACTACTTACTGGGAAAAGACCATGTTGCAATTTACGAACTTATTATGCATAGAAGCACATATAGAGTTATTCTAAGAGGAGTAAAAGTTTAAGCAGAGAAGACGAGAAAATAACTGGATAAATAAAGACATTTTAGAACGGTGCTATACTGAAAATTATTTGTGGAATTGACCCCCCCCCCCCAAAAAAAAACCGACCGACATTCAATCATGAAGAGAATTCAGGAAAATGAGAAATAAAGTGACTGAAAAAATACGGCAAGCGAAGAGGAACTGTCACGATATCGAGTTCCACCGGTCAAAAGTGGAATGGGGAAAAAACGTGGGAAGTAGTCAGTAAGATAATCGGAAAAACTACCAAAGAAAGCGTGGACGACGCTATGCGCAAACGATTTGGCGGAACAGAGTTTGACACTCTGGGTAGTCAATTTAATCATAGCTTCGTGAAAGAAATACAAGATTTGCGGAGTGAAGCGCAAGAAACCGTAGAAGCCCCTGAGAGCTTAACTAGTTACCCAAACTCAGCCTATTTGCCGTCCATGACGGAGCAAGACTTGAGTGACATGAAAACAAATCGTAAGGGTGAAGGCGAGCTGGTGAATATTAACCATGTTGAATTAACCTGAGACTCGGGTAGAGAGGAAACATCAAAACGTAGAAGGGAAAGAAAATATACAGGACGACGTCTCACCAGCCCACCTGCACCCTTACGATTTTTTATATCATCATCCCAGAAGCAGGCTTAGTCCCCTTTTTTTTTTGTTTTGAGACGTCGTCCTGTCTATTTTCTTTCCCTTCTACGTTTTGATGTTTCTTCTCTACCCCAGTCTCAGGGTAATTCAACATGGTTGAGTGACATATTAAAAATGATAATACTCACGAAGCCAAAGGGATATGATCGGATTGGATTAAGAGATATATACCATAATTTTGATCAAATAAAAGATATCTTGCTTGTCATATTAAACGAAATTATTGGAACTGGAACAATGCCAGATGTGTTGAATGTGGCATTAGTCCGTTCAATATACAAAAAAAGGTAATCAAATGTTGGTATCAAACTACAGACCTATAGCAGTTCTACCAGTTATATCCCAGATTACGAAAAGATTGTCTGAAATTATGCAATCGTATTGCCAAAATTGTTTCTTTATTAAATAGCTGCCAGAACGGCTTTAGACAGCAAAAAAGCACAATTCTCTTGTTGGAGGATTTTACATACTACATTCACGAGAGAATAGAGAACGATCATATAGTACTAGCACTTTTTCTCGGTCTAAAAAAGCGTTCAATACCATTGATCACGGCTTGTTATTAAATAAACTAAAACAATATTGGCTTCAGAGGACCTTTTTTTTCAGCTCTAAGAATTACTTTCATAACCGTACACAACGTGTATGGATAGGAGGTAGCATAAGTGACCCCTATTCCGTTCCTTCCGGCGTACAACAGCGGTCTATCTTAGGTCCTGTGCTATTTATTATCATTTAAATAAATGACTTAGATAAACTGTCTCTAAATCCTTGGTTATATCAATACGTGGACGACCCTGCAATTGTATTGGAACATAAAAATTACGAATATGCAGTTTCCATTTTTCACAGTGACATAAACAAACTAGTAGATTGGTTCTCCTGGAATACTATATTTGTAAACAAAACCAAGACCAACTCTATTGAAAATTTTCATTTATATGAGCAATTTTTGTGCCCAATGAAGACATACAAATCATACAAGATAGATAAGAACATATATATAGGAGAGATATAAGAACCATATATAAGAACTGCATCAGGACCATATAAGAAACTTGAGAGAAGTTTCTTATATATCTTAAGCAGTTCTCATATAGTTCTTATATGTTCTTTTATGTCTTGTATGATTCATATGTGTTTATTGAACACAAGAAATCTCTCATACAAATGGCTTTTTCACTACGGAACTTAATGTCCTTCCGGACACACAAAAAAAGTGAACCTTGTACGTCCTGTCTATCTCCATTCCACCTATTTTAATTCTTGTGACTGCTCTCCGTTCCTATATGCTGCCGAAAGAAAATATTCAGGAATAAGTTTAGATGAAAGCTTAACAAGAAATGCACACGTTGAAAATATAGTAAAGCGCGTACGACTGGTTTTTGCGTATATATGTACGAACTAAGAAATGTCTATTATATTTTACTTGGGAAAAGAGTGTACGAAGCACTAGGAGTCTCCCTCTTGCGTTACGGAAACACTAATCTGCCTAAAGGAAGAAAAAGTTAGGCTAATATATATAATTTAGATAGTATTGCATATGGTTCGAAATTTGAAACTTATGATAGCGGGAAAAAGTTGGCCTCTCTACAAATATTTCAGGTTGAGGAATGAGGGAAATTTGTAGTTTTAATGAAACATTATTATACTAACGATTTCAACTATAGAGTCAACAGACAAAAACATCCGAGGCATTGCGAAACCTTTTCCATTCCTATGGTTTACACGAATTACGGAAGGCGTTTAAGAAACTATTATATTCTATTCTACTTTAATAAACATCCGCAAGAATTTTACGCCTTGTCGTTTCAGAAAGACACAAAACAGAATTTGAAGGAGTGGCGCTCTCGTTATGTTTGAGGTGTTTACATACTGTCCTTTCATTTGCATGTTCACTTTACCAGTGCTGTGTTAACATTGTATAGCCTGATCTGAGTAAACTGTTTGTATTACCATTGTATTAATTATTTTGAGCACTCTGTTGGGTTGCCACGGTGCCGCACATAAGCGCCCGTGCGCTTATGCGGGCCTTCGGTCAAATTACGTACAAGAATGGCTCAATAAACGATTTATTATTATTAATATTCTAAAGATGAAAATGCTCGAGTTCAATTACCGTTAAAAGAAAACGAAACCTAGAACTACTTTTTCTCGCGGACGGTGCTGTTGCTGTGGCGGTGAGGAGGCCTCTGTTGCCTCGACCATGGAGTGTTCTCACGTGACTTGCTCCGTTCATCTTGTTGGGTCGCGGGGGCCGCAGCCTCCACAGTTCGCCAAGTTACCGTGAAACGGAGTATAGCTTCATCATGCTGACAAAGACCGGGGAGCACATAATCTGTTGTGAATGAGCTGGGCACATGCAATGTGCGTGGCATCATAGAGTCACATGACTGTTGCATCACACGACGTCAGGGTGTAGCGTGACGTCATGATGCCACATGATATGCTGTCACGTGATACGGAATCACGTGACCTAGAGCAATTCTAGCAGATTGCATTTTTATAGCAATTCTACCAGACGGACACAGCGCTACCAAGCAGTGCTGTATTCCGTGCACTTCTTATACTTCTGTCGTTCGTTAATTTTTTTTTTTTTGCGCCGTTTCCATTTTTACGATCATCAACCAACTCGCCCAACTTACCGCCTTGTTAGACCTTATACCTAAAGCAAGGTCATGATGTCAAGTGATGTCATAATTTTATTTGATGTCACGTGACGTCAAGTGACACCGTAACACCAGTCACATGATGTTACAACGTCACAAGGTGACATGACTGACAGCATACGACGTCGTGGTGTCATGTGACCCGACGTGGAGTTTTATCGTGATGATGTCACGGGACACTGAGATCACGTGACACCCTAACGTCATTATGGCGTCACCGTCACTTCAGCCGCCACGGTGGGCGTGGGTAGCAAGTCATCGCATGCCTATTCGCTCCGTGCGACACGGCTCGCGCGCCGCCGCGCCAGTCGCGTCGCACGGACTTTATAAATTTTAACTTTAATGGCATATATTGACGATGGGCAACACAATTTTAATTAAATTGTACCAGCTGGGAGCAAATATTTAGAAAGGTAATTAGCAAATTTCCTGTCATTAAGTGGATATTTTTATTACGTCAGCTCGCTTTGCAGTTAATTATCACTTTATGCTATTTACCTCCGTACGTATTAGTCTATTACATCGCTCTACACGGTCAAGACCAGTGCATAGAGTATATCTAAATTCTGAACGCGGACATCGACTTCATCAAAGGATTGGCCCAATTTGTGTGAAGGACTGCTACGGGCGATGGGTGGCTAGACAAAAAAATGTCCTACCTGTTGTTTTATGCTTCTTCCTTTCACACATTTTCGCATAGAAGCAAAAAACAAAAAATGTCGCGAGTCGGTGTTGTGTGTGTGTTCTCCTTGTTCTTGTGTTTATTTGTGCTGTTTACTATTATGCATACAACATTTCCACTCTGTATTGGAATAAAAATTATTCTTGACCACATGTACTTACACTCAACACCAAACTTAAAAGACAGAACGTAATAGTGGCAAATGTGTTTCGAACTTCATTTAATTTATTTATCTAGAAACGCTGGCAATAATAAAAGCAAAAAAAAAAAAAAAACATTGGGTCATAAGTTTGTTAATAGATTCAACACGAAAATTAAGTAGGCTATAAAATATCTTTACTCAAGATACATACGAGTTGGACATACGAGTTGCGCACCCATGTGCTTGCCTTTACATTTTTGACTGCCAAAGTTTAGTCTACATTCAATTTTGAATAATATAACTTATTCTTGTTCCATTAACAATGGTGCATTCAGGGGTGGTGCATTCAGGGGTCTACATTGACTTGTTACTTGCTTTCAGGTGCCAAATCAAGAGGAGTTACGGCAACTGTCTCTTACGTTTCAAAAGTGGTGAATACCCAAACTGTTGTCCTGGCCGTTCATTGTGTTAGAACACAACAGTCATAATAAAAAAGTCATTTTCGGTGTAGTAATTCATTCAGTCATTGAGTGCAACATATTTTTCATGTTGCTGTTGCAAAACGAAATTGAATGCTTCTAAGTAATCGTTCTTGTGTAAGATATTATGGAAGTAGTGTTATGATGGTGACTATGGTGATTAGGAGTTTATTGGCGCAGCAGCAACGACGGCCATAATGCGCCAAACTTAACGTATTTAGAGCATACTATAATAAAATTTTACTTTGAAACTAGATATTTACAAATGGTATAAATATCCAGTTTGTTTTAAAAAGTCTAAGACAGGGCTGAAAGGGACTAAAGGTTTATCGCCAAGCAAAAACGAGGGATGAAATGGGAGATGATCCCTAAAAGTTCGAGAAAACATGATTGACGGAGTGGTTGATGGGACGAACAATGCCACAAAATGTGCAACACGGTCAGAAGCTCTCCACAATGTTCACATAGTGCAATCTCTTCACCACGAAGCAGATACTGATGTGTCACGCGGGAGTGACCTATTCTTAGACGGCACAGAAGAACCTCCAGACGACGTTTCCTGTTATAAGAGCTCTCCCAAACGCCCAGAACGGGCTTGATAATGCGAAGTTTGTTGTTGCTCTCAGTATCCCATTCAAGCTGCCATTTGAGAAAAATAGATTTCTTCAGAAGTGGTTTTAAATCTTGGTAGGGTAAGCAATTGAATGTTATAGATGAGCCTCGGGCAGACACGCCCAATTTATTCGCCTCTTCATTGCCCAAAATCCCAAAGTGGCTTGGCACCCAGCAGAACTTAATGTCGCGACCGCGTCGCAGGGCGCTGTTGATCTTACCATGTAGATGTTGTGCAAGGATATTCTTTGTGGGCATCAGGGAGGACACAGCCAATAAGGCACCCTGTAAGTCGAAAAAAAATTCAGCTTTCATTATACTATTGTCGAGTATATGTTCGACCGTTAGTAAAATAGCATAAAGCTCTGCGGTGAAAATGCTTGCCCTACAGTCAACTTGTGTGGCTTTGCTGTAGGAGGCGGAATACAGAGCACACCCTACAAAGGACGACGATTTGGACCCATCTGTATAAAACTCCAGGTAGTTTGCATATTTTTGTTGCAAGGAGAGGAATTCCTGCTGGAGGACTTGTGGTGAAATGACCCTCTTACTGTATTTTGCGAGTGACCGGTCACAGAAAATCGGCAGAGCATCCCAAGGAGCAACCCTATGAGTGATTTAAGCAAGGGAATCTCATGGAGGGGGATACTCAGGGATTGACAATTGTACTTTGCAAACGAAGGCTTAATGGACTAACAATGCTCGGCTTGTTTTCGAAAAGCTGTGAACTTCTGTAAGCATGAAGGACACTGTAGGAGGGATGTTTTGGATTTGAAAATACTTTGTAAGCATAAGAGACGCTGAGGTACTGCCTCCGTTCCTCGAGGGACATTTGATGCGTATCGGCATACAAACTCTTCACAGGAGATGTGCAAAATGCACCTGTAGAAAGTCGCAGTCCGAGGTGGTGTATTGGGTCATGCACCTTAAGAGCAGATAGCCGCGCTGACCCATATACTACTGCACCATAGTCGAGGCGGGATCTAACTAAGGAGTTATACAGTTGCAGGAGACAGCGCCTATCAAAACCCGAGGACGTATGCGACAGCACCTTTAAGATGCTTGATGACATCAAGCATTTCCGTTTTAAAGTTTTTAGATGGGGCACAAAGGTAAGTTTCTTGTCAAAAATCACACCCAAAAATTTGTCCTCTTTTGCTGGACTTATATTTCAGTGCTATTAACATGCAAAGAAGGATCAAGAGATAATCGTCAGCGTAATGAAAAAGGAACACAGACTGCTTTTCCGGAGAAAATTTGAAGCCATTTTCGTCTGCCCACTTACACATTTTATTGATTGTAAGTTACAACTGTCATTCACAACTGGAGAGGTCACAGGAAGACACAGAGATTTGCACACCATCCACTTATAGAGAGTAAGCTACTGAAGATGGCATAACCTTAGCTAGACTGTTAATCTTAACAGCAAAGAGGGTAACGCTCAGCACTCCTCTTTGAGGAACACCCTTTTCTTGAAGAAAAACATCTGACAGTATGGAGCCCAGTTAGACTTGAAAAGTTCTTTCGCTGTGAAAGCTCTGTATGCACTGAAGCATGCGGCCCCGTACACCACAGTTGTATAAGTCACGAAGTATTCCATACCTCCATGTGGTATTATATGCTTTGTGTAAATAAAAAACACTGAGACACAATGCTTCCGGTATACAAATGCCTCACGTATAGCGGTCTCTATAGGCGAACCAAATGATCTGTGGTCGCTCGTCCCTCCCGAAAGCCGCATTGGTTTACATCAAAAAAATTCTCAGTCTCTAAGAAATGGAGAAGACGACGATTCACAAGCCGCTCATAAGTCTTCCTTAAGCAACTTGTGAGTGCGATGGGACGATAGCTCGTAGGAATGGAAGGGTCTTTCCCAGGTTTCAAAAAAGGAATTATGTGGGCATGCTTCCAGCAACGAGGAAAGGCAGCGGCTTGCTATAGATGATTAAAAAACGTTAACAGACCATACATAGATTCCGGGACAGTTTCCTCAACATTTCATAGTGGAGTCTGCCTATCCCTGGTGCAGACTGTTTCTTTGCACCAAGAGCGACCTTGAGTTCACACATTGTGAATGGTCTATTGTAAAAATATGAACCACCCTCCGACATCGAGATGGGCTGCTTTTGAACAGTCGACTGGAACTTCTTACATTTTTCGCTAAACTTAGAGTCACCAATAAGCTGGAAATGCTCCCCGAGAACATTTGCATGATCTTTCAGTGATACAGAGGGGGACGAAAACAGAGGAGTTCGGAAAGATTGGTAATCTCCTCGAACTTTCCGCAGGCGATCCCACACTTCTTTAGCTGAAACAAAGCTATTTAGAGAAGATCTATATTTTTTCCATGATGTCCTCTTCACCTGTTTCCGTGTCCAATGTGCCTTGGCCCTATATTTTTTTAAATTCAATCAGGTTAAAAGCAGTGGAATATTTGCGAATTATACCCCATGGATGGTTCTGTTTCCTGCGAGTGACTGTGCAGTCATCATTCCACCAGGGTTTGCACCTCCGGAGCAGGACGCCGGATGTTTGCGGAATAGAAGATGCAGCAGCATTAATTAGACATTCAGTGACAAACACTGTCGCCTCCTCGGGGGACATGACAAACACTGTCACCTCCTCGGGGGACATACTACGAAAGAGCAATGGATCCAGTACAGCAATGAAACCAAAAAGAGCCCAGTCAGCCTTTTCTAACTTCCACTTTGGAAGGCGGGTCGAAAGCGAAGGAAGGGGTATTGAGCTTTCTAAAATTATAGGGAAATAATCGCTGCCAAATGGATTATCTAAAACCTTCCATGGAAAGCACGGAAGTAAACCTGGTGATGATAAGGAAAGATCTATTGAAGTAAAGGTGGTATGAGCAGCACTAAAAAACGTTGGCTCCTTTTTATTCAGAAGACATAGCCCGAAGGATAATAAAAGTTGTTCTATAACTCCACCACGGGAATTCTGACGAAAACTACCCCAAAAAGGGTCGTGGGCGTTAAAATCCCCTAGAATTAAAAAAGACTTAGGCAGCTAACCTATGAGTCCTTGTAGCTCGTGGAGCTGCAGTGGAACGTTGGGTGGCAGGTAAAGAGAGACGAGGGTGATGAGTTGGTCAAGGAGAACGCGAACTGCTACTGTTTCGAATGGTGTTTGTAGAGGAACCTGAACACACACAACCCCGCTCTGAACTACTACTGCGACACCACCAGAAGAGTTAGGAGAAAGGCGGTCCTTCCTAAAAACCTGGTGACGGCGTAAGAGCTGTGTGTGCATGTCATTCAGATAGGTTTCCTGTAAACAGAGTGCCACAGGGTGAAGCTCATCGAGAAAAAAATTAACGTCATCAATATTACGAAGAAGGCCGCGACAGTTCCATTGCATGATACCTAATTGTTTACACATAGCAGTGCTAAAATTAAAATAAACTTTAACTTATAAACTGCAAAAACGGGTAAAAACGGGTTACTAAGGTTTAAAATAAATTTTTATGCGCGGAGCGTTTATCTTTTTCGCGCAATCATTCTGCTTCCCACTAGAGCTAGTGGGAGCAGCGAGGGAGGACTCCGATCCCGAGAGGGTAGCCTCGTCGTCGGATCTGAGCCCACACTCTTCCATGGTCTCTTCCGGTGGTGTCGTCAGTTGACCCTTAGGGGCCAACTGCTTCGACGTCTCACCGGGCTTCCTCGGGGCAGCGGTTCGGGGTGGCTGGCCCCGGCCCCGGGGGAACACAGAGGCAGGGGGGGGGGGGGGGTGATCCCCTGCTCGGAGGTGGATGCTGGCGGGCCAGCACCCTCCCTGGGCTTGGGACATGGTACCGTTGGCACCGTTCCCGTGGGTTTGAATGGGGACTTCGACGAGACCCGCAGATCGTCCGGAGACGTCTGGGTGCTATGCCATTACTCGCCGTGCAGGTCCCCTACACACGACTTCGGCATATCTGCCTTTCGCCAAGAAAGAAAAACGTTTTTTTGCTTCATGGTAGGGAAGATTTTCCTTTGCCTTTAGAGTAAGGAATTCTTTCTCTTGCTTCCGCAATGGACAGGAGCGGGAGTGTGCCGGGTGCGGACCGTCACAGTCCGCGCATTTTGGATTGTTCTCACAAGTGTCAGCAACATGCTCACTGCTGGAGCACTTGGCGCAGGTGTAGGCTCGCCTACAGCTTCGTAACCCATGGCCGAACCGTTGGCACTTAAAGCACCTCTGAGGGTTCGGCAGATAGGGCCGTACACGGCAACGTGGGTAGCCAGCCTTAAGTTTCTGGTAGTGGGGTCGAATCAAAGGTCAGAATGACGTGTTTGGTTTTCCGTTCAACACCGTCTCGGCGGATGGGGATGCGGCGCGCAGCTACCACTCCTTGCCCAGAAAGGCCCTCAACGATCTCTGCCTCAGATATTTTAAGTAAGTCATCCTCAGAGATGACTCCCTGTACGGTGTTCAGCTTGCAATGAGGTGTTACACTGACTTTGTAATCTGTGACGGAGTTCAAAGCTAGGAGAGCTTCACTTTGTTGTTTTGTATTAGTTTCGACAAGAAGATCACCCGATGCCATCTTTTTGGCATTAAAATTCATTCCAATAATGCCTTCAAGCACCTTTCATACCACAAAGGGGGATAATTTTGCAAGTGGCTTTTCGTCCTCTGAGTGAAGTACTAGAAACTTTGTGAATTTTAAGAATTCAATACGTTGTGCAGGATGGTCTTTTACTTCGGTGCGGACCCTTTTCAGGGCCCGATCAGTGTTTTTTTGTTTAGAACCCATATAGATGGGAAGGGAAGTTCAGTGCCCGGGTCACCACGGAGCCCAACAAGGGGGTAGGTAATGTGCCATAGCAAGAAGGGCTTGGCTGAAAGAATTACACTATACCAGTGCTGCCCGGGCACTATACCCTAGTGTGGTTACAGGGACAGGTCCTGTTTCCACTCAAGGTTAGCCCTTGCCGCCTAAGAAAGAGAAAAAGGAAGGGAGTGTAGAAGAAAAGAGAATGAGGTGGGAGGAAAAGTGAAAGAAGGAGGAAGAGGGTAGAAGAGGCGACTGACTGAATGTTCCTGGTCAGGCCAAGCCAGGACACCCGTCTACGAGAAGCAGGGGCCGAAGCGGTGTATTGCCTCGCCCGGGAGGCCCCGAAGGGTCCAAAATACCCCAGGCGCAGCTCAACTATCAGGGTCCCCTTTTCCCCGGACACGGGTTAAGCCACGTACAGCCAGACGTGGGTGGGCGAACCCACATGGCTCGGGGTTCATAGTGACGCCACTTACAAAGCACCTACTCTAAAGTAGGTGCACGCCGCCTGCGTGCGGGTATGGTGGCCCACGCGGCTGTGGTCTGTGGTGACGCTACTCACCAAGCACTTAGCACACAAGGTGCAGGCGCCCCCTGAGGGGCTTGGGGTACGTGCAGACACCACTCTCCAAACACCTGTTTTCACAGGTGCCCCCTGCGGGGATGGAAGTGGTGTTGAGGAAACAGCTTTTTTCTTAAGTTTTGATATAACACAACACAACAAAAAGTAAAACATACGCGCAGTAAATGTTCCTACACAGAGTTGCAATTATAATGAAACATTGGACTGCAGTATTTAATTTACAAAAGCGGTGTTTTGCTACAGTATGTAATTAAAACAAAGTAAAATTTGGGAGTTTACGTGCTCAGCCAACGAAGGGCATCTGGTCGGGCCAAGCCAGGACACCCGTCTACGAGAAGCAGGGGCCGAAGCGGTGTATATATGCCTTGACGGGGGGCCCCGAAGGGTCCAAACATACCCCGGGCTCAGCTCAACCACCAGGGTCCCCCTTTCCCCAGACACGGGTTAAGCCACGCAGAGCCAGACGTGGGTGGGCGACCCTCATGGCTCGGGGTTCATAATGACACCACTAAACCAAACAACTACTAAGGCAGGTGTTCCTGCGTGCGGGTATGGCGGCCCACGTGGCTGGGGTCCGTGGTGACGGTACTCACTAAGCACCTAGCGCCTAAGGTGCAGGCGCCCCCTGCAGAGCTCGGGGTCCGTAGAGACGCCACTCACCAAACACCTGCTTTCACAGGTGCCCCCTGCGGGGAACTTATGGTTGTTCCCCCATGTTGGACGGTGCGCAGGTGGAGGAACACAACAAAGGAAGGTTAGAAAGAGAGTTGCTGGAGGTAGCAAAAATACATGCTTGCGACAAAGACGTTTGCACTAGTGTTGCATCTTAGTATATGCAACCCAAAGAGTACAGCTCCATTACACTGTCTAGCTTGGTAACACATTTTCCTTTCCTCGTCCGGGTTGTGCTGCGGGGTGATGCAGCTGTTTTGCTGACTTTCTGAATAGGCGGTGGGCGGGCTATATCTACTGATTTGGCGGTATTCCGGGCTTCTGTTGAGATGATATTACGCGCATGCACAGAGATAGCAAAGTTGGAAGCGTTCAATAAACTTTTAGTAGCCAGTTAGCGCTTGTCTTGTGTGCTTCTTCGTCTTTTAGAACGCAGCTCTTAGGCGCCCGTTTCCGGCTTGAGCGGTGTCGCGGTCGCCGTCGGCGTCAACGTAATTGCGCGGTGCATTATGGGACATTTCCCATAATGCAACGCGCGGGGAGGAGGAGGACGAGGGGGAGGGGAGGAAAGAGGGGGAGGAGGGAGGGGAGAAACTTGAAAGACGAGGGGAGGAGGAGGCGAAGGATGAGGAGGAGGAAGGAAGAGATGAGTACTGTCGGAGACCGTTTATAACGAAGTCAGTTATAACGAAATAGCGGCTACAGCGAAGCAATTTCCCATTCCCTTTTGCACTTCGTTATAACCGAAGTCGGTTATAACGAAATAGCGGATATAGCAAAGTGATTTCCGATTCCCGTTGACTTCGTTAGAACCGGTCTCGACAGTAGCAGGTAAGATACATGGTTTTGCGCAAAAAAGATGGACACAACAGAGAGAAACAAACACGAGCGCCCAACAAACTATTTTACAGTACCAGGTAGGGTGGGAGGTGAGGAGGAGGGAGGATGGGTTTACCCTTCCCTGATACCCTTCCCTCCTCCTCCTCAAAAGCTGCGCTCTAATTTGGCGTTACAAGGTGTTGTAAACGTCTCGTTTTAGAGCGCAGCCCTCAGGCGCCCGTTTCCGGCTTGAGCGGCGTTGGCGTAACCAAGGTCACCCCAAAGTCACGTGACCCCCCAACGTCACGTGACCCCCAGGACACGTGACCCCTCCCAAGGTCACCCCTATGTCACGTGACCTCCCAGGTCACGTGACCCCCGGCCACGCGAGCTCCCGGGTCACGTGACCCCCCGGTCACGTGACTCCCTAAGGTCACGTGGCCCCCCAGGTCACGTGACCCCCAAGGTCTCGTGAGCCAAAAGGTCTCGTGACCCCCAAAATCACGTGATCCCTTCAAGGTCACGTGACCCCCAAGGTCTCGTGACCCCCCAGGTCGCGTGACCCCCCGAGATCACGTGGCCCCCAGGTCACGTGGCCCCCAGGTCACGTGGCCCCCCCTCCCCGAGGTCACGTGACCCACCCTCCCCCCTCGAGGTCACGTGACCCCCTCCCCCCGAGCTCAGGTGACCCCCCCGGAGCATACTAAAGAATGAGGGGAGGAGGAGGAGAAGGAGGAGGAGGGGTCTACCCTCCCCTCAGTACCCTTCCCTCCTCCTCCTCAAAAGCTGCGCTCCTATTCGGAGTTACAGGGAGTTGTAAACGGCTTTCACTTTTTTTGTCCCATCATTTTTGCGCTTATTTCAATAATGCCGCGAACACAGCTGGCGAAGTAGGCAGCGCGCGCGTAGCCTAGTGGCGCATTCACACTGGGAGCGGATCCGCGTTCGCGAAGCGGTTGCGGTTCGCGAGCGACCCCGTTCAGACACACGGAGAGGCGGTTGGCGGTTTCTCGGCGATCACGCGTGATCTTTTGAGACTTGCGTTTGGCAACCCTGTTGTACAATCCAAAATCCACTTTAATCCCCAATCCAAAGCCGAACTTTTGCTGTTTTGCCACTCTGAAGATTTTTTCCGGGATGTTCGCTCGCATCACGAGTTCAGGCGGCGAAAAAAGAAGCATGGACCCGCCAAACTCGCCTGTGATTCCCTCGACTTCGCACACAAGCAAAGCCCAGCTAGGCGCGCCTTGCTGACTCAGAACAGGACGCCCCCAACCTTTTCTTCGAAGTGGACCCTTCCCGCACGAATAGCTGACCTTGTTTTCGGGATGAGGGCCAGTTTTCCCCCTCGTTGTTCGCTCTTATCATTTTCGAAGTTGTGACTAAGCGGTGGGGTGGACCGTGCTGCGGGGAATGTGTTCGGTGCTAGCCGGTCGTGGCTTCGTTGGTGGCGGACTTTGCTCTCGTCACTCGCACGTCGATCGAGTCTACTGTTTGTTTGACATTAAGCTCAAATAAACGCCGTAGGGATTACCTCTGCATAGTCTAATACGTACACTTATTCCTTGATTAGGTTCCCTTTATTTATTTTGTTAGTAGTAAACGGTACAGGTCGAGCTAGAGCAGGTACCCTGCCCGCTCCGCGGTAGTACGTTGGCTACGCAATGCTCACGACGTCTCTATCGGCCTTCGTGGTGGTCATGCACGGTGTCGAAAGCTTTCAATAGTTCACGCGACTATCTTAGTGGGTAGAAAAACTGACATTTCGGTCCATCAGAGGCGGGTTCCGACGTTCTACGGGCAGATCTTGTTGTTTGGGGGTTTTACGGCGCAACAGCTACGGAGGCCATACTGCGCCAAACAAAATTAAAAAGAAAACAAGCTGTTGTTGTTGATGTGCTACAAAATAATAATTAGCTATGCAGAACTAGATCTGATTAATAAAACCTGCGCTGGTAATAAAAGTCAACACACGGTCAAATGGAATGAGGGGATATTCTCCCAGTAAAAGAGCTGGATGGAATGGGATTTGGAAATGAAACAATTCAGGAAAGTGAGTACGACGTTCATTGTCCAAAGCTGGACAGAGCCACAAGATATACATGATGGTAAGTGTATCCCCACAATGTTCACACAACGGTGGGTCCCCCCACCAAGACGATATTTGTGCGATATGTAAGCTGTGAAGCTTACATATCGCACATATTGCAAAGCATATTTGAAGCTGTGAGAGGAGCTCTCCCAGAGCCCAAGAACCGGCTTTGTAATATGAAGTTTATTGTTGCACTCCAAGTTCCATTCAGACTGCCATAAACTAACAAGGGATGACTTTATTAGACGTTTAATGTCTTGGTGTGGCAACCAGGCGTGAGACAGGGGAAGATTACCTGATGATGTAGCGAGCCTGTCTGCTTCCTCGTTACCTTTTATTCCCATATGACTGGGCACCCAACAAAATTTTATGTTTAGGCCTCCATGTACAGCTTTATTAACTTATTTCGTAGTTGCTGCACCAGCATATTTTTAGTAACTCTCAAAGAGCATATTGCGGTAACAGCACTCTGAGAGTCTACAAATAGGACAGCCTGCTTTATTTTAGCCCGTAGAATATAATCTATGGCCATAGATATTGCATAAAGTTCAGCTGTAAAAATGCTGGAGAAAGCATTTAGACGCTTCACTTTCATAAAACAATCAGAATGCACGGCACTGCCAACAAATGACGACGACTTAGCACCATCAGTGTAAAAATGAGTGTAACCTTCATACTTCTTCTCAAGCTCAGAAAATTCCCGTAGGATGATAAGGGCAGAGACAGTATGCTTATTAAACCTTGTGAGAGCCCAGTCACAAGCAAATGGCACTATGTCCCAGGGGGCAACACAGTCTACATTTTGCATGAGCTTAACTTCGTCCAAATAAAGATCAAGTGAAGAACAAAATTGCTGTACTCGGACACTTAAGGGTCTTACAATGCTTGGCTTATTCTCAAAAAGGCGGCAAAATCTAGATTTTTGGAGGGAGTGGTAGGCTGGATGATTACGGTTCGCAAGTATCTTGTAGTAATATGTTAAGCTTAGATGTTGGCGTCTTTTCTCGAGTGACATCTCATTTGAATCAGCATACAGGCTGAGGACCGGGGACGTCCGAAAAGCACCTGTTGCGAGTCGCAGACCGAGGTGATGGACTGGATCCAACATCTTGAGCGCAGACGGTCAAGCAGAACCATAAACTGGAGCCCCATAGTCGAGCCGGGATCGAACAAGAGCGTTGTAAAGACGTAGAAGACATTCTCTGTCAGATTCCCAGTTTTTATGGGCTGGGACTTTTAGAATATTTGCGGTTATGAGACATTTTTTTTTTAGTGACTTCAGGTGAGAAATAAAATTGAGCTTTTTGTCAAAAGTGACACCTAAGAACTTGTGCTCTTTTCTGACAGGGATGAAGGTTCTTTGCAGTTTCAGGGATGGTTCTAGTGACAGACCACGGCGTAGTGAAAATTATTATCATGATTGGGGTTTAATGGCGCAAGAGCGACTGTGGCCATATTGCGCCAAGAAAGTTAGCTTAAAAAGCCTAGCATGCAGTTATGTTTAAACTTACTTGTCTACCTATATCAGGTGCAAAAAGCCAATTGCATGTAGGAAACTTAAAACGCGAGCAAATGGTACCAAGGGTCTATCACCAAGCAAAAAATAAGGATGAAATGGAAGGTGGTTCCTGAAAAGTTCAGGAAAATATCTTCGACGTTGATGATCAAGAAATCTACAATTCCAAAGGATGTGAAGGACAGTTCACACTTTCCCACACTTTTCACAGAGCTTCACATCTTCACCACAGAGCAAGTGCAGGCGTGTCAATCGAGAATGACCAACTCTCAAGCGGCACAAGAGGACTTCCGAACGGCGGTCCTTTTATGGGAGGAACTCTCCCATACTTCTAAGTTGGGCTTAATAATGTGGAGTTTGTTATCGATCTGCGTGTCCCAATCCAGCTGCCATATCTTAATAATTGACTTGTATAAGGCTGGCTTGAGGTCTAGGTGTGGCAGGCCAAAAGACGTTTCCGTGTAGTTTTTTGCAGAAAGTGCAAGGTGGTCTGCATTCTCGTTACCAGGAATGCCCACATGACTGGGCACCCAGCAGAATTTTATAAGTTGTCCTAGATGGAAATCTTTGTTTATCTGAAAGCGAACCTGCTGCACAAGAGCATTCTTGCTGTCTGCTAAAGATGAAATAGCTAAGAGAACACTTTGGGAATCAAAAAACACAACTGCTCTTTTAATGTTATTTTCTAGAATATATTCAACAGCAATCAGGGTACCATACAATTCGGCGGTAAAAATAGTTGCTAGAGGGTTGAGTTGCTTAACTTCACTGAAGGCGAGAGAACAAACTGCACAGCCTACGCAACTCGATGTTTTCGAGCCATCAGTGTAAAAGTAGAGATAGTCACTATATTTCTGCTCTAGCTCTGCGAACTAAAGAACAAAAGGAGGAACAACCTTTTTGTTGTACCTTGAAAGGGACCAATCACAATAGATTGGCACCAAGTCCCAAGGAGCAACCCTATAGGCCTGTCTCAACAAGGGAGGCTCATCAAAAGAAAGGTGCAGCGACCATGGCATGCTCTCAGCCCGAAGGCTCAAGGGCCGAACAATACTAGGCTTATTCTCAGAAAGGCGCAGTGATGCAGAGGTCTGCAGAGCGGAGAATGAAGGGTGGTACGGATCACTATAAACTTTGTAGGCATAACAGAGACTAAGATATTGTCTACGTCGCTCAAACGACATCTGATGCGTTTCAGCATAGACTCAGCACGGGCGACATGCGAAAAGCACCTGTGGCTAGACGCAGCCCCAAGTGATGGATTGGGTCTAACGTCTTCAAAGCAGATGGTCGTGCCGACGCATATACCGGTGCACCGTAATCCAACTGGGACCGCACCAGAGAGTTATAAATTCGCAGCAGACATCGTCTGTCAGACCTCCAAGTAGTGTGTGACAGCACCTTAAGAATATTGGAAGATCGTAGGCATTTTTGTTTCAGTTCTTTCAAGTGGGGTACGAATGTGAGTTTTTTGTCGAATATCACGCCTAGAAACTTATGCGCCTCCATTACAGCGATGGTAAGTTTATTCAGATGCAAGGTAGGGTCCGGTGACAACCCTCGACGCAGCGAAAAAGGAACGCATACGGTTTTGTCGGGGGAGAAACGAAACCCATTTTCGGCTGCCCACTTGCTCATTTTGTTGATTGTCAGTTGCAATTGACGTTCGCAACTATGCAGATTGCAAGAAGAAACTGAAATTTGCACATCATCCAAATACAGAGAATAAGGCACTGTCGGTGGTATCACCTTAGCCAGGCTATTGATTCTAACAGCAAAAAGTGTGACACTCAGCACCCCTCCCTGAGGGACACCACTTTCTCGAAAAAACACGTCCGATAAGGTGGAGCCCAGACGTACTTGGAAGGTACGTCCCATTAAAAAGTTTTGTATACATCGCAACATGCGACCCTGAAAACCGTAAGCATAGAGATCCCATAGCGCCAGGTCGTGTCGTACGCCTTTTGCAGATCAAAGAACAGAGAGAGACAGTACTGGCGGTGTACAAATGCCTTCCGAATAGAGGTTTCAAGGCGGACTAAGTGGTCAAGGGTGGAACGTCCAGCTCGAAAACCACATTGATTAATGTCAAGCACATTCTCAGTCTCCAGGAAATGAACGAGACGTCGATTAATCATTCTTTCGTAGGTTTTTCCCAAGCAGCTTGTGAGTGCAATGGGACGGTAGCTAGTTGGTTGAGAAGAATCCTTACCAGGCTTCAGAAGAGCGATTACATGTGCTCTTTTCCAAACATCGCGGAGTGGAGAGCAGTGCCACAATGAGTTATAAAAGGTCAGCAAACTGCCTAGAGAATCAGGTAACAGGTGCCTCAGCATCTCATAATGAATATTGTCTGGTCCAGGAGCAGACTGTTCCTTTACACTGAGAGCCACTTCGAGCTCAGAGAGTGTAAAAGGCCTGTTGTACGGAGCGTCACGAGCACCAGACAGAATGATCGGCTGTTTCTCTGCTGTCGAACTGAACTTTTTAAATGCTTCACTGCAGCTGCGTAAACTAGAAACGTCTTGGCAATGTTCCCCAAGAACATTTGCTTGATCTTTCAAGGACGTTGAAGATGATGCAGAGAAAAGTGGAATTCTGAAGGGTAAGTAGTCACCCCTAACCTTTCTAAGCCGATCCCACGCTTTTTTTGCAGGTACAAAGCTACTTAAGGACGTCAAATACTTCCTCCAGGAGCTTCCCTTCGCCTGGCGCCTTGTCCAGCGAGCTTTAGCTCTTCTTTTCTTAAACTCAAGTAGGTTCCTAGAAGTTGAATATCTACGAAAGATGCACCAAGCTTTGTTCTGGGACTTTCGTGTTGTTTTACAATCATCATTCCACCAAGGCTTGCATCTTTTAGGAAGATGACCAGATGTTTGAGAAATACTCCGTGTGGCAGCGCTTATTATAACCTCTGTGACATACAGTGTTGCTTCATCTGGGTTCAATGTTCGAGGTTAGAGAAGAATCGATTAGTGCCTCCAATTGAAAGATGGACCAATCTGCCTTGTCTAGCTTCCACCGAGGCATTCGCGTTAAAAGAGTCGGAAGAGAGACAGTACTCTCTAAAACGATAGGGAAGTGATCGCTCCTAAAAGGATTATTAAAAACCCTCCATGAAAAGCATGGAAGTAATGAAGGTGAAGTAATAGAAAGGTCAATAGATGTAAATGAGTTGTGAGCAGAACTAAAAAAAGTAGGTTCTTTCCCTTTCAAAATACACAAGTTAGATGATAATAAAAACCGCTCGATTACTCGGCCTCGAGAATCAAGGCGAGTACTGCCCCACATAGGGTGATGAGCATTAAAAATCTCCTAAAATTTAGAAGGGTTGAGGGAGTTGCACTACAAGCCCTTGGAGTTCGTGAAGTTGCAATGGAACGTTTGGTGGCAAATAAATGGACACAATTGTTATGAGGCGGTCTAAAAGAAGGCGTACCGCTACAGCTTCGAGCGGTGTGCAAAGAGGAACCTCCGAGCAGGCAACCCCACTCTGCACGACCACTGCTACCCCACCAGAACTGGAGTTCGAACGGTCTTTGCGGAACACTTGATGATGTCGCAAAATTTGTGTATGATGTGTTTGAAGATGAGTTTTTTGTAAAGAAAAATTGGCCGAAGCTCATCCATAAAATAATTAACATCATCGATGTTGGGTAAAAGACCTCGACAGTCCATTGCATAAAATGCAAGTTTCTCACTTAAGTAAAAAAGTACACGAATAAATTAATTAAAAGGAAAGAAAAAGAAAATTAACGCTCGCGATTAAAGAGGTAAATTGCTATAATCTATTTGGGAGCAGTCACAGGCTTCTTGCCTTTCGATTTACGGTTTGGGGTTTGCCACTCCATGTCTTCATGGTCAGACGCAGGAGCAGCCGGATCAGTTACCTCGTCCATCGCCTCTACCTCCTCAGACGAGACTTTTCCTAGAGTTTTGGGTAGGTCCGCAGCGCGGGGTGGAAAACCCCGTCCACGACCACCCCCCACTGAAGAGGCAGGGGAGATACTGGGCGTGATATTGCCCGAGTCCCTTTGTTCCTGCCCCTGAGATCCTGAAGGGGCAGCCCGATGCTGCCCTTTGGATGAGGAGGACCTCTCCAGCGAGTTCTGGCGAGAGTGCCGCTCCTCACCAGAGGAAGCCCTCAAACCATAGACAGGCATTGCCTGCCCATTCTGACTCCGGGAGTCAGCTGGTGTGCTTCCCCCCGAAGCTGGAGGTTTCTTGGGTGAGGAAGTCCTCTTCTGAGAGGAGCGAGGGGCTCGCTCGCTCTCTTCCAGGGACGACCTGCGAGGTGCGGGCAATGGAGTCACCTCCATTGCCTCGATGGCACCCGACTCTTTGGAATGACCGGATGCCTCGGCTGCCTTGGCAGCCGAGAGGGAATGCCCAGGAAGAGAAAGCTTCAACCTGGGCGTGGAGGACTGGAGTGGTTTCCCAGGGTTCCCAAGGGACACCTGGGTTGCCACTGATACCTTGGACGGTGCAGGTCCCTGCTGGACACTGCCTCGGCAAAAGAGCCCCTCTGGAAAGCGGAAAGGCGACGCTTTGCTTCTTGGTGGGTTATGTTCTCTTTAACCTTAAGTGCAAGGATTTCCTTTTTCTTTTTGAAGTGCTCACAAGATCTGGAGTAGGCAGGATGGTTGCCACTGCAATTCGCACATTTGTTTTCAGCTTTACAGCCCTCAGCAGTATGATCCCTGCCACCACACCTGGCACATGTCTCACGACCGCGGCAAGTGCGGGATCCGTGACCGTACCGCGGGCACCGAAAGCAGCGGAGTGGATTTGGGACGTAAGGTCGCACCTTGCAATTAATGTAGCCTGCCTTTATAGATGGAGGCAAAGTGTGCCTCCCGAAGGTCAAAACGACGTGTTTAGTGGGTCGTTCCTCACCATCGCGACGGATTGTGATTCGCTTTGCAGCAACAACTCCTTGGGATTGTAGATCTACAACTTCTTCCTCGGTACTGTCTATCAAATCGTCTTCCGAGATAACACCGCGGATGGTGTTCAGTGTACGATGAGCTGACACTGTAACTTTGAAGTCTTGGATCATTTGGAGATTTGCCAAAGCGGTAGCTTGGTATTTCTCGCAAACCTCCACAAGAAGGTCACCCGAGAAGAGCTTTTTGGCTTCATACTTTGCTCCTAGCGTGCCTTGAAGCACTTTGGCAACAAGGAACGGAGACAGTTTTGAAAGCGGTTTGGATGCGTCATCGAAGTGAAGAACAAAAAATCTTGTAAAATGGTCGTTTACGTTTTTTTTGGAAAGAAATATTGGTAGAGCTTCGGTGCGGGTCCTTTTCAGGGCCCGATCGTTTGGTTTAGTTTTGGAACCGATATAGATGGGAAAGGAAGTTCAGTGCCCGGGTGCACCGCCCACCACGAAGCCCAACAAGGGGGTAGGTAATGTGCCATAGCAAGATGGGCTTGGCTGACACGATTACTCTACCAGTGCTGCCCGGGCACTATACCCTAGTGTGGTTGCAGGGACAGAACCTGTTTCACTCAAGGTTGGCCCTTGCCGCCTAAGAAGCTGAAAAAGGAAGGAAGAGAGTGTAGAAGAAAAGAGAAAGAGGTGGGAGGCAAAGTGAAAGAAGGAAGAAGAGGATAGAAGAGGATAGAAGAGGCGACTGGCTGAATCATCCTGGTCGGGCCAAGCCAGGACACCCCTCTACGAGAAGCAGGGGTCGAAGCGGTGTGCCTTGACCGGGGGGCCCCGAAGGGTCCAAACATACCCCGGGCTTAGCTCAACCACCAGGGTCCCCTTTTCCCCGGACACGGGTTAAGCCACGCACAGCCAGACTTGGGTGGGCGAACCCACATGGCTCGGGGTTCGTAGTGACGCCACTCACCAAGCACCTACTAAAGTAGGTGCCCCCTGCGTGCGGGTATGGTGGCCCACGTGGCTGGGGTCCGTGGTGACGCTACTCACCAAGCACCTAGCACACAAGGTGCAGGCGCCCCCTGTGGGGCTCGGGGTCCGTGGAGACGCCACTCTCCAAACACCTGCTTTCACAGGTAACCCCTGCGGGGTAGTGAAAATGGGACGCAGACGCTTTTCTCGGGAGAAAAGTTACAACCATTTTCATCTGCCCACTTGGCAAGCTTATTTATGGCAAGCTGTAGCTGGCGCTCACAGCTCGAAAGATTGCACGACGATGCTGACATCTGGATATCGTCTACATAAAGCGAGTATGCAATGGACGGCGGCAAAACCTGGGCAAAAGAATTCATTTTGATTATAAAAAGTGTAACGCTCAAAATACCTCCCTGGGGAACGCCGTTTTCCTGAACGAACGGATCCGACAATACGGTCCCAAGCCGAACCTGAAACGTCCTCCCTGTTAAGAAATCTTTTATGCACTGCAGCATACGACCGCGAATTCCATAGCCATAAAGGTCTTGGAGGATGCCATATCTCCACGCCGTATCGTGGGCTTTTTCTAAATCAAAAAAGACTGACACACAGTTCTGCCTATATTCACGAATGCTTCACGTATGACCGTTTCTAAGCGCACCAAATGATCCAAGGTCGATCGTCCTCTGCGGCAACCGCACAGATTATTATCCAAAATGCTTTCCTTTTCTAGAACGTACACCAGCCGCCTGTTTATCAGTCTTTCATAGGTTTTCCCTAGACAGCTGGTTAAAGCGATCGGACGGTAACTAGAGGGCAGAGATGAATCCTTACCTGGCTTCAGGAGAGGGATAATGTGAGCCTGTTTCCAAGCTGCTGGAAAACAAGCCCTTTCCCACAAGGAATTAAAGAAATTAAGAAGGGATTCAAGAGACTCTGTAGAGAGATTACGCAGCATTTCGTCATGAATTCCATCGGGTCCAGGAGCAGAGATCTTTTTGATATGTAGGGCACTCTCTAGCTCATACTGTGTGAAAGGCTGATTATAAGATACGGGATTTGATCCCGTTGTGACCATATTATGTTGCTGTGCACGTCGTTTAAACAACTTGAAGGGTTCAGAATATAACTAGAGAAGCTGGACACAGAATAAAAGTACTCTCCAGGGACGTTAGCCGTATCTTTCAGTGATGCAGATGGAGGGTTGAAAATGGGGATCGTAAAACCCCTATAGACCCCTTTGATTTTCTTGAATCTATCCCAGACCTCCTTAGCAGTTACAAAGCTGCTCAGAGATGACACATATTTCATCCAGGTTTTCCGTTTCGATCGCTTACTGGTCCACCGGGCTTTGGCGTTTCGTTTTTTAAACTCTACCAGGTTTCTGGAGGTGGGATACCGCCTGAACTTGCCCCATGCCTTATATTGCTCCGTGCGCGTAATGACACACTCCTTATTCCACCAAGGTTTGCACTTGTGTGGCAGAGTACCGGTAGTTTGGGGAATCGACTGCTGGGCGGCGTTTATTATGTGCTATGTCACATACAATGTGGCCTCATCCGCGGTCATGGAGGAAAACATGGATGTATCCAACGTGGAGTTTAACTTTAAAAAGAGATCAATCTGCCTTGTCCAACTTCCACGGAGGCATTCGTTTTAAAAGGGTGGGAAGAAAAATGTCCCTCTCTAAACCAATAGGAAAGTGGTCAATCCCAAAAGGGTTATTAAGAACCTGCCAAGAAAAACGAGACAGTAATGAAGGTGATGCAGTAGATAAATCAATAGATGTAAATGAGTTGTGGGCCGAACTAAAAAATGTAGGCTCTCTACTATTAAAAAGACATAATTGAGATGATAGTAAAAACCGTTCAATTACTCTGCCTCGAGAGTCGAGACGAGCACTGCCCCACATGGGATGATGGGCATTAAAATCACCTAAAATTAAAAAGGGTTGAGGGAGTTGTCCCACCAGTCCCTGTAGGTCATGGATATGCAGGAGAACATTTGGAGGCAAATATATAGAAACAACTGTTATAAGACGGTCTAGAAGAACACGTACCGCTACGGCTTCCAGTGGGGTGCACAGTGGGACCTCGGAGCAGGAACCCCACTCTGCACAATCACTGCCACGCCCCCAGAATTAGAGTTAAAACGATCTTTACGAAAAACTTGATGACGCCTTAAAATCTGTGTATGATGAGCTTGAAGATGAGTTTCTTGTAATGCAAGGGCAATAGGCCGAAGATCATCCATAAAAAAATTAACGTCATCAATATTAGGTAAAAGACCACGACAGTTCCACTGCATAAAATGCAAATTCTTCATTTATCTAAAAAGGTGAAATGTAAAATTAAAATGAGAGAGACAATGAAAAAATGGAGAGTATTAAGTTAATGGTTATTCGGGAGGGGGGGACCACTGGCTTTTTCCCTTTGGACTTCGGAGTCTGCCACTCCATGTCATCCTGGTCGGATGCAAGAGTGGGTGACTCAGAGGTATCATCCATCGCCTCCACTTCTGGAGGCGATCCTTTACCTAAAGGTTTTGGCTGGTTCGTTGCACGGGGTGGCATGCCCCGGCCACGACCAGCCGAAGAGGCAGCGGAGGTGCTGGGCAGAGTGTCTTTCAACTCTGCCCCTTCCGGCCCCTTGGGTACTGCGGGAGCGGCACGAGGGTTGTGCCGCTCTTTCGAAGAGGAGGTCCTGTCTGAGGAGGTCGGGCGGGAGTTTCGCCCCTTCTCCCCGGAAGAGGACCGCGATGTGCGGACAGGTACGGCAGTTGCCGGCCTGTCTGGAACCAGCGAAGCAGCTTGTGCACTCCCTCCAGGAGGAGGGGGGCACTGCTGCCCTAGCTGGGAAAGTGGGGCCCTGAGGGCTGCCTCCAGAGCCTCAGGTGAGACCTGGGTATCCCTCGATTCCGAACGTGGCGCAAGACCCTTGCGCGCCACGTCGGCGTAGAATTCCTTCGACATAAAGGAATATCGTTTCTTAGCTTCGATATAACTTATGTTTTCTTTGACTTTGATAGCAATGATTTCTTTTTCTTGCTTCCAGATGGGACAGCCGCGATAATAAGTAGGGTGTGGTCCATTGCAATTAGTGCAGTGGGCAACATTCTCACAAATGTGAGAGACGTGATCCTGACTGCCACACTTTGCACATGTTTCCTTCCCTCGACAGCTGCGTGCTCCGTGACCAAAACGCTGGCAACGGAAGCACCGCTGGGGGTTGGGGACATAAGGGCGTATGTGGCAATTAAGGTATCCAGCCTTGATTGTTTGTGGTAGTGTATGCCCTTCAAACGTGAGGATGACATGTTTTGAAGGGATTTCTTCGCCATCTTTTCTGAACATAGTCCGTTTTATGGCAACGAGGCCGGCACCTTGAAATCCCTCGAGCAGTTCTTCCTCACTAGTGTGAAGGAAGTCGTCCTCAGAGAGGACTCCACGGATAGTGTTCAGTGTGCGGTGAGGGCTCACCGACACTTTCACATAGAGTATGGTGTTCAGTTTGAGCAGCGCTTCACTTTGCTTTTTGTTATTCATCTCAACTAGGAGGTCTCCTGAGTGAAGTTTTTTAGCCTTGTAGGAAAACCCTACAAGGTGTTCAAGTACTTTGGCTACAACAAATGGCGATAGCTTTGACACGGGTTTCTGTTCATCGAGGGAATGAACAACGAAAAACTTCGTAAAGTTTTCTACGTCAGGTTGTTTTTCGATAGTCTTGTGATCAGGACCGTACCTTTTAACGGCTTGCCCCAGGCGGGGTTTGGAAGAGAGGGGCGCCATAGGAGGGCAAAGAGTCTTCAGTATCCGCGGTGCACCGCCCACCACCGAGCCCAACAAGGGGTTAGGTAACGCACCATAACGAGAAGGGCTTGGCTGGAGACGTTACGCTAACAATGCTGCCGGGAAACTATACCCAAGTGTGGGTCAAGACTGAGGTCTATTGCCACCCAAGGTTAGCCCTTGCCGCCAAAAAGGTGTGAAAAAGGAGCAAAAGAAAAGAGATGGAAGTGAAAGAAACAGGAAAGGTAAAGGTGAAAGATCGGAGGGGATAGTAAAAGAAAAGGCGACTAGACTGAATCATCCTGGCCGGGCCTTACCAGGACTCCTGTCTACGAGAAGCGGGGGCCGAAGTGGTGTATTGCCTCACCCGGGGGGCCCCGAAGGGTCCAAACCTACCCCGGGCTCGGCTCAACCACCAGGATGCCCTTTTCCCCGGACACGGGAAAGCCACGCACAGCCAGACGTGGGCGGGCGAACCCGCATGGCTCGGGGTCCGTGGAGACGCCACTCTCCAAACACCTGCTTTCACAGGTGCCCCCTGCGGGGGTTCTACGGGCAGAGACTAACAAGGCAGCGAGCTTAGGCTGTGGCACCCGGAATAATAAACAAACTTTTACCCGAACCAAATCACCGGTGCGAAGCCCGTTAAAATTACGACTCAATTCTTTTCACGGCGGTTCCAAGTGACGGACGTGAACATCAAGTTTCTCCGTTGATTTGTCGAAAGCTAGGACTACAGTGCTAGGACTACAGCGCCTTGGACGACTCACCAGCGAAGGGTGCCTCTTGTTTCGAAAGTCATTGACGTCAGCGTCGCGTTGTGATTGGTTGCCGCTTTGCGGTTCGTGAAAGTGGTTGGGAGAAATCGGTCCCGAAGCGGTTGGCAAAAACGCGCTCCAGCCGCTCGATCCTAGCCGCTTTGCGGTTGAGAACGCGCGGATCCGCTTCGCGTTTGCGGATCCGCTTTCGTGGCGCATTCACACTGGAAGCGGATCCGCGTTCGCGAAGCGGTCGCAGATGCGGTTCGCGAGCGACCCCGTTCAGACACACCTAGAGGCGGTTCCTCTGCGATCACGCGTGATCTTTTGGAGACTTGCGTTTGGCAACCCTGTTTTACAATCCAAAATCCACTTTAATCGACGATCCAAAGCCAAACTTTTGCTATTTTGGCACTCGGTATATTTTTCTCCGGGATTTTCGCACGCATCACGAGTTCAGGCAGCGAAAAAAGAAGCATGGACCCGCCAAACTTGCCTGTCACTCCCTCGACTTCGCCCACAAGCAAAGCCCAGCTAGGCGCGCCTTTCTGACTCAGAACAGGATGCCCCCGACCTTTCCTTCAAAGTGGACCCTTCCCGCATGAATAGCTGACCTTGTTTTCAGGATAGAGGGCCAGTTTTCCCCTTTCGTTGTTGTTCGCTCTTATCATTTTCGAAGTTGTGAGCGGTGGGGTGGACCGTGGTGCGGGGGAATGTGTTCGGTGCTAGCCGGTCGTGGCTTCGTTGGTGGCGGACTCTCCTCTTGTCACTCGCTCGTCGATCGAGTCTACTGTTTGTTTGACAGCTCAAATAAACGCCGTATGGATTACCTCTGCACTGTCTGGTACGTACACTTTACTCCTTGAGTAGGTTCCCTTTATTTATTTTATTAGTAGTAAACGTTACAGGTCGAGCTAGCGCAGGTACGCTGCCCCCTCCGAGGTAGTGCGTTGGCTACGCAATCAAGCTCACGACGTCTCTATGGGCCTTCGTGGTGGCCATGCACGGTGTCGAAAGCTTTTAATAGTTCACGCGACTATCTTAGTGGGTAGAAAATCTGACATTTCGGTCGATCAGGGACGGGTTCCGACGTTCTACAGGCAGAGATTAACCAGGCAGCGAGCTTGGGCTGTGGCACCCGGAATAATAAACAATCTCCTACCCCAACCGAATCACCGGTGCGAAGCCCGTTAAAATTACGAGTCAATTCTTTTCGCGGCGGATTCAAGTGACGGACGTGGACATCAAGTTTCTCCGTTGATTTGTCGAAAGCTAAGACTACAGCGCTAGGACTACATCGCCTTGGACGCTTCACCAGCGACAGGTGCCATATTGTTTCGAAGGTCACTGACGTCACGTCAGCGTCGCGTTGTGATTGGTTGCCGCTTTGCGGTTCGTCAAAGCGGTTGGGAGAAATCGGTCCCGAAGCGATTGACAAAAACGCGCTTCAACCGCTCGATCCTAGCCGCTTTGCGGTTGAGAACGCGCGGATCCGCTTCGCGAACGCGGATCCGCTTCCAGTGTGAACGCGCCATAACGGTTATCGTGCCTACCTCCCACGCGAAAAGCCAGGGTACGATTCCTGGGCGCGACGTGCTTTTTGTTTGCACTGCAATTTTGTGTTCTGGTAAATTCGAAAATCCTGGTGCTTGTTCGAGGTCCGAATGGTCTACGCGTCGAACTTTTTGCGCCGATTATTTCAGAAGCCCACGCTTGTACATAAGACCGGGGCTTCGCGTAGCGCGCCAGAGTAAGTTTTCGCACCAGCGTTCGACTCTGCTGTCTCGCCGACCTCGACGCTCGCGACGATTTGTTATTATCGTCTATTCCCATTTGCTCTGGACACAAGTTCGCCCCATTAAACGTATAGTTTCTTCAATTATTATCGCCTCATCAATTGTCATTCGTGACAGTATGAATGTCAATTACCAACTTGCCCAGCAGACCAGGCTTTTATAAAATCTGAGCTATTCCAACGCTTATAAAAAGTAATATACTCATTACGCTATCTCAGAAATCTGGTAGTTACGCAGTTTCGTTTTCCGAGGCGCGCCTATCGAAACCATAGCGCGAAGCTGCTTATCTGGTTTAATTTTGCCTTGACGCGATTCCGTGCACCTGTGCGCTTTGCAGAAAGAAAGCTTCGAAAGGAACGCGAATATCTTTCCACTGGTAGGTGTGTTTATAGTTGATGTTCATGAAACTGCTCTAATGATAATTATGTTTGTGAAAACGAAGGCAGAATGTTTGCTGCAATAAGAGAACGAAAGTAATGTGCGTTGCAAACACGATTCAAACCACTGTAAACTACTACCATAACTACAAGTGTCAGATAATCGTGCGTTCATGCATTATACTGCATGAACTTTGGTTAATGTATTGCACATTTATCATATGGCATAAAAAATTTACACATTTTTTATAAATTATATTATCATAGGCTCTCTTCAGAACAGGTGGCTCGAGCACTTCGGAGGTCAGCACTTTTCCCTGAAAGAACATCACAAAAATCTGCTCTAAGCACTTTGAAGCATCATGCTTCTTCGGGTCGCATTCCATTTCCACCCTAAAGCCAGGAGCTGTACCCACCATACTTTCCTGTGAGCACACGGACGATCAGGTGAATCTCTCAAGGACAAAAAAGTAGATTTAAAAGGGAGCACATTGAATCACAGCCAATATTTCGGTGGGTTATGTAACCCACCAAAAATACTTCTTCAAGACACTAGAGCTGTCATCTTTGATATCAAGTTGCATATTAAAAGACATCTGCCGTGTTTGTAAAAAAATTAAAAAAAAAAAAAACTTTAATAGGCAATGCAATCTGACAAGACAAGAAATGTTGAGGTATACTGTGCTGCGAAGTTACACTTAACCAGTATACCTCAAAATGTCAAACCAAATAGCCCAAATCTAGTGCAGTATACCTCAGAATGTCATACCAACTAGCCCAAATCCAATCATTAAGACAAGTAAGACTAAAGTGATTGTAACACAAACCTCTAAAAAAGTCATACCGGACACATCGATCCCAAAGCTTGCCTGGGGTTTTCCGGTGTCAAGGCGCCTCAAACAACATGGTTAAGATGCAGCAAGTTCAAGGCTTTATTCTGGTAACACACATTCTTAAACAGCATGTCTCAAAGCGACCACAAGTCACTGCGGCTGTGTTCCAAATCTTACTAAAATGAATCCGAGTTACTCCGGCGGGTCGTGTAACGTGACAACACAGATTGAAAAACGCTGGACGAGGGTAGATTTTGGAACGCGAAGGTACAAAACCCTTACCCTGGAGTAAGATCGAGTAAATTTTGGACGAGGGTAGAAAGTTGGGCGAGTTGGTGATTCATAATGATTAAAAAGCGCGAGAGGACAACGGACACAGGAGACACAGACACAGCGGTACTTGCAACTGAACTTTATTTCCGCTGCGGCTCGGTATATATTACCGGCAACAACACAAACAAGTTAGGAAGATATAAAATACACATCGTAAAAATCTTAAAAAGCATCATAAAAAGGCTAAAATTCCTGCATCACTCATCGGCACCCACCCAAAACTACAACGTTGATGCCGTCATATCAGGACACCTCGGTGTGCATTGCCGGGATTGTGGTTGTACTCCCGATTTTCACAGATTGTACAGTAGTAAACATAAACAGAAACAAAACCACAAGGGAAATACTCGAGGCTCGAGAAATTGCTAGATTAGGACTGCAATGTGTCAGCGCACCCTCTTTATCGTTATCCGAAAAAGAATTGCAGTTTCTTGACCAAGCATGACTAGTTTCGGGTGGGTGCCGAACGAGTGATGCAGGCATTTTAGCTTTTTTATGTGTTTTTTTTTAAGATCTTTACAATGTGTATTTTATATCTTCCTAACTTGTTTGTGTTGTTGCCGGTAATATATACCAAGCCGCAGCGGAAATAAAGTTCAGTTGTAAGTAGCGCTGTGTCTGTGTCTCCTTCTGTGTCCGTTGTCCTGTCGCGCTTTTTAATCATTAAAAATTTGGAACGCGGCCTGGCCTCTCCTTCAACTGGGAGGTCGCCAGGGGGCCGAGGCAAGTGGATGTGGCTGACGCTTCAGCTGGGGTGTTGGGGACTGCAGCGGCTTCCTAGCATCCGGGAAGGATGTCGGAGTTGCCACTGCAACCTTCAGTGGTGCAGGGCCCCGCAGCACCACCTGTGCAAAGCCACCCTTGCGCAAAAACGCGAAGCGGCGACGCGCCTCTGGGTATGAGAGGTTTTCTTTCACTTTAAGGGTAAAAATTTCCTTCTCATCTTTCCACGTCTTACACGATCTGGAGTAAGCGGGATGGGGTTCTTTGCAATTTACACAGACTGCGTCGTTGGCTCAAGAGTCTGCTGCATGGTCAGTTTTGCCACATTTAGCACATGTGGCTTTGCCGCGGCAGTTTTGTGAGCCATGTCCAAATCTTTGGCAGCTGAAGCATCTTCTGGGGTTTGGAACATACGGACGAACTCTGCAGTAAAGGTATCCGGCTTTCACGGACTCGGGAAGCGTGGTGGCCTCAAAGGTAAGCACAATGTGCCTCGTCTTCAGCTCATTTCCGTCACGACGCAAGGAGATGCGCCTTGCAGCTACAACCCCCTGGTCAGAAAGGCCCTCCACTACTTCCCTCTCAGACGCGTCCAGAAGGTCGTCCTCCGAGATGACTCCTTGGATGGTGTTCAATGTCTTGTGGGGTGTCACGGTGACCTTGTAGTCCGACACAGAGTTGAGTGCAAGGAGCACAGAACTCTGGTGGCTGGTCTCAATTTCAACAAGTAAATCGCCAGATGCCAGCTTTTTAGCCTTGAAATTCTTTCCAATCACACTCTCAAGGACTTTTGCAACAAGAAATGGTGACATTTTCGAGAGCGGTTTGTCACTTTCAGAGTGGAGTACCAAGAATTTCGGGAATCTACGTGGAGTAGAATGTGTCTCGTGCGAGGTAGAAGCTTCGGTGCGACTCCTTTTCGGGGGCCGATCAAGGAAGGATTTTTTGTGCAGACCCATAGAGATGGGGGAGAAAATTCAGTGCCCGGGTGCACCGCCCACCACGGAGCCCAACAAGGGGGTAGGTAATGTGCCATAGCAAGAAAGGCTTGGCTGACACAATTACACTACCAGTGCTGCCCGGGCACTATACCCTAGTGTGGTTGCAGGGACAGGTCCTGTTTCCACTCAAGGTTGGCCCTTGCCGCCTAAGGAGATGAAAAGGGAAGGAAGAGAGTGGAGAAGAAAAGAGAAAGAGGTGGGAGAAAAAGTGAAAGAACGAAGAAGAGGGTAGAAGAGGCGACTGACTGAATCATCCTGGTCGGGCCAAGCCAGGACACCCGTCTACGAGAAGCAGGGGTCGAAGCAGTGTATTGCCTCGCCCGGGGGGCCCCGAAGGGTCCAGACATACCCCGGGCTCAGCTCAACCACCAGGGTCCCCTTTTCCTCGGACACGGGTACGCCACGCACAGCCAGACGTGGGTGGGCGAACCCACATGGCTCGGGGTTCGTAGTGACGCCACTCACCAAGCACCTACTAAAGTAGGTGCCCCCTGCGTGCGGGTATGGTGGCCCACGTGGCTGGGGTCCGTGGTAACGCTACTCACCAAGCACCTAGCACACTAGGTGCAGGCCCCCCCCCCCCCCTGCGGGGCTCGGGGTCCGTGGAGACGCCACTCTCCAAACACCTGCTTTCACAGGTGCCCCCTGCGGGGAAGTTGCACCATCTGTCAGCAGAACATCGAAACGAGCACCCTCTCCAAACTTCCTCCATATATTGATCAAGACAGGTGTCTCCTTTTTATTTCTTTTAATGAGGTAAGATTATGTATTATTTTCCACCGGCTAACCAGCCGAAATTATTTACCGAATGCCGACACGCATTATGCCTGTATTTGGAAACACATTTCGGCTGTTTTGATTTTCTGGTCCAATCATGAAACTCATAAAACTGGCTCCCAGCCACAAATAATTAACATAAATAGCATTGACAAACACTTTATTGTAAAACATAGATGTACCCGAAACTAGCGCAGAATATTTTCGCTTACACCAAACCATATGCGAGTGAACAGTTACAAGAATTGTCATGATTACAACATGACAACTGTACGGTCATTGAAGCAACACATTATAATTAACAATGAACACGAAAAACAATGCCGAAATAGACAACAGCTACAGAAAAATGAATGCAGGTTGAAGCTTTTAAGCAAAAATCAAAAGACAACATGGACACAAATTTCGATATTCTAGAAGAAAATGTCACACCTCGGCATTACCTCCCCACTGAAGTTCAGATCAAGCCGCTGACGCGAAGGTTCTTGCCCAGGAGTAGACACATACAGTTCATCTGCCTTCTTTACTCTGTACGAAAAACGGTGAATGTGGAAGAATTCAACTTCAAGGGGGCTGAGCAAAAGAAAAACTTTCTCTCCCAAAACGTACATGGATAACATTTGAGCAAATCTAGCTAGGGTTGTTTCGCTTCTCCATGATGAGGACGTCCTCATTCCTGTATGTGCTCTTGTCAACGGTAGCTGATGCGACCTTCCACATTGTGTCCTCCTGGTTTTCAACACAGCCCTGCACGGCAGGTGGCAAAGCATCACTGGCGATCTTCTTGGCACCATTACTTAAGAGCCCCTCCTTGAGCTTTAAGCAGTGCAGCTGATAGGCCTGCAAGAGTTGGTGCCGTTCAGGCAGCGTCTTGCCGATGTTTCGGAAATTGATCACCCTTCTCGCCAAGTCCTTGGAGTACTGATTGATGCTTAGCTTCAAAGCGCATACACCAGTACTGCCGCAGGGGGCCTAGTTCGGCAGTAATTCTGGGGTAATGGATCATGTAGTGTAGCTCAGGAATACACTTTGACGATGGGTACGTTTCTGAAAAAAAGCTTCAGAAACTCTTCAATTCGCACCTCAAGATACGGTAGAGATTCCACAGGCACTTCTGCCAACACGACGTCGATTATTTCCTAGTACAGTAGGTAGACCTCCCAGTGCAAGTTTCCCTCAGGAACATCTGAGACAAATATCAGGGGAAGCAACCTGAAAAGGCACCACTTCTGCGTAGCAGTGCCATTGAGATTTGCCTTCTTCTGGATGAAAGCAAACGTCACCTCTTCAGGTTTGTTTTTCCTGTCGTTGTACCCCCGTGCGAAATTGTCAATCTTGCTTAGGTCCGTAAGAGACAAGACTCCATCTTGCACAAGCCCATTGAGAACATTCCGTAGAATGAAAGAAAACGTTCCCTCAAAAAGGTCATGCATTACATCTGGTGCCAGCTGAGATGTTATGTCAAAATAGTTAAATGCAAGCAGGGGTGAACGTTCCGTCACACCATAGAGTGCGGACATGTTCGGATTGATTGCAACTGCAGCCAAATGCTCCTAGTGGATGTCTTTTCTTCGAAGAACGCACAGAGACTCTTGTGTTCGGGTTGCAAGGTTGTCCGAATGAGCCAAGCAGAAGCGACAAATTCGACCTCTTGTAAATGAGCAGTTAAAACCACCATGCTTGTACATCGAGAGGTTATCCCCACAAAATGCGACGACTAACACTTGCAGGCATACACTTTCGCCTTGAATTTCTAAAGTCAATCCCTCTTTAAGAAGCGTCAGGTCACAAAGGAGTGGCAGTAAGATCTCACTGGCTCCGAGTCTGCAAATCCGCATACTTCGCAATCAACACAAGGTGGATTTTCCGCAGCTGGGAGCGATGCCTAGGATGTAGATTTAGAAAAGGAAAGTACACCAAGCAAAGCTTATGTGTACCACGCTTGGCACAAAGTGGATTTCAGATTTCCACTTCATCCGTGTACAGCAATAGAAAAATTGTGTCCAATGAGGAGTTCGAGATTAGGCCTGAAAGCTTCTCGCGATACAAAGAGCCATCTCTGAAACCCGTTAAGATCTCTGGCTGCGGAGGCATATTCGGTGCTTCTCGAATAATTTCCTCTCCAACATCCTCAACTTGCAGCACATTTGTAAGCACCTGGATGATCGGCACGTAATGAAATGTCGCCGTTGAGTTATTTTTGAATGAGCATGGTATAGGCTTAGTGTGCGGCAAGTTTTTCTCTGCAAACTGAATCCTGTTGTACTTAGACTCGATAGAAGAAAATATGCCTTCAACGAAGTTCAGGCTAAGAAGTCCTGCAAGCTCGTGAGACGCAGAGAAAGCGGATGGCAAAGCGCGTTTGACGTCTTCTGCAAACCCTCGAAGTGTCTTCTCAGTCAAACATTTTACATCGCTAAACACAAGCTCCGAAGCAGAGTGTGCCACCTTATGTTGTTCTGTAAGTTTTAGAAAGAAGAGGCACATTCTCTCCCGGCTGTTAGCGACGAAATCTGGAACGTCAGCCTGTGTCGGAGGGCTGTTTTGCTCTTCCACGAATTCATTCGTTCTTTCGAGGTCCACTACTTCACTAGAATCGTTCAAATGGTCAAGCACCTCCGTAGGCAATGACGCTTCAACGTCTCCCAAAACATGCTTGTGCTTTCGATGAACATGCTTCTTATATGAATCAACACTTGCGTACTTTTTGGGGCATCCATCAATGTTGCAATGCACCTTGAAGTTGTCCTCGTGGCTGTGGGCATCCCACAGGTGATCAACAGCTGTCAGAAACCTTGTTGCAAAGTACTCACACTGTGGGCAACGATAACGCACATCTTCCGCCATTTTTCGCCGCGAATGCCGTCACCGATGCGATCTCCTGTCGCCGTCACACACTCACTGCCTTGAATCAGCACTATCACATCACTTGCTGGGCGTAAGTGCGGCTCGAAGTAATCACCGCGTTAACGTAGTTATCAGCAATGCAGAGTTCTATCCGATTGATCTTTCAGTTACACCAGCCCAATGACCTAATTTTGCTTTGTGCCAAACTTGGTTGAGTATTCCAACCTGGTTGATGGTGTCCCACCTGAGCAAAGATTCGGAGCACGTTGGGACATTCGTTTCCGAAAACTGCCCTCATACAGCGCTTAGACAACTCTAGAGCTGAGCAGAGTCGCCCCTCCCATAGCATCCCTTTCCTTCTTCCTTTCTCACGCGCGGAAGAAGTCAAAAGGGGAGATGATCGGGGATGGTTTCAATTAGGCCCCCAAAGTCACAATATTTCTTTTTAAGTACCTTGTTTGAGGGAAAGAGGGAAGGCGTCGGGGGGCCAAGGGACGGCCCCCCCCCTGACGCCTCCCCCCCCCCCCCCGCGGCCCTTTTTTTTCTTTTTTGAAGTGGAAAAGTAAAAGTATAAATGTACAATGCAATACCATTTGTAGACGCAACTTTGCGCAGAGGAAGTACCGGCCATATACTGTGCGTATTTTTTTTTAATGGAAACATACTTATTAAAGAAAGGGCTCACTGCTACGTGCAGGCGGTCTAACACTCCGTTCCTTGAGCTCGGCGGACATTATACTAGCAGCTAATCGTCATTTCTTGTAGTATAATTAACTAAAATTTGTTAATTACCATTTTAATCAGTAGCCTTACTGGCTATGTTTCCACTGCAGTTTCGAAGGCTACCCCTCCCCCAGGGTCACGTGACCCCCAAGGTCACGTGACCCTGGGGGTCACGTGACCTTGGGGTGTCACGTGACCTTTGGGTGTCACGTGACCCCCAAGGTCACGTGACACCCAAAGTCACGTGACCCCCCGAAGTCACGTGACACCCCCCCCCCCCGCGAGGTCCCGTGACCACCCCCCGGGTCACGTGACCCCCCGCCGAGGTCACGTGACCTCGCCGATGACGTCATCGTCACTGATGACGTCACCGGCATCCGCATCGTCATCATCACTGATGACGTCATCAGTGACGTCACTGATGACCTCACCGGCATCCGCATCGTCATCATCACTGATGACGTCATCAGTGACGTCACTGATGACGTCACCGGCATCCGCATCGTCATCATCACGGATGACGTCATCAGTGACGTCACTGACATCCGCATCGTCATCGTCATCATCGCTGATGACTGATTGATTGGGTTTTAGTGGCGCAAAAGCATCTAAGGCTATAATGCGCCAAGTACATAAACTATTGGTGGGAGAGGGTTAAGGAGAAGAAAGAGCTTTAGTAGCAGATGACAGGATAAAACAGTGGACATGACCTATGTACAAGTGTAAAAGGAATAGACATGAGTTCAAAACAGTAAAATCACAGTCGGTGTAGAAAGCCGATTGCTTTGAGAAAGTTAAAAACAGAAGAGTGTGGTATGAGGGGTTCATCGCCAAGTAAAATCATCAGATGTAGGGGAATATGCTCTTTGTAAAGCTGTGAAAAGTGATTACGGCGTTCTAGGCCATACGCATTGCATTCAATTAAAATATGAAGTATAGTCAAAGGACAATGGCAATGTTCGCACTGTGGGGCATCTTCACCGCGCAAAAGATGCCCATGTGTGAGCCGTGTATGGCCAATCCTTAGACGGCAGAGTACCACCTCGTAGAATCGTTCACGGTGCCGAGCACTCTCCCATTCCTTCAAGAGTTGTTTCACCATATGCAACTTATTGTTTATCTCAGTATCCCACTCATGTTGCCATCTCTGCAGTATGCAATGTCTAACCACCTTGTGATAATCCTTGTGGGGGATTTCTTTAAGGTGCACAATTTGTGTGGCCGCAGAGTGCGCAGCTTGATCTGCCTCCTCATTACCCGGGATGCCAACATGACTTGGCACCCAGCAGAACACAATATCACATTTGTTTTTGATCGCACACATTATTTTACTCTGCAGGTGTGAAACCAACGGGTTTGTGGGGATATTCAGGGAAACAAGGGCTTTCAATGAGCTTAAAGAGTCTGTGTATACCACGGAGCGACGCAGCCTCTCCTCAACGATATGTTCAACAGCAAGAAGTAGACCATGCAACTCTGCCGTTAAAATTGTGGCAAAGGGGTTCAGTCTTTTTACCTTGGAAACAGATGGTCCAATCATTGCACAGCCTACAAAAGATTCAGTTTTAGTACCATCTGTATAAAAGCTTGTGTAGTGCTGATAGTGGCTCTGTAGTTCGAAGAACTCTTGCCTCAGCACTTCGTCCGGAGTGTCTTTCTTGCTGTGTTTTGTCAGTGTAAAGTCGCAATGGACGAGGGAGTAATCCCAAGGAGCTACAGTGTTTCTGTGCTGTGTCACGCAGGATTTGGGCTCCAGACCAAAGAGTTCTGCTGCCGTAGTATTTCTCAAGGCAAAAGGAGGAACAAAACTTGGCTTATTTTGGAAAGTCCTTGGAAACCTAATTTTTACAACAGAATCATGAGCAGGATGGAGAGGAACAGACCTTACTCGGAGTGAATACATAAATCCTAGAGCAAAGCGTCTTTTCTCAAGAGAGATCTCATTGGCCTCTGCATAAAGGCTGGGAACCGGGGAGGTGCGGAATGCTCCGATAGACAGCCGTAGCCCCTGATTATGACTAGGGTCTAACATCTTCAATACCGCTTTAGCTGAGCCATACACAAAGCTGCCATAATCTACACTGTTAGCAAAAATAACGCGCCCAGACGTGTAAACCGTTGTCCCATAGCGGACACGTCGAAACGTGTTCGTTTTACACGCAGCTATCTGTGTTTTTCGTCTACACATGAGGTGCTGTGTAAACTTCACACGCTACACCGTGTCTGCCTTCAGCAAAACACGTTTCGAGCGTGTTCCTTATGAAACATGGCGGCCAGCGGCCGAGAACAGGCGAGAAACGAGCCCAGCGAGCCGCGCGCCTTTCACCCGAATTGGAAGCACACAGGGCGCGTTAGTTCTCGTTCGATGTCTTTTATACACAGTAAAGTCTTCAACGGCGGACCTACCTACATGCAAAGGTACGTACTGTACGTGCGTCGTCGGCGGTCGGCGGCGTCGGTAGCTTCTACGAGCCGCTGGACAAAAAAACGAATGCCGAACTCACATGGATAAATAACTTGAGCAAACTATTTAAAATCGGGCGGTAACTTGCGCCACCTATCGAGATTTCTAGCAGCCTGTATTTAAAAAAAAAGACGAGTCTGTTAACACTGCGAACGACCATGACTAGAGAGCAACCCTACATACATATCAGGCAAACCAGTACCACATGCTACACAGCACCGACATGTACACAAACACAACAACGACACTACGCCCGACACTTCCTACTCGATATCCATTTCTCCCCGCGGCGCATATAAGCTTGACATGTGCGGGTGAGCTCTTTGGTCGCTGACCATTACAGATTTATAGAAGAATATACAAAACACGGCGCAATGGACAGCCGTGTGTTAGAACTGTTTGCATTTAAGAAGTATGGAGGCAAAATCTATAATGTTATTCCGTTGCAATAAATAACGATACCTTAACAATAAATCTTAAACCGGTCACTAAAAAGTTAAAATTTTTGTTATTTTCTTGCTTGACCAGTGTTATGAGCATTCCGACTAGCTTGAATCAGATAGGAAAACAAATTATTGGGATTTTGTCATTACGTATACAATAATAAATGAAAATGATCCTTCCGCAAAGCATTTTTTATATATTTTTGTGAAGGACATCCGCCCAACACTTCACTTCCGCTAGTTGCAGTACGGGAGCAGACGCCTTCACTTTACGGGCGTTTTGATGCAGTTTGTTGTCGTATGTCGTGTCGGTGTCGAGTGGAGCGGCGGGGCTCGGGAGTTTGTGACCGGTGTTATTCGTAAACACTGGTGTGAGGCGCTGATGCGTCTTCTTTTTTATACTGCCACCACCCCGAACATTGAAGATACACGGGCCCGTAGCACTGCATTATGCTGAATCGCGAGCTCCTTCTCTGTTGACGTCGCTTTCCTGGTACCACTCGTGGATACTGCAAGTGTTTAAACAGTGTGCGCCGCCTCGCCTACATTCCCGGTGACCTGTTGAAACTTATTGCTTCTGTCATTTTGGAGTACGCAAGGCAGTTATCTCGTTGGTGTGGTTTCGGTTATAAAAGCAAGGCAAAACGCTCGTAGTTCCCGCCCTCAGTACACGTTGGACATCTTCCACACTTTGACACCGGATAACTGAATGAACGAGAATTTACATTCACTTCCGTGGTTACTCTCGCCCTTCCTCACCGTTGAGCAGAAGGATGAGCTGGCGACAAGCCGCGGATGAAAGGCTTGAGCATCAACAGCCCAAGCGCACTCGGTGCCGATGCGGGCGACCCGGGTTTCTGTCAACCGGGAGGCCAGCACAAACCGTTACCGTTCGAGCTCTTCGTCATGACACGGTGTTGCAGAGAGCAGGATAAAATACAGCTACAGGGATCACCGAAGCAAACGCACTGCTATCGTAAATCTTGGCTTGTGATTGCGCCTTTGTAGTTATTCGTTTTGCTGGAGAGACGCAAACGACGGGCATAACAAAATCGCTTGCATATTCGGCATACCTCACAAAAGCATTTCCCCCGTCACCTTGGGAAAAGCGCGAAACATGGAGTCCGCACCGTCCTAAGCTTCCCGTTTTTTAACTGCTTTAGAGCAGTTTGTACCTGCTAGTAGATATGCCTACTGAAACTGAAACAGGGCAGTAAAAGAGAGAAAGAGACAAAGTTGGGAAAGCTTGCTCGCTCTCCAATTTCTCAACTCTCAAGTGATTGTACCATAATAAATGCACCAACGCCTCTTCCCAAAATAAAAAAGCACTACGTTCACTACGTAAAAAATGGTCTCAGTACATGCATCTGTGGGCAGGTAGGAAACCTCGCCCTAATTTATTCACGCCGCATGATTGGCGCAACAAACTCGTTGCAGGACCGAATCATCTTCTCGAGCGGTGTACGTCGCAGTGCAAACGCAGTCCAACACGAAGCATAAAAACGGCAGATTTAAGACAACAATCCGGAGTCCATTCTTCAATTAAAACGACGTAATTTTGTTGAAAACGCCCGCTGCTTCTTACTCACGGTATGTGTCGGGATATCTTCACAGTTTGAAACGGAACGAAGGAAGATTTACTTTTAAAACCGCTCGCTCCGTCCTCCCGGACCAGCTGGACCGGACCAGCTGACGACGACGGGACTGTACCCGTTGAACCTCCACCCCGCAACAAACAATTTGCGCTCCGCGTTAAAAGCGCGGTTCAAACAGACCCGGAATACAAAACACCGCACCACACACGACGAACGTTTCAGCTCTTTTTCGCATCGCCCTGTTGCACCAAACCAGAACGAGATCGCCGAAGTCAACGCCGCGCTGTCGTGAACCTTGGCTTTTCTGACTGGGAGGGAGTACGTGGATCTAATCAAACTTAGAGCCCACGCGCTCCCGACCAAGACGAGACGTGCGAGGGGCCGGGCAAAGGATACACGTTGCAGGGCTGGTTGTCTCTTCCCCGAAACACATACGCATGTTGTCCAGGTATGCCCAAGAACTTATGCGCCGAGACTGGAGCGACATAACTGTGTTGCGAATTGGGTGGCGGAAAAGGCTAGAGTTGAGGGATGGATTGTCACGGAGGAACCGAGGGTGGTTGTTGGAGATGAAGTAAGATATCCAGATTTAGTTTTAGTAAAAGATGGTAAAGCTTCGGTTGTTGATATTCAAGTGGTAGGGGAATATAAATCATTAAACTCTTTAAATGAGGATAAGATTCGTAAATATTCTGGTGAAGCCTTTATTAGGGCTATTAAATTGTCTTTCTCGGTGTCTTCGGTGACGGTCCATGCCGTAACAGCAACTGAAAGAGGACTAGTTTGTCCCAGGTCTGCTGATTTTCTGTTATCCCTTGGATTTTCAAAGCGGAATGTTTCATCCCTGACAATGAAGGTCCTACGGGGAACGCTCAGTTTTTTTTAATCTTTTATGCGTGGGACTAATCGCAGTGTTTGATGTATTTGTGACGGATTTGAAGATTGCAAGAAATATGGACTTTAGATTTTATATAAAGATGTATGTATTTGTTAATTATTGTATAATGATGAATTGAAGTGTGTTTTATGGTTTTTATGTTGTGGGGAAATACACAGTGAGGGCATGATGCAGAGCCGTGCATACTTAAGGTTAAGCTTCCTCAAAAAGCGAATGTATTGAACTTGTTCAATAAACAGAATTGCGCAATCGTGGACCCTGTGACTCCCTTCGCTTTCAAAGCACACACGACGATTACGAATGGTACTTTCCGTCTTCCGGGAACATCACAGGGGCACTTCTCCGGTCACGTCTTCACTATGTGCTCGCAAACTGCAAAGCTCTATGCGAAGCTTCTCGCGTCCCGTCAAACGAAAACAATAGCGGCGCCATGCGTACTTGCCATACTTGCCAGATTTTCTCCGGTCAAACAAAAACAACGAAAGCCAGCCGGCTCTTGCTTCCAGCGTACATCGGCGTTGCGCTTGCGCCGTGGCCAGATCGCTTGCAGTTGAAGCAAAAACGAAACCAAGTGCAATGTCACGTGTTCACATCGAGGACACGCTTTTTATATCCATTTTAACTGTTTGGAACGAATAATTAGACCCATGACTTTATTGGTGGTGTGTAAGAAACTATTATCAAGACCCCTAAGCTAAATACAAACATAGGCGACATGAGGGAAGCCGCATTGACATCGACCCGAAAATGGCGGCGAGCACGGTAAGCGCGGGTTACGCCAACGTCCTGCGACATGGCGCAGTTGCTTTTGGTGCATATCTGTCTCCGAGACATGTTTCTTTCCGCGGCATTTGTCTCGACGGTCCTTTCTAGGTGTGTCCCCAAGCATTCCGGTGCTTCGACAGCCGGCAATGCCGCGGTCGTCGCCGGGGGCGATGCGTGTTATCGAGGTCGGCTACACGGTTATGCGTGTATGACCTAACCAAAACACGTTTTTTACAACGTCGCATGATTTCTGAACGAATTATCCGTTACTGATCGTGTAAAATTATGGTAATTTGTGTAAATAGCGTGTTTTACACCCCAAATACTCGCCAAATACACGGGACTTGCTAACAGTGTAGACGGGAGTGAACCACTGAATGATAAATGCGTAAAAGGCACAGTCTATCAGAACCCCAAGATTGATGAGACAATACTTTTAGGATATTAAGTGATTTTGTGTATTTCAACTTCAACTGCTTAATGTGAGAAACAAAAGATAATTTTGAATCAAACAGAAGAACTAAAAACTTATGTTCACTCTTCACAGCTATAGGCAGTCCATAAATGGTTAATGAAGGATCTTGAAAAATTCCTCGCCGGCGAGAAAAGCATACACACACAGTTTTTTCTGTGGAAAACCTGAAACCATTGGTATCAGCCCAGTTCGTCAATTTGTTGATTGCCAGTTGAACTCTCCTTTCACATATGGAGCGGTTACATGATGATAGTGAAACTTGGATGTCATCAACATAAATAGAGTATTGAACTGAAGGAGGTATTACTCGGGCAATGGAGCTTATTTTTATAATGAAAAGAGTGACACTAAGTACACCCCCCTGGGGAACACCATTTTCCTGTACAAAATCCCGAGAGAAAGTTGTTCCAAGTTTCACACGAAATGAGCGGCACTCTAAATAGCTTTTAATGATGCCGAACATGCTCCCGCAAATACCGATGTTGATGAGGTCTTGCACGATTCCAAATCGCCAGGCAGTATCATAAGCCTTCTCCAGATCAAAGAACACAGAAAGGCAGTGCTGTTTGTTCACAAATGCCTCTCTCACGGCTGTCTCGAAGCGAACCAGGTGGTCCACTGTGGATCGTGCCGACCGAAAGCCGCATTGATACACGTCTAGAATTTTGTGAGTTTCAAGATAATGCATAAGCCTTCTGTTAATTATTCGTTCCAGAGTTTTTGATAGACACCTAGTCAATGCAATAGGCCTATAACTAGAAGCACGTGTCCTTCAGACCAAATTCTATTGAAAAGATATAAAATGAGTTGAACAGTTGAAGGATGAAGATGTTGAAGCATAATGCAATGAATTCCATCTGGGCCAGGTGCAGTCTGCTTAGGGGAATGAAGAACCATTTTAAGTTCATGCAACGTAAGTGGAGCATTATGTGGGTCTTGATAGCCACTCGAACTATTGACAGACCTTTTTTCTACATGTACTTTGTGTCGAAGGAAAGTAGGCGTGTAGTTCCTTGAGCTGGAAACGAACTCGAAGTGTTCGCCAAGAATGTCTGCCTGTTCTTCGAGGCTTTCAGGGCATATTCCATTTTTTGTCAAAAGAGGAATGGAAAAAGCATGGTAAGAGCCATTTATTTTGTGGACTCGATCCCATACCTCCTTTGGTGTCGCCTGACTATTTATAGATGACGAATACTTCATCCAACAATGTCTTTTAGACAGCCTGCGAACAAATCGCGCAGAAGCCTTCATTTTCTTGAAAGTAACAAGGTTGCTCGGTGTAGGGAACCGCCTAAAAATGCCCCATGCTTTGTTTTGTTTCTTTTTAGCCTTTTGGCAATCTTCATTCCACTATGGCTTCGGTCGTTTGGGAAGGTGAGTGGATGTCATGGGTATTGCGATCATAGCAGCTTCCAATATGTGCTTTGCAATATGGTCTACTGCCTCTTCAATAGAAAGTTGATGGAGAGATGTAATAGCTAAAACAGAGGATTGTTTAAAAATTGTCCAATTCGCTTTGTCAATCTTCCATCTAGGTGTCCGAGTCGGAAGTGTAATAGGGTGATTGTGAAAGTCTAAAATAATGGGAAAATGATCACTGCCATATGGATTAGGAATGACTTTCCATGTTAGAAAAGGAAATAATGTGGGATGCACAATTGAAAGATCAATTGATGTGAATGTACGTGTTCCTGATGAAAAATGTGTAGATTCTTTCGAGTTGAGCAAACATAATCCTGATGACAGTAAAAAACGCTCAATAAGTGCTCCTCGTGTATCTTTTCGTCCACTTCCCCAGAGAGGATTGAGCATTAAAATCACCCACAAGCACAAAAGGAGAAGGAAGCTGATCACAAAGTAATTCAAGTTCCTCATACTTAAGCTGGTAGTTTGGAGGTATATATACTGAACAAATAGTAATCAATCGGTTAGTCAGTATACGGGTAGCAACGGCCTCTAGTTCAGTGTTTGAGGGTACTTCCAAACATGGTACAGAGCGTTGCAAAACGACAGCAGAACCTCCAGATGGATGGCTTGAATGCTGCCGGTCTTTCCGAAACACTTGGAAATGCCTGAGGACATTTGTGTGACTCTCTTTTAGGTGAGTCTCTTGCAAACAGAGGGCAATGGGACTGTGTTCCTCTAGTATATCAGTAATATCATCATAGTTTGCAAGAAGACCTCGACAGTTCCATTGTAGAACAAGTGGAGGCATTGTTATGTAAAAGAGATGCAAGTATAAAAATACAATCAACTACTCTGGTCTTGCGATGACGTTCCCAGAGGAAACTACTTTGGAGGTATTACTGGTTTTCTCGTTTTTTTTCTTTGTTTTAGAAATCTCCCATTCCATATCGTCCTGATCGGACGAAAGAGCGGAAGGCTCGGTGGCCTCGTCCCTCGCCTCCACCTCTTGAGACGAGGCTTGTTGTGTAGGTTTGGGCAAAGTCGAGGTACGGGGCCGGACTCCCCGGCCACGACCGCCCTCACTCAAAGGGGCAGCAGTGGAGGTGCTGGGCTGAACGTCGCCCAACTCCATCCGTCCCCGCCCCTCAGCTGTTGAAGGAGCGGCGTGATGCCGCTCCTTGGACGAGGCCCTCTCCCGTGAGTTGGGGCGAGACTCTCGCTCCTTCTCCCTGGGGGGACACCTTGGAGTGGAGACAGCTAGGGGGGCTCCCTGCCTGTCCCGTGGTCGAGAGGCAGCTGGTGCGCTTCCTCCAGAAACCAGGGGAAGCTGCTGCCGCTGCTGGGGGGTTGGGGACTGAAGAGCCACTGCCAGGACCTCAGGAGAGACCTGAGTGGCCTTCGATTCTGTTCGCGGTGCTGGTCCCCTTTGCACCGCCTGCGCAAACGTTCCTTTTGCGAAAAAGGAATACTGTTGTTTTGCCTCTTGGTAGGTAATATTCTTTTGTGCTTTAAGGGTTAGGATTTCTTTTTCCCGCTTCCATTGTGGGCATGTTCTAGCATAAGCAGCATGGTTGCCTTGGCAGTTAACACAGTTGAGAGTATTCTCACAAATGTCAGCAACATGGTCGTTGCTGCCACACTTTGCGCAAGTTTCACGGCCCCGACAGTTTCGCGAGCCATGCCCGAAGCGCTGACACCGGAAACACCTTTGTGGGTTGGAGATAAAAGGCCGGACTTTGCAGTGTAGGTAACCAGCTTTAACGGTCGTAGGAAGCGTATGCAGTTCAAAAGTCAGGATCAAATGCTTGGTTGGCTGCTCCAGCCCGTCTTTACGGATGGTGATCCGCTTGACGGCCACCACTGCCTGTTTCTGGAGTCCAGCCAGAATTTCATCCTCAGTGCAATCTATCAGATCAGGCTCAGAGATAACACCTCGAACACTATTCAGTGTCCGATGTGGGCTTACTTTTATCTGGTGTTCGCCTAGACATGTCTGTTTTAGAAGCGTCCTGCTTTGAACTTCCGTTTCAACCTCGACAAGAACCAGAAAGCTTTTTTGCCTTGAAAGCTTTGCCAATAATGGCATCAAGACATTTTGAAACTAGAAAAGGCGAGAGCTTAGCCAGTGGCTTTTCTTCATCTAGGGCTTAAATGACAAAAAATCTTGGAAACTTTGGCGGTTCGGATGCTTTTTCGAAAGGAAGTACGGAGCAACCCCTTTTAGGGGCACGCGCCGTGTTCGGTTTGGAGGAGGGGGGAGCCATAAGAGGCGGAGAGTAGTGAACCTGTGGTGTGCTGCCCACCACGGAGCCCAACACGGGAATAGGTAACGCACCATAACAAACAGGGCTTTGCTGGAGACGTTACGCTACTAGCACTGCCCAGGTACTATACCCAAGTGTGGTTCTGGACAAGGAGTCTGTCGCCACCCAAGGTTAGCCCTTGCCGCCAAAGGAGTTGAAAAAAGAAAGAAGAGAAATGAGAAGAGTGAAAAGAAGGAGAAGACAAGGGTGAAAGAGAGGAGGGGATAGTAGAAGTGGCGACTAGGCTGAATCATCCTGGCCGGGCCTTACCAGGACTTCCGTCTATGAGAAGCAGGGGCCGAAGTGGTGTATTGCCTCGCCCGGGGGGCCCCGAAGGGTCCAAACCTACCCCGGGCTCGGCTCAACCACCAGGATGCCCTTTTCCCCAGACACGGGAAAGCCACGCACAGCCATACGTGGGCGGGCGAACCCGCATGGCTCGGGGTCCGTGGAGACGCCACTCTCCAAACACCTGCTTTCACAGGTGCCCCCTGCGGGGATCGCTGATAACGTCATCGGAGTTAGCATCATCATCGTCACTGATGATGTCATCAGTGACGTCACTGATGACATAATCGGAATCGTCACGTGACCCCCAAGGTCACGCGACCCCCCCAGGTCACTTCACCCACCCCCAGTACCCTTCCCTCCTCCTCCTCAAGAGCTGCGCTCTAATTCGGTGTTACAGGGAGTTGTAAACGGCTTTCACTTTTTTGTGTAACACAATTATATATATGCTGCAATTACGTGTTCTACTCCCTGATCCACAGCCTCCTTCCGAATTTCCTCGATTTTTCGTGCCCACTTCCGCCGCATGGCATCGGGCGCTCGCGCGTGCGCAGAACGCTTCTAGGAAAAGGTTCATTGAGGGAACGTGACCACTCTAACCGAAACCATTGCATCGAACGAAATTTGATACACAAAAAATATGTTTGAATACATAATTTTTATGAAATGGAGACTTTATAAAAATCTTCCAAATAGAGAGGATCACTCACATTTACTTTTACCGCTCCTTGTTTGGATTCAAGGAAACATACCTGGCTTGGGAAGGGTTCCTTGAATTGCCACGAACACGTATAAGCAAAGCCTTTCTGGTTACCGGCATATGATGCCTTCATTCTATTTTGAAATAAAATGGTGTATCTGCTCGGTGAATGCAGTTGCACGACGGATGTAGTTCTTTGTCGGATGTCGTTGCCGTAGTGAAAAAACGTCCAACGTGACATTCTATCAATCGGGCTATTACGTCCATAGTGCCACTAAATTGATAAAACATTCTGGCTTGCACCAATTCTTGCTTCTTAAAACATTATAAGGGTTTAAGTCACAGTGCCTTTCTGACGTCACGGTTTACAAAATTTTCTAATTGCTGCAGTAAAATACTAACAAACGCGGGCAAGCACATGTATGTGGGCGTCTGCCGATACAAGCAAGAATTGCCCACTGTAGGGGACCAGCTAAAACATTCATACTGTAAACACAAACAGAAGTTACATTATTTTGGAAGCCAATCAAGCGTCTACATATTGCGTGCACTGAAAATACGCGGTTCTTTAAATTATTTGGCTTCGAAGTGTGTCGGTAACATCAGGTCTAACTCAGTGCATCAATTAACTAACAGAACGTAACTTGCATGAACGTCTTTCGCGTGTCTTACGCCATATCTCAGTAAATGCACTGTTAACCCTCGACCTGCTAGCTGGGTGGACTCAAATGCTCAGGCATGGACTTACTTGGTTGATGAACGTGATTGCACTATGTATGTAACGATATGACTAATGTATGGGTGGGTTGCACGAGGTTGCCCATAATGGACGTAGATTCTCGTTGAACGTAATACCACGATGGACGCGTTAACACGATAGATCCATTGGCAGAATGGATGTGATGGCTAAACATTGGATGTACTTGCTCCACTGAAGGTACGGCATGATGGATGTGTTGGTTCCAAACGCTAGGATAGTGATACCGTCACGTTTTGTCAAATGACAGTAAAAACAGTTTCCTCTACTTAAGCGAGAATTACTTTTAGGGTTCTTAGTTAGGCAGAGCGTAATTCCAACCATCTGCACTAAATCTTGTGTACTACTATGGTTCGTAAGCACCAGTCTTGGGCACGTTACCAGTAAGAAGCAAAAGTGTTACAATTACAACTACATAGAGAGGCAAGTAACACTGTTACAGTTGCCAGCTCAAATAGTAACTGTTACAGTTACAGTTACTGCAGTACAGGAACTGAAACCAGGCCTGAATAGAGCTCCAAAAACTTTTCAGCGCCAGGAGCTGCCCCGCTTTCCAAGATTCGGGACGGCAAATCACGTGACCCTAACCGGAGACACGATTGGCCTAAAACACGCGTAGCATCTACCCTGCTGTCAATACCGAGTGAACATACAGCTCTATTAAGTCCAGCTTTTGAACTCAAAACTGTGCGAGATTTAAGATACTATGTTTTACGCTGTATAACCCACATTATAATTTAAATAAAAAAATAAACGCGACTATTTTTTTGTGCATGATGTCGACAAATAAATAGATAAATAAATATGTATAGATATATATATATATTTTTACCAATAAATTTAAAATCATGTGTACAGAGTTTCAAATTTTTTTACGAACGAGTTACACATAAAAGACACCACGGACAGCACATCTTCCGACTTTCAACACACGATGAATCGCCGACGCTCGCAAACGAACGATGCGATGCTGCGCGAACAGTTTTGAAAGAGCTGCGTATTCTACTCCGGGCACAACGGCTTCCGTTCGAAGGGAAAAAGAAGTGAAAGCCGTTTACAACTTCCTGTAACGCTGAATTAGAGCGCAACTCTTGAGGAGGAGGAGAGAAGGGTACTGGGGGGTCAACTGACCGGAGGGGGGGGGGGGGGGGGTCACGTGACCTTGGGGGTCACGTGACGATGACAATGCCGATGATGTCATCAGTGACGGCACTGATGACGTCATGAGCGACAATGACGATGCGGATACCGATGATGTCATTAGTGATGTCACTGATGACGTCATCAGTGATGATGACGATGACAATGCGGATGCCGGTGACAACATCAGTGATGACGATGACGATGGAGACGTCAGTGACGTCATCAGTGATAATGACGATGACGATGCGGATACCGGTGACGTCATCAGTGACGTCACTGATGACGTCATCAGTGATGATGACGATGACAATGCGGATGCCGGTGACGTCATCAGCAACGATGACGTCATCAGCAACGATGACGTCATCAGTGACGATGACGATGCGGATGCCGGTGACGTCATCAGTGACGATGACGTCAACGGGGGTCACGTGACCTTGGGGGTCACACAACCTGGGGGTCACGTGACCTTTGGGGGTCCCATAACCTTGGGGGTCACATGACCTTGGGGGGTCACGTGACCTTGGTTACGCCGACGGCGACGCCGCTCAAGCCAGAAACGGGCCCCTAAGAGCTGCGCTCTAAAAGGATTCGGGACGGCGAAGTATCGTCTTGCATCTTGAGTAAGCTAACGGTTCGTGTTTACCCGCTCAATTTAGCGGGGAAACATGAAAAAAATTAGTTTCACCGCCAGATTTCGCGGGAAAATTGTGTCACGTGACATACGTACCAATTCAATTTCTCGCGTGCGTACAATATTGACTCTATTTTAGAGCGCAGCTCTTAGGTGCCCGTTTCCGGCCTGAGCGGCGTCGCCGTTGGCGTCGCCGTCGGTGTAATTAAGGTCACCCCAAGGTAGACCAGTAGCCTGTTTATAAGCCTTTCATATGTTTTCCCAAGGCAGCTTGTGAGTGCAATTGGGCGATAGCTTGATGGTTGTGAGGGGTCTTTGTTAGGCTTTAGGAGGGGGATGATATGTGCGTGTTTCCAAGCCTGAGGGAAACATGCCTTTTCCCACAAAAGATTAAAAAACAGGAGGTTTTCAAGGGATTCTGGAGAAAGGCGGCGCAGCATTTCATAATGAATTCCATCGGGACCAGGGGCAGAGAGCTTTGTCACATTAAGAGCCATCTCAAGCTCGCATCGCGTAAATGGTTGGTTAAACGATGCCGAGTTTCCTCCCGACATGACAAGCTTTTGTCGTTCCGCACGAGCTTTTAACTATCCGAAGGTAACACTGTAGTTGGCCGAACTAGATGAATTATAAAAATGTTCCCCGAGTATGTTACCAATATCTTTTAGAGACTAAGAAGGAGCATTAAACGTTGGAATGGCAAAGCACCTGTAATCCCCATTTACTTTCCTGTATCTGTCCCAGGCCTCCTTGGCTGAGACAAAGCTGGTTAAAGAAGAGAGATACTTCATCCACGACTTCCGCTTTGCCTGCTTCCTAGTCCAACAAGCCTTGGCTTTTCGTCGCTTGAACTCAACAAGGTTGCTTGAAGTGGGGTATTTGCGAAATCTGCCCCATGCCCTATTTTGGTCCGCCCGGGTTGTGGCACACTCCTTATTCCACCAAGGCGTACATTTTTTGGGTATATTACCAGATGTTTGGGGAATGGACTGCTGAGCAGCCTTTAGTATCTGCTCAGTAACATAAAGTGTAGCGTTCTCGGGGGACATAGAAGAGACAAGCGAGGGATCTAAAGTTGAGTGAAGATTAAAAAGTGCCCAGTCTGCCTTGTCTAACTTCCACCTAGGAACCCGCTTTAAAAGATTAGGCAATGGAACGGTACTTTCTAAAACAACTGGATAATGATCACTTCCAAAAGGCTTATGAAGAACCTTCCAGGAGAAGCTAGGAAGTAATGAAGGTGAAGCAATAGAAAGGTCAATGGATGTGAATGAGTTGTGTGCCGCACTAAAAAAAGTTGGCTCTCTCCCGTTACGAAGGCACAGCCCAGAAGACAATAAAAGACGTTCAATTACACCACCACGGAAGTCCTGACGGGTACTACCCCACATGGGATGACCGTTGAAATCACCTAAAATTAAAAACGGTTGAGGAAGCTGTCCTACAAGTCCCTGCAGCTCTTGAAGATTTAAAGGAACCTTTGGTGGTAAGTATAGAGAAACAAGCGTTACAAGGCGGTCCACGAGGAGGCGCACTGCAACAGCCTCCAGAGGTGTCCGGAGTGGGACTTCAGAGCAAGCGACTCCACTCTGCACAACTACTGCAACGCCACCTGAAGGAGTGGAAGCAGGACGGTCTTTGCTGAAAACCTGATGGCGCCTTAAAATGTTAAACGAATTAGAGTGAAGATGTGTTTCTTGCAAGGCAAGAGCGATGGGTCGAAGATCATCCATGAAATGATTGACATCATCAATATTTCTTAAAATACCGCGACAGTTCCATTGCATAAAATGTAACCTCGTCATTATTAAAAAAGTGTGTAAATATGTAAATATAAGGAGATAAAACCTAGCAAAATAAATAAAGGTATGGAGAGCCAACTCGAGCTAGGTGGAATATGTGACCACAATACGGCAGCTATTGGGGTCATCACTTGGGCGCTACTACAGGTTGCTTCTTTTTAGATTTACGAGAAGCTGTCTCCCATTCCATACCATCCTGGTCGGACCCAGGAGTAGACTGACTGTCAGCATCAGTTGGTATATCCATGTCCTGGGAAGTGCCCGATGGATGGAGTATGACATAGCTGGTCCGGCCTGGCACGCGCGGGGGAATACCCCGGCCACGACCGGATGGAGGAGTGGTGGACGAACTGGGCGAGGGGTCACCCAAGCTCGTCTTGACACCTCCTTTCACAGGAGCTGCATGGGTACCATGCTGCTCCTTCGGTAGGGAGACCCTCTCCACCGAGCAGGAGTGAGAAGCTCGCTCCTCTCTAGGAGGGGACCTAGGAGAGGGGGAAGGCGCGGCTGCTGCTGGCCTGTCCTTGGATGGAGGGGCAGCATGCGTGCCACCACCAGGGGCTGGGGGAAGCTGCTGCTGCCCCTGTCGGGGAGCTGGGGCCCTGAGGTTGGCCGCCAAGATCCCGGGAGAGACCTGGGTGGCCCTCGACTCCGAGCGTGGCGCAGGGCCCCGGCGCACCACGTCGGCAAAACTCCCCTTTGACACAAAAGAGAATCGTTTTTTCGTTTCCGAATACAAAATGTTCTCCTTCACTTTAATGGTAAGGGTGTCTTTTTCTTGTTTCCACGAGGGACAGGTATGATAGTAAGCGGGGTGTGGTCCACCGCAATTAACACAGTGGGCCACAGCCTCCTCACAAATGTCAGAAACATGGCCCTGACTGCCACACTTTGCACATGTCTCCTTCCCTTGGCAGCTGCGTGCTCCATGACCAAAACGTTGGCAACGGAAGCACCGCTGGGGTTGGGGACGTAAGGGCGAATGCGGCAGTTCAGGTATCCTGCCTTGACGGTCTCTGGGAGTGTGTGTTTTTCAAAAGTAAGAATAACATGTTTAGAAGGGAACCTGTTCACCATTTTTCCGAAACATTATGCGTTTAACAGCGACAACGCCGGAACTTTTGAGTCCCTCAAGGAGTTCTTCGCTTGTGTCCAAAAAGTCGTCCTCAGAGAGGACTCCACGAATGGTGTTAATTGTGCGGTGAGGACTCACCGACACCTTTACGTCAACAATGGTGGTATGGTTGAGGAGTGCTTCGCTTTGTTTTTTTGTGTTTAGCTCCACAAGGAGGTCTCCAGAGTACAGTTTTTTTGCCTTGTAGGAAAACCCTACAAGGTGCTCTAGAACTTTGGCTGCAATGAAGGGTGACATCTTTGCAACTGTCTTGTGTTCATCAAGAGAGTGAACAACAAAACACTTTGTGAAGGATTCTACCTCGGGATCTTTGTCAATGGTTTTGTGTTCAAGGCAACGCCTTTTAAGGGCGTGCCCTGAATGGGGTTTAGAGGGGTGGGGCGCCATAGAAGGGCAAAGAGTGTTCGGAATCCGCGGTGCACCGCCCACCACCGAGCCCAACAATGGGTTAGGTAACGCACCATAACAAGATGAGCTTGGCTGGAGACGTTACGCTAACAGTGCTGCCGGAAAACTATACCCTAATGTGGGTCAAGACAGAGGTCTATTGCCACCCAAGGTTAGCCCTGGCCGCCAAAGAGGGGTGAAAAGTGAGTAAGAGAAATGAGAGAGAAGTAAAAGAAACAGGAAAGGTAAGGTGAAAGATTGGAGGGGATAGTAGAAGAAAAGGCGACTAGACTGAATCATCCTGGCCGGGCCTTACCAGGACTCCCGTCTACGAGAATCGGGGGCCGAAGTGGTCCCCGCCTCACCCGGGGGGCCCCGAAGGGTCCAAACCAACCCCGGGCTCGGCTCAACCACCAGGATGCCCTATTCCACGGACACGGGAAAGCCACGCACAGCCAGAAATGGCTCGGGGTCCGTGGAGACGCCACTCACCAAGCACCTACTAAAGTAGGTGCCCCCTGCGTGCGGGTATGGTGGCCCACGTGGCTAGGGTCCGCGGTGACGCTACTCACCAAGCACCCAGCACACAAGGTGCAGGCGCCCCCTGCGGGGCTCGGGGTCCGTGGAGACGCCACTCTCCAAACACCTGCTTTCACAGGTGCCCCCTGCGGGGCCTCAGGCATCTGAAACACCTTCGAGGATTAGGCACATAGGGCCAACCTTGCAATAGAGATAGCCAGCTTTCACGGCCTCTGGAAGTGTGGCGGACTCAAATGTTAGGACTATGTGCTTTGTCTTGTGTTCTGTGCCATCACGACGAATTGTGATTCGTCGTGCAGCGACAACTCCTTGGCTAGACAGGCCCTCCACCATCTCTGTGTCAGATGTGTCTAGCAGGTCATCCTCGGAGATTACTTCTTGGACGGTGTTCAGTTTCCGGTGAGCGGCGACACTGACTTTATAGTCTGACACAGAGTCGAGACCCAAGAGGGCATCACTCAGATGCTTTGTACTGATTTCTACAAGGAGGTCTCCAGACGCCATTTTCTTTGCATTAAAGTTTTTGCCAACAACTCTCTCTAGAGCCTTAGCTACAAGGAAGGGAGACAGTTTGCCCAGTGGCTTTTCATTTTCAGAATGAAGAACAAGAAACCTTGGAAATTTTTCAGAAACAAATGACTTTTAAGACTGGAGCGGTACTTCGGTGAGGACCCTTTTCGGGGCCCGATCAGAAGGTTTTTTAGTTTGCAGACCCATAAAGATGGGAAGAAAATTCAGTGCCCGGGTGCATTGCCCACCACGGAGCCCAACAAGGGGGTAGGTAATGTGCCATAGCAAGAAAAGCTTGGCTGACACAATTACTCTAGCAGTGCTGCCCGGGCACTATACCCTAGTGTGGTTGCAGGGACAGGACCTGTTTCCACTCAAGGTTGGCCCTTGCCGCCCAAGAAGGTGAAAAAGGAAGGAAGAGAGTATAGATGAAAAAAGAAAGAGGTGGAAAGAAAAGTGAAAGAAGGAAGAAGAGGGTAGAAGAGGCGACTGACTGAATCATCCTGGTCGGGCCAAACCAGGACACCCGTCTACGAGAAGCAGAGGCCGAAGCGGTGTATTGCCTCGCCCGGGGGGCCCCGAAGGGTCCAAACATACCCCGGGCTCAGCTCAACCACCAGGGTCCCCTTTTCCCCGGACACGGGTACGCCACGCACAGTCAGACGTGGGTGGGCGAACCCACATGGCTCGGGGTTCGTAGTGACGCCACTCACCAAGCACCTATTAGAGTAGGTGCCCCCTGCGTGCGGGTATGGTGGCCCACGTGGCTGGGGTCCGTGGTGACGCTACTCACCAAGCACCTAAGGTGCAGGCGCCCCCTGCAGGGCTCGGGGTCCATGGAGACGCCACTCTCCAAACACCTGCTCTCACAGGTCCCCCTGCGGGGTGACCTGCCTGGAGCTGAAGAGCTTCCTGGAGCCTCATCCACCAAGCAGTACTACAAAGACAAGGCCCTTGCCTCTCAAAAAGAAATAATGCAGTTAAAGATGAGAATTAAAACATTGCAACAAACGAAGCGAAGGCTGACCAAGAGAAACGAAACCGCACAAGAAATCAAAGAAATTAGAGAGTGAAGACTCTTGTCAGAAGAAGGGTCGTACGTGTTTACATCTGTTTTCTCAGATGGCATTCAGCAACTACTCAGCAGGGCAGGGAGTGAACAGAATGGCAAGTACCCACCTGAGCTGCGAGCATTTGCATTGACTTTGCATTTTTTATAGTCCAGCCGCGTATGAGTATGTACGATCCAAGTTTAAAGCGGCCCTGCAAGCACTTTTTTACTGGTTTTTTAATTTGCATTGAACCTGAGCGCACTGACTGTAGTAACTTAGTGAAACTGTTCTTTTTTCGGAATTCGCTTTATTTTATAACTTATAGGCAAATTAAAATTACAAAAACAAGCAAAAAATAACCTCCTTCATGACGTCCTTGGTTGCTTGAGTGGCCGTGAACTAGAGGAGGGATAGTGAGCTGAGCGAGCGCTCACGGCTGCCGCACTCCGTGTCGACGGAGCGAGAAGGCGCCACACTAAAGCACATGTTGGATAGGCGGAATAAAGCGGGCAGCCAAAGCGGCTCTCATTGCATTTGCTGCGTGATTAAACACTAATTCGGCATGACACTTCATTGGCCACAAACGACAGCAAACACGGGGTAAAGATCAGTTCCGAATGGGAGCCATTTCGTGCTGCCGTACCGCGAAACGGCCAAAACGCAAGACAAAGCTGCTCGCTGAAGGCCTTCGGAACGCTCGGAGCCGGTCGGATCCTCCAGTCTGTAAACGACCGCAGCGCCGCCGGATATATCCGAGACCCCTTCGTGTCGGCACCTGATCCCACTGCTCCTTTCTAGTATGCGCCGCCTTTTCCACCGCTTGGTGGCGGGTATGTTGATGGGACATTTCTTGTTTCAGTACTTTATAAACTGCATTTGTTTCTTTTCTGATCTAAAATACTGACCAAAAACTACTTTTATAAATAATGGAAATGGTTCGCGCCACTAGTATTTTGTATTTCGACTAAAAAGAAGCTTTTAGCGGCTCTGACCAGTAGTAAGCCCAGGACCAAAGGCGTCACATTTCGTGCGCTTCCGGTACCGCGGGTCGCCTCCGTCGGTGGAGGAGGTTTCCGCGTCATCTGGTTAAAATATGATGCACTGATATTTAGTCACTCTTTCTGTGCCCGCTGGCTTGCTTGAACCCCAAGAGACGTGGAAACCGCTAAAAAGGTAGACGCTTAAATACGATTGCAGGGCCCCTTTAACGAGGCCCTTCCATCGCAGCGAACACTCTGGGGTTGGTATAAGTCCATTCAAGGAGCTCCCGGCTTCACAGCTGAAGCATTTTCTTTCCTGGAAAAGTTTGCAGAAGCCCGGAATGAGCCCTTCTACTGTGCTCCAATTGTAGACGACATGGCTATAAGGAAACGTGTAGAACTTGTTGGAGACAAGGTAGTCGGATATGTTGACTTTGGTACAAGGCTAGACAATGACAGTCTCCCCGAAGCTGGAAATGCATGTGTGTTCATGATCGTTGGTGTCAACGTCAGATTTAAGATGCCAGTTGGGTACTTCTTAATCGACTCACTCACAGGCGCAGAGAGGGCCGAGCTGACCAAGCAGTGCATCGAGAAACTTGCGTCAGTGATGGTTGAAGTTGTCTCTCTTACGTTTGCCGGAGCTTCGTCAAATTTTACCATGGCCAGGTGTTTAGGCGCTGAACTTCGCGTGGACTCTGAACAACAGATTTCTACAAGCTTTGTGAACCCAGCTGATAACACTAACAATGTATATGTTATCTTGGGTGTTTGCCATATGATTAAACTTATCCACAATTCTTTGGCTAATTTAAGCCACCTCGTTGACGCTGAAGGAAAACAGATCAAGTGGGCCTACATAGTGGCATTGGAGGCGTTACAGCGCGAGGAAGGGCTGCGGCTGGGAAACAAACTCACTAAGGTCCACGTGCAATGGGAGAAGCAAAAAATGAAGGTGCGGTATGCTGTGCAAGCATTGAGTGCCTCAGTTGCTGATGCCTTGGACTTCTGTGAACATGTGCTGAAGCTACCACAATTCCGGGGCGCTAGTGCAACATTGAAGTTCTCGAGAGTTTTCAATCACCTGTTTGACCTCTTGAACTCCAGGAACCCTTTTGCAAGGTCCTACAAGGCACCTCTGCGGAAGCAGAATGAAGCTTGCTGGAAGCCATTCTTTGCCGATGCCCGAGCGTATATAAATGGGCTGAGGTATCCGGCAGGACGGCCAGTTTTAGAGGGCTTGAAAAAAACTGGTTTTGTGGGCTTCTTGGTCTGCATGGCGAGTACGGAAAAGATGTTCGATGAGCTTGTTGGCCAGGGTCAGCTGAAGTAATTGTTGACGCTCAAACTGAGCCAGGATCACGCGGAGAACTTCTTCGGATCCCTTCGCGGCCGAGGAGGGTATACCAACAACCCAACAGCTGCACAGTTTATGGCAGCATACAAGCGCTTACTAATGCAAACGGAAGCGACGTCTTCCAGTTCCGGGAATTGCTCGAAGGACATAGTTTCCATCTTGAGCACGACTGCTGTTATCGCACAGGTGGACGCAGCGAGCACACTGACCGACATGCGTAGGTCCTCGATCTTGGATCCTCATGACGACCACAGCTACGCGCACCCCGAGAGTCTCTGCAGTAGTTGTTGCGGTGGTGCCTTATATTGCAGGCTTCGTTGTCCGACAAGTCTGCAAGACAACAACATGTGAAGAGTGCATTGCAGGTTTGTACTCCGATGAGCCAGCACCTCTAGTTGAGCAAAAAACCAGGGTTGGGCTTGAGTCCCCGTCGAAAGATGTCATTGGCTTGTGCGAAACCATTGAAAAAAGGCTGCAGAAGCTACAGATTGAGTGTGGGACAATCCAATTAGTCAACTCCCGGTCGAAGCATCTCATCTTGGAAGTGGTGAAGATCTCCGTAGAGAAAAAATGGTTTCAGGAGCTAGAGCAACATTCTAGACCATGATCCCCTTGACAATCACATATACAGCTTGTGCAAAAAGGTGGCAGAGCTGTATGTTAAAATCCGCATCCACCACATGACTAAAGAAAGGAACCGCGATAATCAGGCAGATAATCAAGCAGACCACGATAATCAAAGACAGGGTCAGGCCACTTCTTTCGAGGGTAATTATCTTCTAACATCAGTAGAGTGTCCCCGCAGTGCGCTATTTTGACTGTTTTCAAATTCATTTTTAATGTTTCTGTGATTTTGTAGTTTCTGCTAATTTTACAGTGTTTCTAAGAGTTTCCGTAGGCCATTTGGCCACCGACAAGTGAAGAAATAAATGTTTACACCCCACCGCAGTTGTTTTTATTGTCTTCGAGACGTGGGCACCTTCAATCGACAGCGCAAATAAGTGCGAACGCAGCTGTACTCCGCCGTTTCTTGCCACTGGCAAGATGGCCGCCGCCCGCTCGGCGCGGCTTGACCCGCTCCCATAGGTATGCATAGGCGACTTCCACTCCAGCAAATCTTTATGTCCTCCTTGGGCCCGACCTACTTGGCCAAAAGGACGGCCATGATGGTCGATGGGGACGCCCTCTCCCCGGATGAAGCAGGTGCAACTGCTGGCTGGCAGGTGGCCGGAGCGCCACGGAAAGGAGCAAGATCGGAGCCGGAATGGGCGCGAGATTCAAGAGGACCGAATCGAAATCTCTTCAAGAAGATTCTCAATTCGAGCCGCATGCCGCGACTCCCGAAGGATGAAACCAAAGTGATCATTCGTCTTGGCGGGGGAATTAATCTGATGGCTACACCTCGAGCAGTAATCACTACAGCCATCGTTCCAACGGCGGGTATCCCTGCAGAAAAGTGGCGACTCATCATGCTGTGCCCCAATGTTAGGCAGAACATTGTCGTCGAAAGCTCAAAGGATCCAGGAATAATCCAAGCCCTGTTAGGGGTGGACTCCATCACGCTAGGCGAAACGGCCAAGGGAGTCATCAAGGGTATTTATTCCGACCTCGGAAAATGCCGAAGAAATAAGACGCAAGCTGGTCACGGACCGTAATCCAACGGTGGTGGACGCTCACCGACTCGGCAACACCACGGTGGCGATAGCACTATTCCAAGGAGACCGAGTTTCATACTCAGTAATTTATGGTCACACCATTCTCGAGTGTAGGCTGTACAGAAAGCAAGTCGACAAGTGTTGGAAATGTGGCAGAGTCGGCTACAGGTAAGACGTCTGCCCAGACCTAACTAACGAGATTCGCGGCAAGTGCGGAATGAAAGATGATCCCAAAGGACAGCCAGCCCTGCACTCTCAAGTGCATCCTGTGTGGGGGCGCTCACGACTCGGCAACCAAGGAATGCCCTGCCCACTTCCGCACACTGTATATAATCAAGAAACGGCAGTACAAGAACTGGCAACCGCCACGAGCAATGTTCAAGGAGGAAGACATCCCGCACCTCGGAGGCTCCGACGGTAGACGGCGTTCCAGATCCAGAAGCAGGAAACGAGGCAGGACACCATCCAAGTCCCCAAACAACCGTCACTCAAGATCACAGTCAAGATCCACATCGAGAACTAGATTGAGCTCGGCGTCGTGCTTCGACACCTACCGCAACAGTGGAGGAGCCCAGCAAGGAAGAGACAAGGTGAGCTGGAGCGATGCTGTTTCCTCTCGGAACACCAGGGATGTTATAGACGAAACCAAAGAGAACCTTAAAATGAAAATCAAGAGCTTAGAATCAGAATAGATACACTCACCAAGGCAGTCTCAGATCTCACTAAACAAGCAGACCGAGAACGAACCACGGACTAGGGACACACAACACACTGAAATCAAGCACACGCCAGGCAGTCAGGCTCCCCACCAACGATGAGCTAGCTTACGCGATTAGCACCCTCTTTGCCTGCCTTGCGGTACTGGAGGAATCAGCTCCAGCCAGGCGCAAAGTGGTTGCAGTTACAACAGCCAGGTTAGCCAGCTGTAACTAGCAATAATGACCAGAAAGCACAATTGCAAACACCGTCTAAGAATCTGGCAGTGGAATTGACACTACTTCAATAACAAATTGGCTGTCCTAGAAACCTTCATACAGAATACACACACCCCACCAGGTGCAATCGCACTGCCGGAGACCTATCACAACCCAGACACACCGAGACTCAAAGGTTACAAGACACTTAAAGGGATACTTCAACGAAATTTGAAATATTCCCGTCGTGTTCAAAAATAGGTTGAATATGACCCACAATATCTGTAAATAACAATCGCACGTTTGTATTTTGAGCCTGGTGGCTGTATTTTTCGTTATAAACGGTCCACTCTGGCAAGCGCACGGAGAAGGTCCAGCAGAGACCACGTGACATCCAACGCAATCGTGACGTAGGTCGTCTCAGGATGAGCAAAGCTACGGCGAGGCTGACGTCGAGAGGATGGCCTAGTCGTTGCAGCCACCGAAGCGGCTGCTTTTGTACGAATTTTGAGTGACGGGTTAATCTTCTGTAATCTTGTAGGGGGACAATAGCGACTTCTGCGGCACACAAAAGGCATTCTCGGGAAGAGGAGAGTTCCTCCTGCCCCTCTTCTCGTCGTGGTCGGAGGCGGGACAACCTCCGTCATTAGCTGTCAAGGTTCCTAGACGGGCATTACAAGCGAGGCGTTAGCGACACCCACCAGGTGCACTTTGCTAATCGTTTAATTCGTTTTAAAATTCCTTTTCGTGACTTTTTTAACAAGATATTGGTATGTTCGATGTGATGCTGCTCCTTTGAACACATATTAGCCCCGAGAGCGAACACAAGCGTCGCTGCGGTCGCCACGCCCTGATTGGGTGAGGCGAACCGTGACGTCAGGGAGGGGACTCCGCTTCGCGATCTCGCATCGGCTCGCTTCCCAGCACCGGTTTCCTGGTTTGGCATTGTGTGCCGCAAGCTCTTCGAGGAGTTGGACTTCGTTTACCCGGTGTACAAGACGTTGAGTAAGGCCGATATTGAAGTGCTTCCGTACATTTTATAAGCCTGCTTGTCCCCTTTACCTTTAAAATTAAGTTACAAATCCCGAAAGCCATCGGCGGAAGCCATTCCGCCGATGAACCTCCCCGCCCGTCCACACGACACAAGGCAATTTTGCGAGGGATCGGTGAAGCGATGGCGCAAGTGTTTCAGACGCTGGATTTCTGTTCCTTGCATGTTCATAATTTAGGACGATATTACATCCCGCTTTAAGGCATTTGAAGTGGCATTTATATCATGGGCCTTTGGGTGGTCGGCAAATTCGCTCGGGACTCCGCCTTTGCGCTGCCATTCTGCATGTGCTGGTTCACAGATGTTTTAAAGGCCCTGTGTCTGATTATCTTTGAAGTGCTCATGGAACAGGGTTGTTTTACATAAATGTAGCTTCTTCGTAAATTAATTACTGTAAACGAATTAATTTTCGCGGGCTCAGATTTTCGCAAATCGGGCCAAAGCTAAAAATCTGAAATTATTCGCGGGTTCTAATTTTCGCGAATCGAGCGTAGCTTCCGTAGCGTTCACATATTGGCCGAATTGTTCGCGGGACGTATTTCTCGCGTTTGTAGTTGATTCGCGAAATTCGCGAAAATTAGGCCTCCGCGAAAATGTAGTCGTTTACAGTATATAGTTTATACACGTACGCAGGCATATTAATTATGCACAATTACTGGAAATTAGTTTGTATGGTAGCAGCCAAAAACGGCCAATGGCCCCCAGTTGCCTGTATGATATGTATTAAACTGCCCAAAATATGCACAGCAATAGTGCCGTAATTCGGAATGTTTATAGTTTTTCCTGACATTTTTATTCTAGCCTTGGGTATTCGGAAAAAACACCGTTTAGTCTGAATTGTCATTTCCAATTAAAAGAGACACTGCTGCAGGTCCCCAAAAGCTTCCTCGGCCTCCAAACTCCCTACAGCTGGACTCTCTGACAACAGAGGAAAACAGGAGTAAAAGCAAGCATTCGAACGTCTGTCCAGTGGTAGTTGCAGCACTAGTAGCACAAAATGTGGAACCTGTGAAGGGCGACAGTCTACGTGAGAAAATTTTAGCTTCACGACAATTCAATTTAAGCAAAATCTAAATTTTAGGGCTTAACGGACTAATAACGAGCTAGACACCTTCGCGTACGTTTGTTATACATTACTTGAGGGTTGATATAAACAAGTCTACAGATATCACCCGTGTAGTCCATTGAAATACTATCCGAATCCAGCAAAGGCCAAATGCGAGCAATGTATATAATATAATGTTCCTTGTTTTGTTTTTTTACTTTGCCCCTGCACTTGAGCTGTCTTACTTGTGATTCTCTCCCCATGGCCCAGACTGTATTTAGCATGTTGCCCGAGCACCATGCAGCTTTTCTGCTTCGGCGATCTTGTTTAAAAACGAAGATACAAAACAAAAAATAGTATACATAACCTGCCAATTCATTCAGACCATCAGCAGCGTTTATTGTGCGAGATGTAAATCCATAGTGATGCTCCTGCAATTGTGGTCATATTTCTTTATTTTCATATGCCAGCTGCGATTCATGCGTTGTCTGCCCTGTCAACCATGCTTAAAACGTTGGTTGAAGTTTCGCATGTAGCTACAAACCATACCTCAATAAAGGCACATAAAAAAAAATTTACACTTCCTACGAAAAACACGCCAAAAAGAATTAAATAGAAACGAGCGCGCCGACAGCTGGCGTCGTCACAGCCTCCACAGGGCGAGCGGGGCGAGCCGGGGAAAAATTCTCTCCTCGCCGTGACGTCACCCCGGTTCGCCGTAAGGGGGCGCCACGCGAACTTCTCGGGGCTAATAGACCAAAAAATGAGCACCAAAATTTCGTTGTAGTATCCCTTTGAAGGGCAACTCCGCTCAATTCCGAAAAATTTAGGCTTCCATGTGATTCACATTCACAAAGCACTACTAAACAACTCTACGTCTTCGGATTCGCGAAATGTGGAATATCATTTGTGTAATCCTAATTTAAACATCAGCAGATACCGAAACCGAAACTTCGGTTGCGTCAGGCAACATTGGTTTCGGGTCGTCAGAGTCATGGCACGTCACGTCGAACCACGTGGTCTTGTGACGTTCGGGAAAAAGTAAAAAACCAAACGAGGTCTTTTTTTTTTCTTTTTTTTTTTATTGGACGCGGGCAGGTCGCTTCGCATGGCATGGACGGTGATGGCCCGGGGGCGAGCGGGAAGGGGAGAAGACGAACGAGGAGAAAAGGAGCGGAGAAACAGACCGATAAGCGCGCAGGGGAGCGCATCCCAGGCGCATCCGTGTTACGGTGATCACGTGAACGCCCGGTCAGCCAACACCGGGAGGAGAAACTCATGACGTCCTCGTTCAATTTCGCACTGAGAAGTAAAAACAAACAAAACGTGAGAATGACGTATGCATGCCTCTGACGTAGTGGCTCAACGTTGGCCGCTCCATCTCCGTGGCATTGACTGCGCTGGTGATTGCGCCTCGCGCCGCACGCTAGAGTTGGCAGATTTCGGCGACTTGGCTCGCTTGAGGGTTTGCTGGCCAGTTTATTAAATATATAAACGGAATTAGATCGTAATATTTGACATGGGGTCTTCCTATATGATACTGAAGAGGGCTACATAGTTTTCTAAATATCAAAAATCAAGCGGAGTTGCCCTTTAAAGGGGCGCTGACACCCCAGGGGTCATATTTTTTTGTCTAAAACAATGAAAACCGAATAAAAAATGCATCGTGAAAAAAACATTTCCCACGCACGCCTTTTTATTTTTGGCGTTTTCCTCTGCCCCTCTTCGCCTCCTCGCTTCTTTTCATACGTGATGTCAAAAATCATGAAATTTAGAAGCTTTGTAGGCGACATTTCTATAGCATTCAAAAACTGCAATCGTAAAACATGTTTTTAATGGAATTGCGAACGCACTACAGCCCTTTTTGAAATACCAAAAATCGGAGTTCGTTGTGGTGCCGCCTCCTGGATTTGTATCCTCTCTCGGAAAACAGGTGACACCGCTCAAAACAGTTTTTTTTTTCGGTCCGCCGGCGCTCACAACTTTCCTCTTCGCTTTGGGTCGCGATGGCAACAGCACGGAGTCGTGAAAGAAAGTGGACTCTCAGGACTCCGCAATATTTGACGTCAACGCACCGGCGCAGGAATTTGTTTTTTGTTTTTTTTTTTTACTTCACAAATACCGAATTCCCAAGTTTCGAATTTTGAGGGTAATGTCCCGGAATCGTTTTCAATCGTTTCGGATAATAAAAAAAAAATATGATTTTGATGTGTCAGTGCCCTTTAAGGATATTTCAGATTCCCAACATAGAAACTCCTCCAACAGTCTCCTGATCCTAGTCAGGAAACTATTGCCAGCCACGGTAATCCCGCTTAACAAGAACTCGCACAACATACTAGTAGAAATTATTCCCAGACACCGAACGAAAAAGAGCTTCTTCGTTCTCAACGGATACAGCTCCCCCCGCGAGAAAGTGGTGAGAGAGGACATAGGCTCGCAAAAGATTGGGACATACCTATTTCCAAAGCGGGACTCTCTTCTCTAGCCTTTGTTGGCGGCTTCAATGCTCCCCACCCTGACTGGGGATACAAATACATCTCCCAGAAAGGTAACTTCCTCCACAACAAAATCTAATCGCTGAATCTCAACCTGCTTAACAACTTTACCCACCCCACTAAGTCGGAAACTTGATATGCTCGGACACCTCGCCCGACCTCTCCGTGTGTCTAAATGCTCACAACCCCTCATGGCGCAACCTCTGGGAAGAGCTAGGCAGTGATCACAGGATCATAGAAACCACTGTATGGCGATCGGGCAAACACGACGACTATTCGCAGCGCAAAGTCCCTTTCACAGACTGGAACTCTTTCAGGACCACCCGACCGGACAGACCACCTACTGAACTAACAAACCACGACGAGTGGAGCCACTCTCTTCTTGAGGACCATAAGTCTAACACCAACCTTGAGAACGAGGTCCCCGACAAAGCAGAGGGACAACTAGATACCCAGTTACGCACATTCCTTCAAGCCAAACACTCCATCACGAGCAGACGGAACAAGTGTAAACTGAAAAAGAGCCTGCGGAAGAAACTGGCGGAAATCAACATGAAGATCGAGGCCCACTGTGCCACCCTCAGGCAACACAATTGGGATAGGCTCTGTGAGGAAACGGAAAGAAATCTCCACGGTAAAAGAGGTTGACAGCTACTCAATCCTACCACCACGAAATCAGCTAGTAGCGACGCCGTTACAACTGTAATTCATAACGCCACCCACTCCATGGGTGCAAATGCCACGCTCAAACTGTGTGTAGACAAATACCTAAGGTCACAGGGTCACACCGAGCACCCACCATACCGCCGTGCTGATAACCAGGCGCTCGACGCCCACTTCAACTTCATGAAAATACAGGCACAAAGTTGTCAGAGACAGATGCTGATATCCCTGCACAAGATTAGCCCCAGCCGCTAAGAGGTGAAACAAGAAGTGAGGGAAAAAGAGAGAGATAGGAATAGAAAGGGAAGAAGAAGAGAGCGAACTCTCGAATAGCACCTGACCGGGCTGTGCCAGGGCCACCGTCTATGGGAAGCAAGGGCCAAAACGGAGTATTGCCTTCCCCGAGGGGCCCCGAAGGGTCCAAACCATCCTCAGGGTCAGCTCAATCGCCAAAATGCCTTTTTTCCCGCACTGCGATGATGCTACGCACGGGATGCGTAGGTGGGTTCACCCCACGATTAGCTCGGGTCCGTGGTGGCGCCACTCACCAAACACCTGCAACTGCAGGTGCCCCTGTGGGGGTCCTACAGGATGTCAACATGATGTTTATGGGAGCTTCTAGTCCCATTCATTAGTCTCATTTGGGAAGCTTTTGGGAAACTTGCGGGAGCTTCCATGGACATCCTTTTCATCCTTTGGACAAATGTGTGTCGTCTGGGATTTTACTGACGACTCGGCTTCGACACTCAGTAGCACCGCTGCGAGATCCAGGAGTATGACCTTGACGTGTCACCCCACCATCCAGCGTAACTTACTTCCTTCAATTGGATTGTCTTGGCGGAAGTGGGCCCTCGGTTGTTCCGCTCGCTTCCTGGGGAATGTAATCTGTTCCAGGAAACGTGAAGGTTCTGCCTTTTCTGGGTGTGTGCCATTGCCGCGCGACCTATCGGAGGCAACACGGTGGCCATAGTGCTCGCGGAATGCACCGCTTGCCCTGCGGCGGCGTCGAGTGCTGTGCTGCTTAAAACGGAGAAGGCCGAAAGCAAGGGGGAGAGGTGAGCGGGACTCTAGGTGAGGCCCTAGGAATGTCTGTTGGGATTTCCCAGTAGAATCATTGGAAAGCATTTTAAAGGATACAAAGGGAGTCCCAAGTGCAGGGCCAAAAACTGTCACATAGACCGCACTGGCCCTGCAGGTCTCAAGATAAGCCATTTTCAAGGGCCATTCTTGCTCTGCTACGTTCTCAGCCTCGGTGGCAAGTGTTACTAGGATCTTCATGATGACGGCGACGAAAAAAGCGCCCCCAACAATTCTGCTGCTGTACCGAACATGTGCAGCTGAACCCGATTTCATAACTCCAAAGGAGACACAATGTCGCAAAAGAGATTGATTTCCGATTTTTTTCGTCTTCCAATAAGCGGGTTAAACAGCAGGACGGCGACCCTTCTGACAAATCTCTGTCTGCCCTCCCAGGAGCACCGGGCAAGGGGTCGCAGTGCAAGCTGGTGAACGAGAGTGAAAAGGCGGAAGAAAGGGAGGGTACGTGTGGTACAGGAATGCGCAGGAGAGACGAAAACAAAGACAATTACTCGCGAAAGAAAGCCGACATGAAAGTGGTACTGCCTGGCTACAGCTTAAAGCCCGAAGACATCCATTCAAGGTCATCATCAGGGTCGCCGCAGATACACCGCTTCCCCACAGGCAAGATAAAAGGGGGACCAAACACTCAGGAGCGCATTCTCGGTGCCACCATCTTCGTGTTTATTTTTCCGCAATCAAATTTGTGCTTCGGAAAGGATTTTGAAGATTGCGAATTTGAGGAATGGGGAGTCACGAAGGCGGTACTACAATAATCTGAGCTGCCACTCATTCGGTACCGGTCGCCTTCCCTTTCTTCGACGTTCCTAGTGAGTTGGGGCTCATCTATAAAAAAAGCAGACAATCGTTCCGTCTCGACGCCTACAAATCATTTTCAAAGTCTGCTCTTGATCAGCTGCAATTCGTAAGTCAAGCTGTTATACTTGCAACGTGACAAATGCATCAACTGCTCCGGACAATGTGATGATAAAGACGACGACAACGCCTCAGAGAGACGATCGCTGAACGCAACAAGCCAAGTGTTGAGATTGTTCGTGTCACCCCAGAAACTATGCGATGTCGAAAAAAAAAGATCCATTGTCGATTTCTTTACGACTTTGGGCAAGCAAATTAAGCAAAAGGATGAAGACCGCTCCAAGCTGCTCTTTTTAACTGAAGACTGCACTGTGATCAGCCAGCAGCAGACAACCCCCCCCCTTCCCCCTTCCCCCCCCCCCCCCCCCCCCCCCCGCTGTCCACTCCAATCCCCGATGGCCCGGTGATTCCACAGAGCAACACTTCTGGTGACCTACATCCCGAGCTTTCCTCTGGAGAGGAATCCCTTCCAGAACAAGACAAGCCTGACAATGACTACGAGGAGTTTTCCTCGTGTGCGCGGGGGGAGGAACCTCGTTCTGCTCCCAAACTCACCGCTTCCGAGGCTGGCTCCAGGTTTCGAGGTCAGTTGGATCTTTCTAAATTCAAAACAGAGCTTTTGCCTGGGCAGCCGGTACTAAACCCATTCCCATCTAAGGAGTATGGCAAAGACAGCCGAAGCTTTCACTCAAACTGGTACCGGTTGTTGACCTGGTTGTAGTTGACCTGTGTAGAATGTTTTCTACTGTAACCAATGAGAAATCTGAACTTGTGACCGCTGGGTACACTAACTGGAAGGCTCTAAACAAAGAATCGGGGTTTAAGAAGCACGATAACTAGGTCACTCATAAGACATGCCAAACATCGTGGGTTTCCTAAACAGAGATGAAATCCAGAGGACCAGGTGAGCCAGTCGCCACATATCTGAGCAACGCGCATTCCAAACAGGTGCAAGACAACCGCATGTATGTTGAGAGAGTGGCAGATATTCGTATTACACCCGTACAGGGTATAGCAGAGACGACATGATGAGAGTGACACAAGTGAAAAAAAAGGTAACTATCTCGAGCTCCTGAACTTGCTTGACAAGTACGACGAGATCGTAAAGAAGAAGTTGAAGGATGGGCCAGCCAGTGCCAGATACGTTCTTCATTAATTTCAAGATGAAATTGTTGAGATTCTCAGCCGCCTGACACTGGCATCATTACAGGAAGGGATGAAAGGCTCTCAGTGCTTCGTGTTGATGGTTGATGAAACCAAAGACATTAGCAAGACATAGCAAGTTTCGGTAGTAGTAAGATACTACGTAAGGGGACCCGTTTTTGAGAGGTTTCTTGAATTCCGTGATGCGGGGCGATTGAACGCTTGGTCGCTTTTGGACAACATCTACGAAACATTAAATCGGTGTGGAATTGACTCTCAAGAGTGCGTTGCGAGACCTGTGACAGTGCTAGTTTCATGAGTGGAAACTTAAAGGGTGTCCAGGCACTGTTCAGGCAAGATGTGCCTCGCGCGATTTATGTGCATTGCATGAACCATCGTCTCAACCTTATAACTGCAGATGTGTGCATGAAGGCAGGGAAGCCAGAAAGGGATTTTTTTTCACTCTTTTAGTGAGTCTGTATATGTTCATGAGTGGATCCGCAATGCACTCCTTATTCGCAGGTTTCGAAAAAGTCTTCGTTTGTCCTTCGTCGAACTGCAGCGCCTCAGCGACACCTGGTGGGCCTTCTCGGTCGCCGCGTGCATAGCGGTAATGAAAACTTTTCTTTTTTTCCTGCCATTCTCGTGTCTCTCGCCGAAGTCATTACTACAAAGAGTAGGCGGGCAACTTAGGCGAGAGGTCTCCTTGAGCAGCTGAACATCGAGTTCTTAGCCGCTTAAAGATTCTCTCCGACTTCCTGCAAAGCAAAAATTGCAATCTCACTTGAGCATGCCTCATGGTGCGTGCTGCCATTGATGAGTTGGCTGATTTGAGAAATTTGGAAGAAGTTTTTGAATCTGTCTAGGCCGAGGGGTGTTACGATTGCCAAAGAAAACAGAGTGCTGTCGAGACAAGCCCAAAGAGCGACACGTCTACCTGCTGATTTACAGCAGTATGTACTCAGTGAAGGAAGAGCTATTGAAGACGAGCCTTGCAAGGAAAAGGAAGCGTTTAGGGTAAGGGTGTTCCTTCCAGTACTTGACCACATTCTTGCCGAGCTGGGGGAGAAGGCTGACTGAAAATAATGATGCCCTCAGCAGAATGATTGCCCTTCACCCACAAAGCGAGAGGTTTTTGGACATTTGTTTACTCAAGCCAATTGCTGAGCACTATTCGTGCAGCATCGAGAGCGTTAAAGCTGAGGGCAAGCTGATTTTGGAAAAGTTCTTCAGCGGATAGAAGCTGAGATGCAGCAGTTCTGGAAGAATTTAAGATGACATTCCATGAGCTACAAAAGCTAGCTGTTATCACTGTTACAATACCAGCGTCGTCTCATCTTGTGAGCGCACGTTTTCATGCCTGCAGAGAATGAAGACTTATTTTCGCAGCAGGATGGCCAATAACATACTAAGCGATCTAGCTGCGCTTGTGCTTGAGCGATCTCTTACTAACGAGATAGATCTCCGATGTGTCGTTGACATGTTCGATGCTTCGCAGAATAACCGATGCATACGTACGGCTTCATTGATATGCGTGCATGACCAAATTTATAGGCCATCGGGTCGCTCGTTACACAAACTTTTGTTTTCGCAATGTGGCCTGTATGCTTTGATTCTGCTCACAAAGTTTAGCATCCTATGGCCTTGTGGTTTGCATTGTAAGATCTGTCTGTGTATGCTAGATCGCAAACTCAACGGTGAAGTTAAATCAATCGGTCGCTGATTGGCTGCCCTTTTGGTCACGTAATCTGACGTCGCAATGGAGTTTATCCCTACAAATGTCGATGGAGTTCGAGCTATGCTGGTGAAATAATAAAGTTAGCGGTGTCGTCAAAATGTCATCACGATTGAGTTCGGCGATTGAGAAAACATTGTATTCAAGAGGCAGCCGGAGTTGAACTCAATCTGTAACCTTCACGTACGGGGTGCTTCTGTTGCGTTCCAAATCGAAGTGCTTTTCCGGGATCACCGCAATGCCTTTGATATGTCGGAGGCTAGGTTTGTTTGAGAATACCGCCTCACAAAGAACGTAGCCCATTGGCTTTGTGACGAGCTTCATGGAGAGCTCGACCGACGTGGTGTGGGGCCTTATGTGGTAACCGTGGAGCTGCAAGGGCTAGTTGCCCTCCGTTTCTATGCTGCTGGCGGGTTCCAGGGTACAGTGGCGAGCGATGTATCCGATGTGTCGTCTCTTGTCTCCCCTCTTCTGGTGACTTAACTGTTGTGGGCAGACACCGGAAAAAAATGACTCGAGAGATAATTGAAGCGTTTATCATCTCTTCAATGGCAGACAGATGTATCAGTGAGCCATTGGTAGCGTTATCTGAGGGGGAGGTATTGTATCTGCATTTGAACATGAGTGAGAAGTTTTGAGACGATGTATCTGCACATCTGGTCGCCTGGTGGGCATGTTTTTAATTGGTATGTGTGTAATCTGTTTAACAAGTTCCTTTGGTTCACTTTTCTTTCAATAAACTTCAGTTGCAAGTCAGCCATTGTCCTGTCGTATTCTTTACCCATTCTTCGTCCCTGTTTATTTGAGGCTGTTTTTCATCATGATGAAAACATTGCAATTCACCAGTGTAGTGTGAGTCATGTGCTGCTAGACGTGACGGAGGCAATTATCGATTAATTGCCTCGGTCCAGCGTGGGCGACGTTTCCGCAAACAAAGCAAGAGAAGGCGGCAGCCAAGAGAAAATTCTTTCTTCAGTGCGGCTTCAGTAGCGTGATCGGTATATACTTTTCTATGTATTAACACTGCTGTGTCTGAGAGTCAGTCAATGCGCATGATCGAGAGTTTTTGGTAGAAAATGAAATTTCTTAGAGTTGATCAGTTTAATGAATATAATGACTTATTAGAGCACACAAACATGATGATGGTGAGAACTATCGTAAGTTGTCGCCCCCAGGATCTGAAAATAGTTCCTATAAACTCTATTGCAGCATTCTGTATTCATTTTCATGTTTTCATTTGCCCTAGCATGGCACCAGTCTTTCTCTTTGAAGTTTTGTGTTCATAGCATAAGGTGAACCGTTGTCGCTTGATTTATAAAGGTGATGAAACCATTTTGTGTTACAGAATGCGTTGATGTCATTTAGATTGCCATCCAGGCTCCATCTGAAAACGACGAATGGTTCTCCAAGGTGGCATACTGGTGCCACAAAAACTACTATGCCCTCAATGCTATGGTGGTAGGTCTATTTTCACAGTCGCAAGTTATACATATGTGATAGGTGGCTAGAGAATGCTTCAGGTGTGATTACCATCTATAAAGCGCGGGTTGTTAAAAAGAAATCGGAGTAACAATGTGCGAGCTGGCGTGTGCTCGCCAATTCCCAACTGTCGCTGGAGGGTCAATGGATATCACAATGCAGGCAAAGTAAACAGTCATTCTCATGCAGGCATAACTTGCCTGGCTGGAAACACTTAAAGACCGATCTCACTAGCTAGTTTGACTATGCCACCGCTGCCGCACTGCATCGAGGAAACTTCAGTTCTTCTGCACGTGCAACAACCCCGCTGGCACACTGTGCGAGCAGGGCATGAAATGGCACGAGTCCTTGTGCACTGCCGTGTGCCTCCTGCGAACTAAACTTATGGCGGCATCACGCATGTGCCAAATGCTTGGTAAGATCGGCCTATTGCGTGGAAGATAACTAGTACACTTTGGACAGTTTTTAAAAGTGACGTATAGGAAAATCTTTTTAACACATTTAAGGCACGTTACACTGCCGGCTAGCAACACGTGACCACCGATATTAACACTGCGGGCGATCGGCGAGTCACCTCTCGGTAGCTGCAGTCGACTCAGTGAACCCCGTCACCGCTCAGGCTCGCATTTTGCTACTTTTCCATTTTCGTTCTCTCACGGCTACACGTGCGTCGTCGTTGTCACACGAAAAAGCCTGGTTATGTTGACCAGGACCTTCGGAAGCACAATCGCTACTTCCACATGCACTCGCTCGAGCTACCGCGTCTCAGTACATACCTGGCAAGAAGTGGCGCAGATTTGCTGCCAGGCCAAGTTTTGTTCCGGGCGCTCGTTCAAATCTGATTGCTGCCTTTATAAAGCAATGGGTATTATTTAATAGTGCTAACCAAGGCCGTGCCGCAGACTTCCATGGTTCTGTATCCACGGCCACTACCATGAACCGAGGCATTGAACAGACATGCTGCAGGTGCCACAACCAAACAAGCCGGGGAAAGAAAACATAACCCAGTTAAAAATAACCATTGGGTCCAATTAGTTATCGACAATTAGAACCAATGGGGAATCCTATCTGTGATTTCGGACTCCTAGTTAGAAAAAGTCAATTGGTTCCAATTAGTTGTCGACAATTAGAACCAATGGGGAATCCTATCTGTGATTTCGGACTCCTAGTTAGAAAAATTCAATTGGTTCCAATTAGTTGTCGACAGTTAGAACCAATGGGGAAACCTATCTGTGATTTCGGACTCCTAGTTAGAAAAAGTCGATTGGTTTCAATTGTCGAAATCTAATTGAACATCACCGATTCGAACCAGTTCGGCATTGTCAATAGGATGCAACCAATTGGAAAAACCTATTTCTGTTTTCGGACTCCCAATAGGTAAAAAGCAATTGGTCCAACTGCTCAAATCATATTGACAGATACGAATTGGGACAACTGTTAGTGTTTGGATATTCCAAACTAGAAGAAGTTGCAACTAGATCTAAAGGTAGATAATCACGACAGTCTTTATTTAACTTATTAGAAATGATTTCTTGCTTCCAGGCATCGTTGTTTTCTTCCAGGATAGCAGCTGCAGCTTCCCTAAAATAAAGGATAAATATGCATTAAATGACCTTATGGGACTATAATGTTTAAATCGAGCTTAAAAACATACTAAACTTTTTTTTTTTTCGCTGCAAAGAAATTAGTTGCCGTGGTATAAACCTGCAGGCCTTGCATTAAAAGGCAAACATCCCTGGGTGACTGAAACACTCTGGTAAAAATTAGGAGATGAAGCTTTTGCCGAGACTGGGCTAAATCTGCGTCTGGGATGGTTTAAGACTACTAAGTTTCCTATGAGCCTGTGAGTCAAACAGTCAAATCAAAGGCATCTCTGTAAAGCTGGCCAGTGCACCTGAAAAATGCTTAAAGTGTGCATGGGTACGTGAAAAAATAAGTGTCTTTCGTATCTCGAAAAGAAATCATGCATTGCAGGCTGTGTTCCAAATCTTACTCGAATGGATCAGAGGCAACGCTGGACACGGGTAGGTTTTTGAACTTACCCTGAGTGAGACAGAATAAATTTTGAAACATATCTGCAAATAGTCCGCCGGATGAGATGCAAAATTTTCGGCACCTACTGTTATTTTATTAAGAAGTCATCAACTTCCGGAGGTAATGACCCGACATCACCGACCGACCGACCCCCCCACCCCACCTCGCACTCATCGAAAATTCCCCCAAAATCGCTTAATTTTGAATCCCAAAGCTTCAATTTTTGAAACTGTGCCCAGTCAGTGTTTTCAGCAATTCCTAGTTTAGTTTTGAGATGCTTAAAACGCACTTAACTTTCCTCGCAGATACCCAACAACTTCCGAACTGATAGCTGCCCGGAAAATGTTCTTCTCTAAAGCTCGTATCGCTCACTCAAGATCAAGCAACGAGTGTCTCAGCAGATCTAACAATCCGAAATCCCCAAACTGCAGCGCAGCAAGGACAAAGAAAATTTCTTACCTTGCTCCCATAAACGTTTGTTGCCAATCCTTCGCGCTCTAACAAGCTGGCAGGTCAAATGAAGTAATTATCACCGCACCATTGAGCACTCTGCAGCAGTAAAACACAAAAGAACTTTCTTGAATCATTGCCCGAACCATGCTACGAATGCCGTGCACGCCATCGTCGCCATGTGCTTCATGCTTCCACCCAGTGCTTCCACCGTCCTCGCAGCGCCATCTGTGCCGCCCAGTGTACACCGACGCTGCCGGCAATTCCGACCAATTCTAGCAACAGATTTTTTTTCTTCTTTTTTATTCGTTTTCTTTTTAAATAGCGTACGAATTTTTTTTTCCTTTCAAATTGCGATGTTGAAAAAATTTATTGCAACGCCCCAATACTGAAATAATAATAAAAAAAAAAGAAGTTGCGATCTTTGGAAACTTTGTGGTGAGGATAAAGAGATAATGGCAAGTACTGTCTAACTGGTTGAATTTTATTGATCCCAATCGGAGATCAATAAAATTCAATTGGAAACATTGAAAACATAAAGTTGGAAACATTGAATCCAATTAGAGTGACCAATTAGGTGACCCAGTGCCAACTTAATTTTATTAATCCTAATTGGGATAACGAGTTGGAAACATTGAATCCAATTGAGTGACCAATTAGGTGGCCCAGTGCCAACTGAATTTTATTGATCCCAATTGGGATAACCAGTTGGAAACATTGAACCCAATTAGAGTGACCAATTAGGTGGCTGAGTGCCAATTGAATTTTGTTGGTCCTAATTGGGGTAACCAGTTGGAAACATTGAATCCAATTAGAGTGACCAATTAGGTGGCCCAGTGCCAATTCAATTTTGTTGGTCCTAATTGGTGTAACCAATTGGAAACATTGAAACTAATTAGAATGACCAGTTGGATGACCCAGAACCAATTGAATTCCATTGACTCCAATTGGTTCCAATTGAATATCCTAATTGGAGTCAATGGTTATTTTTAACTGGGAAAATATGGACGTCACACGCTCCTGAACTGACTTGAGCACAGTGACCTTGCTTACCTAAAAAGCAACACTCCTTATCCGAGAGAAATGGTGAAGGGGCACTGACAGCTTGTGGCACCAGTTGCTTGATCTCGTGTATAGTCTCCTGGTTTACCTGGTCCCGGTGTCTACTAATGACTGTGCTTTTTTCAAATAGAAGCTAGGGTGCTCGCAGTTGCAGCAATGCACTCTGAGGTGTCCTGATGGTATCCTACAGACATCATACTGATGCTCTCTCGATCGCTCATTTAAACATTGTCCAGTCTGTCCTTTTTATCTTTCTGCAGGAAAGCAGGATAGAGTACACAACTCGCATATGTCATAAAACCCTACAAGCTAGTGGCCATCAGTAGAAGCTGCATTTGCCCTGAAAGCCATTTATGTAGCAGAGGTGCATTCAGACAAGTGGCAGAATATTCATGAGGAATCCTGTCACATTGTTGTGTGCAGCTGACAGCGGCTACCCATTGGGGCCATGGCTGCTCATCCCGGTTGCAGGCAAGCCAGCTGGAGCCGAGGCCACTTTCAACAGAAAACATCGGTATACACCCGCTCAATTCTAGGCGAAACATCGACATCCTAAAAAACAGCTTTAAATGCCTACAGAGGCAATCAGCCCTCCATTACGACCCTAAGAGGGCGTGCAACATAGCCGCTGCATGCATCATTTCGCACAATGTCTGCATTTACTGCACGATCCCAGAGCCCGTTCCCGAGCCCCTCGTGTCTGACGACTCGAACTCCAAGGACTGTGAAGGGTCAGACAGCAGTGATAGTAAACCCCAAGCAAGTACCCTGAAGAAGAGAGAACAAGTGATGCGGCGACGCAAAGTGAGGCAGATGGCTGCCTCCGCTCGCCACGCACGTCCTGCTCACCGGGGCTGTCCTGCGTACTGGGGTCGTCCGTCTCACCAAGGTCGCCGTGCTTGCTCTGCACAAGTGTAACATCCTATCCAGGCTACTTATTTTTTTAATGTCTGGGAATTTCTATTGCAGTGGCGAGAAACTATTTCCTCTGAGCATCAATCATTTGAGAGGTTAGCGACCATCAGCAGCACAGCTGAGCACAGAGCTGTTAAGAATATTAAGGTCACTCAGCCAGATGTTGATAGCCGCTAACCTTGTAACTGGTTGGCAAGCGGTGGAAGTGGTTTCTCTTGCCATTGGCATGATGTGTGCTGCATGTAGTGCAAGGCAACATGCACCTGCTAGTTTGTGGGCTTTGTCTACAGCTATGTTCAACATGTTTGTGCAATATAGTACTTATCCCTCTGCTTGCTTCTTTGAGTCGTCCTTTGCAAACTGCCAGAGCTGATAAAGACAGTACAACTCTATATATATTTCATTAATTGCTGTGATAGACATGATCTTCTATACTTGCCTTGGTTTCTCTTGGTGCTTTAGCAATTTTCCCCTTTATGCCATGGACTGTAAACCACTTTATTTTCATGGGCTCGACATTTTTTTAATATTTGGAAAGTGTAGGGTTCGGGAATATTTTGCAGGCACAAAATTTCATGATTAGAAGTGGTGTGCTATGTAACCATTACCATAAAGTAATATACTTGTGGGGTCGATATTCCAATTGCAAATATTAAGTTGTCTACTGTATTCAAACACTACAGTCGGTTACAAGTCAAGAAGGTAAGAGAAGCTCCTCCCACAAGCGCGATGCGCCCGTTTCAAATCTCTCTGCAGTCGAAAGAATAGTTCACTAAAAACACCCCTTGTTCCACTTCAATGGATAGATATTGGCTACAGAGTGATGCCAACTTGTCTCCGACCCCGACTTTTTAAGAGAGCGACCTTTGCATCCATCAGAGAGGGAACCGCGCCCCTGAAAGTTGCCTTTGTATCCATCGGAGGGGGAACCTAACCCACAAAAGGCGTATTTTTTTCCAACGGAGGGGGAAAACTCTAATCTCCCCCTCGTGGCTTCCACAACGCTAAGTCAAAGTCGAAGGATAATGCAAATATTTACAGGAAGGCTAGACCCTCCTCCAGCATTGGCCGCGACGTCACGGAAACGATGGGACACTATTGGATGCGGAGGTGGAGGAGGGATATACGATTCCCTTTGAGGGGCATTTGCTGCTCCCAGATAAAAATTATCATTAGATCCAATTGGAATTCTAACTGGTTTTAACTGGAACCAATTGGTTTTAGTGGGTTTCAATTGGAAGCACACTGGCCAATGGGTCTCACCAATTAGAAAAATAATTTCCAGTTGGAAACTTAATGGGTTCCACATGGTTTTCATTAGTTGCCATTGCAGTGGACAATTGGTTGTTGTTGATGTTTGGGGTTTTATGGCGCTAGAGCTCCGATAGTCATACTGCGCAAAACTAGGTAAGCTAAAAAACATAGATAAAAGTACACCGAGTAGACTAGAACTTCGCTACAGTTTGTGTAAGATACCTATATTTTTGAGAAAAGCTAAAAGACGTTCAAATGATAAAGGCTGCTCCCCTGGAACCAAGACAGGGTGAAATGGGATGTTGTACTTGAAAGCTCAGGGAAATGGGTCTTAATAACAGTTAAGAGTTGAGGTTGTTGGTGCAGCGAAATTCTCGAGGCGCTCGCCATCGAGGAGCACGCCAAGGATTGTGTCAGCACGCCATCAATCACCATACACAAAAAAGAAAGACAATACCTACGGAATGTCACGCCCCAAACAACAACAGCACGAGCTTGTGGCGCGTTAGTTCAAAAACAATAATTTGCTAGGAATACTGTGCAAATGATTTGTATATATTTTTGTATAAGTGTAAATATCGGAAGTGATCTTTAATAGTGGAATAGGGCAATTCATATAATAGGTTCATCGCGCTCCACTTGGCACTCAAAAGGAAGGAGCAAAAGCGCAAGGAAGAAGTTTACACTAAAACATCATTGGTAGTCAGCTGTGTGTCATATCCTGTCCTTTCTGTCTTTGTGTTGTAGTTATTTCTAAAGTTCAAGCTGATATATTTACAAATGGGTCTTGTATTGTTGTAGAAGGCCACGGCAAAAAACAGAACACGCAGAACAGATAAAGTTTTTCCACAGTGCTCGCATGTTGGCGGTTCCTCACCTATAAGCAGATATTGATGGGTTAGGAACGAGTGGCCCATTCTCAACCGACTCAGGAGGACTTCGTGGAAACGATTTTTATTATATGAGGTTTCCCATACACCAAGTTCTGGTTTGATGGCATATTGTTATCGGCTAACTTCTATTCAGATTGCCATAGCTGCGAGAGTGAAAGTTTTACGGACGTTTTAAGGTCTTGGTAAGGTATGCGGACATTTGATGGTAAAAGGTTCTGTGAAGAGGCGGCTAGTCCACCTGCAGCCTCGTTGCCTGCGATGCCCACATGGCTCGTGATCCAGCAAAACTTAATGTCCTTCCCACCAGCGAGTCCCTGTTGAGCTCTGGCCCGTACGAGTTGAGTCAACTTATTCATAGTTGGTGTAACAGAGCAAACTGCTGTAAGAACACTTTGCGCCTACAAATATAATTGCTTTCATCACTTTGCTCCTGATTATATAGTCAACTGCGACCAGAACACCATAGAGTTCGGCAGTAAAAATGTTGGCGACATTGTTAAGTCGAGTAACATGGGTAAGCGAATTTGAATAAACGGCGGAGCCGACATATATTGAGGACTTGGCACTGTCAGTGTAAAACTGGCAGTAATGCCTGTATTTTTTTTTTTTTGCAGAGCTAAGAATTCCTGTCGCAGAATAAGTGGAGACACATTATGTTTATTAAATTTTGTAAAATACCAATCACAAGCTATAGGTTTGATATTCCATGGAGCAGTATGACATGCACTTTCTAGGAAATGAACACCCTCACGTGGCAGGTTAAGGGAGGCACGGAGGCTCTCAAAACGAAGGCTCAAGGGTCGAACAACAGTTGGTTTATGCTCGAAAGTATGACAAAACTTAGATTTTCGAATACTACTGTGGGCTGGATGGCTGGATTCCAATAACACCTAGTAGGCATAAATTAGAGATAGATACTGCCGCCTCTTTTCAAGTGACATTTCATTGGAGTCAGGATACGAGCTAAAAAAAGGAGAGAAGGTGATGCACAGGGTCAAGCATTTTTAAGACAGACGGCCGAGCAGAAGCAAACACAACAGACCCATAATCAAGGCGCGACCATACAAGAGAGAGGTACAAACGAAGTAGACACCTCCTATCAGAACCCCAAGACTTGTGTGAGAGGACTTTAAGAATGTTTAATGTCTGCATACATTTCTGCTTTAGCCATTTGAGATGGGAGACAAAGCTAAGCTTACTGTCAAATATCACTTGCAGAAACTTACGCTCAGTTCTAACTTCAGTGGGTTCTAACCAGAGCCCCCACCGGAAAGAAAAGGGAACACAAATAGTTTTTCTGGAAAGAACTTAAAACCATTCTCGTTAGCCCAAATAGTCATTTTATTTGTGGTTAGTTGTAGCTGCCTTTCAGAGCTACACATATTACACAATGCTAGAGATTTGAATGTCATCTATGTATAGTGAATATGGTACTGAGGAAGGTATCACACAACAAAGAGAGTCAATTTTTATGGCGAAGAGGGTGACACTGAGTACTCCACCCTGAGGAACTGAGGAACAGCATTCTCCTGCACAAAGCGATTGGATACTGTTGCACCTAACCGCACACGGAGAAACGTCCACTAAGATAGTTTTTTATACAATGAAGCAATCTGCCGCATACTCCATATATGAACAAGTCACGCAGGATGCCATGTCTCCAAGTGGTATAGTAAGCCTTTTCTAAATAAAAAAGACAGATACACAACGCTGCCTATTCACAAACGCCTCACATACAACAGTTTCCAGCCAGAATAAATGGTGTCAGTTGGAACATCCTGATCGACACCCTTATAGATTTACGTTCAAAATATTGTATTGCTCCAGGAAATAAACGAGACGCTTATTAATCATCCTTTCAAACGTTTTCCCAAAGCAACCAGTCAGTGCAATCGGTCTGTAACTTGGACGGCAGCGCATGGCCGCCAGTGGCGCACAGATAGCCTACACGACGCTTAGTGTGGTCGGGTTCACACTCCTGCTTTCAGGGCGACCACTATGCTTACGAATGAATGCAACCGGTAGGAATGACGAGTTGCCTAGGGAACGAAGAGGCAAACGGTTGTTTCGTTCGTGTCCGTTCAGAACGCAAGGAGTTGAACGGAGTTGAACTTTTTCTTTGTATTCTGGAACGACAGAAACAGACCAATCACAAGTAAAGGTGCGTGCAGCCGCATGCATTGCAGTTCTTGACCATAAAGAATGACAAAAATAAAAATTACACTGTTCTCCGTTGACAGCATGGCAGCTCCTCCAATGGCTCCTTGCTCAGAAGAAGCGTTCATTATCGAGGTTGAGCGGTATCCGTGGTTATGAAACGCAAGCCGTATGAACTACAGGGACACCGGGAAGCACGACGATTCCTGGAAGGAGATTGGAATTGTTTTGGTAAATATGACCTCTTAACAGAACTATATAATCTGCACCTCGACTTAGGGCGTTTCTCTATATGCCCTGCCTTCATCGCGTGCTCGTTGCCTTCTGCCACGCTTTTGCTGCGTGTGCACGCTCGCGTTCATGCGCAGCTGCACGCGTCTAGGCGTTCTCACTCGAAGTTTGCAAGACGACAAAGTATTATCAAAGGTTCGATTTGGGTCACGCTGGAGGCGGGACTGTCAATGGACTTCCCTGCCGTTTGTAAAGAAACGTTTGGGGTTTTTTGTATGCTAAATCAGGGAAAGCCATCGCATGCCTCAGAGATTATTTTACAGAACCTGGGATACTTTGGACATGAAACTGAAATCTCAGCCTTCTCTCCAATGAACCTCGGTCAGGTTGCGGGCTCCTCAGCTAGAATTTCCAACCCACCAATTGGGGATCTGATTCTTTGGGCCGGCGGTTTGCGTCAGAGGCACTGATGTGGCCTGCCTGCAGCTGTCTGTGACCATACATGTCCGAGTGGGCAGCGCACTCATCCACATCCTACTGCCTCTCGTTTGCGTACCTCGCATAACCATTTGCCAAAGTTATAGTACAAAATGGGAAGCGATTATTAAGTAAGATTAACGTTTGAATGGCGCAGCGGCAACGGACCTAGGTGAAAATATGAAGTGGTATTTCAAGTGGTACCACTTGCTTTCAAGTGGTACCACTTGCAAGTCAAGCGGTATCAGTCGAAAGTCAAGTGGTACCCCTTGCAAGGTGGCCAAGTGGGCTTGCAAGTGCAAGCCCACTTGGCTTGCACTTGCAAGCCAAGTGGCACCACTTGGGCTTCAAGTGGTGCCACTTGGGTTGCAAAATGGTGCCACATGAGCTTCAAGTGGTACCCCGTGGGTTGCAAATGGCACCAGTTTGCAAAATCACATATATCACTAATAAAATAAGTGAAAGCTGTTGCTCCAAGTTCAATCTACAAAAGGTCTACAAAAATCTACAAATCTAAAAAAAAATCACTAATGTTTTTTTAGCTCGAGCTCAAGAAACGCAGGAGGAGTCTTGAGTGTCTCGCCATCCCTTCACAGCCAATGAGAATGTGACATCAGCCGACACGACCGTTGGAAAACCAATCACGAACCAGGAAGATAACGAGTCACGCCCTGCGTTTCTTAAGCCGCCATTTGCCATGTGTACCCATTGGGGGTGTTGTGTCTTCATTGTTATATTTTCATATATTCAATAACTTTGTTTTCTTCTATGCTATGGGCTCATTCACTTACTTCATCATCATCATTTTTTAATCAAGAGTCTCATGAGAGCAGCACAGGTGACTTCACGTTCCTTCCCGACCCGTTGGGTCCAGGACTTCATATTCTTTTGACGAAGGGATGGACGGCGGATTCGGCACCAAACCTCCTCAAGACTTCTTGAGTAAACCAGGGAAGTCTGAAATTCCCTAGGAGCGATGGATTTCGCTCTTCAAATGTTTCATGGGGGCATGGGGCGCTTACGCACTGCTCTCAGAATGTCGTCGATACCTGCTCCACCACTGTCTGGGAGGGGAGGATCAACGGGTCTTCGACACGCTGCCTTCCTTTTGCGCTGCCGCTGTTCCGTCGCGAGCAACGACGTCAGCGGCAGCCGCTTCTAGAACTCCGACGAGAGACGTCTATCAAAATATAGGAGGTTGTCGACACCCTCAGCGCGTACTTCAAAAAGTCGTGCAACATCTACCTGGAGCGTCACAAAATTCCGCCAGCGTTATCAAGAGACCAAAGTATTATTGTGAGATTATTTGACTGCCCTACGGGACTTGGCAATTCCGACCAACTTCGGTCCTTAACAGGACAAAAACATCAGGGAGCAGTTCAAGCTGGAGTTTTGTCCACTAACATTCGAGAACGGCTGCTCCTGGAAAGCAACATTCCTTTCGAGCAAGTTATCGAGATTATTGTAAACACTGAAAGGACCAATTTGAGGCTAAGGAGCTGATCATTGCCACTGGAAACCAACTGTCCCGAGGCAGAATTGGTCATCAGGGCAGAATTTTTCCCATTGGCATGATAAACGGCAGTCTATCATTCCACCAAGCCTCACGTGAGTGTGTTCCTTCTACCTTAGTAAATCTGCCTACTCTGCCCAGTTGCACAACGACCAGCGCGCGACCGATTCCAACGAAAGTAATTACTTCGGAGCATCGAGCTTTTCACACATGAACGCCTAGGTGGCCCCTCATGGCAACAATTGGCTTTCGTGAATTATGGATTTGGTGTTGACCGCTGCCAAAGCTACGATACCCTTTTGACCCACAGTACGACGTGAATCGGGGCACCACTATCGGCCCCTATCAAGCAAAAACAATAATGAAGCAGACCAATTAAACCAACTATGGTAGCCAAAGACATGACGCAAGCGATTTAGGGTCCCGTGGGACTTGTCCGAAGGACTTAAGGGGGCAAGGTGGCACCAAGGACAAACAAAAGAAAATGTGATGGTCCGGAAGGAATTGTGTCCCTTCAAAGTTGTCCTCGTCATAGGTAAATGACTTCAACCTGTTCAATCACATGACCGTATCCCCATGAGCTGTCATTAGATTAGTATTTTGCTGTTGCCATTGCAAAAACAGTGCACCATTGGAACGCCAGAACAAGGCGCCTGTTCAGCAAGTCATCACTAACATGTCGACAGTCCTGTAACAAAAGATCCAGGACTCCCGAAAAGCTCTGAGGTGCCTGGGTTTTGAGGATTTTTAATCTTCATCAGCCGAAGTACTTAATTCTGCTCTACAAGCACTCACTGCAAAATAAAAGAAAGAAAGACTAACATCTGGCTTTGCTTTTGTGCATCTATATGACAATGTACTGTTTGCAAATGGTACCACTAGCAAGTGGTTCTACAAGTGGTACCACTTGCAAAAAGTTTCACTTGGGGAGGCCATAATGTGCCAAACAAAATGTTTATTAATACTCAGAAAAAACATGCCAGGCTAGAAAAAGCTTTTTTTATAACTGGTGGAGATAACCAGTTTTGTTAAGAAAATCAAAAACACGTCTAAGTGGTACTAAAGCGCTGTCACCAAGTAAAAACATAGGATAAAAGGGAAGACGGTTTCTAAAAAGTTCAGGAAAACATGATACGACCAAATGATGATAAGCGTGTTGTCGCGTTTCTGGCCTGGGTGGAACCCCAAAAAAGGGCTCCCTCCCCTCAAAAAGGATTAGAGGGGATTATTTCCCTCAAATCCCGCCCCTGGAAAGGGGTTAGCATGGATTATGCTCGGACCACTTTTTATAAGCCCGAGGCAGTCGTCGCGCTCTGATAGGACGTTCGACGCGGAGCTTTGTTAGACCTACACCTCCCAGAGAAGAAGGCCGTAGCGCTCAGAGTGGTTACTTCACGATGTCGGAGGAAGGAAGGCCATGGCGCAATTATGTAAAAAAATCTCTGGTATCGACGTGAAAAAAATGTTTCTTGTCGAGCGGCGCCATGGTGTTTGTGCGCGTTTATCCGGCAATAATGTATGTTTTAAAAGTGCAGTCTTGTACAATTGATTGTATATGTATAACATAAACGTAATATACAACGCGTTACCAAGGTTGAAAGTACTAAATTTATACTTATGATTATCCCCGTAACCGCGGCACTGCGTGCAGTCCCGCAGAACCGGCTCCGATTATGGTAAATTTACGTTGTGTGTGAGCGGCTGACAGTTTGAAAAGGAATGCTGAGACATTTCAGAAGGGAAGGAAACCGAAGGAAAATTCAGTTATCGCCGCAGGGAGCGCATTTGAGCAAGAGATGGGTCAACAACGTTAAGCCTTTCGTCGCCGCTGCTCTCGTGCGTGGTTCTTTTGAGACTTGATTCCGTCTTCCAGTCTCTGTTCTGTCGTCAACGCAGTCTTGGGTAATTTTTTTGTGTTCGCTTGGTACTATGGCATTTACGTGGTTTCGTGGAACAAGTCCTGCTATGGTTTGAGTGAGATGTGTGACAACTAGCCAACGATGACACTGGTCAATTATCGATACACCTCTCTCTTGACGGAAAGAGACTTCTTAAAGTTTGTGTTCAAATGTTTTCATCACGGATATTGTGGGACGTATGGACACGATCTACAGGTGGGAAACAACTTATTTACGGGCTTTCTTGGTCATGTAGCACACAAGTAAAGTGCAGCAGTCGTCTTTTTTTAAAATCTCATGATAGAATGGAATCTCGTTCTTCGTCGTTATCCGTGTGCAGTTGCGTCGACATTTGTAAATATACGTGGTAATATTCTAGTTTTCACTGAAAGGTGAATAACAAGTTTGTGTGATTATTAAAAGTGTGTTGTTTGTACTAATATGTTTATTGCTAATTGTTACTAATGCTATTTTATTGCCTTTACCGCGTTTATACTAAAATCTTACCTGAATTAAGGTAATAGTATTATTGTATACAAAATAAGTTACATTGTGCTCTAAGGTGGCTCCAGCCCATAGGGAGAAGTAAATTAGTTGACTGTAAATAGTAAGTTTTGTACCCCTGCCACACGGAAAAGTTAATATATTTTCATTAAATGATATGAGATTTAATGAGCTTGCGGTCTTGAGTGAGTATACGAGCGTCGCAAGCGGATTTGTCGATCCCATAATGTAATTTGATCGAAATTGCACAACTTCTGCCATTTGGCCGGGTATGATGCCAGAATTCAGTGACTGCTCGTGACAAACATCGCTTACATGATCGTAAGTGACACTTGAATGGCCGTGCCCGCGTTGACAACTTCTACCTGATTTCTAACTGTGATCTGTTTTGCTGTGTCCAATCACTGCGTGTCTCGCCCTTTTGTCAAAGTATTTCTGCATAAAACATGCATTCATAAGCAATAATTGTGCGACTCAATGTTTTCAACTTAAAACAATCGCATATTCCTATAGCATCTTCTACACATACCTCGTGCCAATTCGTACCGATTAGTTAGCGGTGTAATATTTTGCCCATGTAATAAAATGTTTTCTAGACCCGTTGCTATGTGCAGCTTTCATCTTAGCTAATAAGATGCGCGTATGTGACTAAAGGTGCGTTACAACAGTCGATCCACGCGTGTTGCTTTCCCTTCGACGCGCGCCCCCAATGGCCTTCCTTTGTGACGTCACGAGAAGAGCGCTATGGCCTTTTTAGAGCGCAGCTCTTAAGGCCCGACCACACTAGCGTGAACGGCGCCGCCGGGTGGCACCGCCGTCCGGCGTCCCAACGCGAGGAGTCCACATTGGCCTCAGTTTTGCAGGCGTCACGTGACAGCACTGGATCCCGCGATCGCGCCTCCCGTCGGATTTCCCGCTCTTTCGTCGTTGGCTCTTCGTTAGATTCTTCCGTTCCCCACTCGCTGTCTAGACGGTAGGAGTTCATAATGACTTGGTGATCAGCGTGAATGTGATTATCCTAGCCTGCTCGTTGATCTTGCGACGTCGCCGCACTCTGAAGGGAAGGAGGCGCAGGTTTTGGGTCCAGCCGAGTTGGTTCTACCGAAACACCGAAGGACAGGACAGGTCTGGCGCGCCGCCGGGGCTTTGCTGCCCCGGCGGCGCGCCAGAGATGAAGGCTACTCTCGAAAGTGTCACCAAATCAACACGACATCCGTCACAACAGAGGCGACATGCAACAAGTGCCACGGAGAAACTCACTTGTAAATCCGACTTCCTCTCCTTTAATTTCCCAGCGGTTAGTTTCAAGGAACCGCTCCGTTGGGGAAGGCATCGGGAGGAAATAGGGGGATCAGACGACACGAAACACGTCCTTCGCTTCGAGACGCGCCGAGGACCGGCTTGGGCGTTGCCATGGCATCGCGACGTCACTATCTACGCCACCTCCCATTGGCTCCTCTCTTCTGCGGCGTGCGGCGCTGAGCTCTGAACCGCGCAAGGAACGGTTGGGTGTGCGGCGCCGCACGTCGTGACGTTGAAGCCGAAAACTGGTTTCCGCCGGCAACCGGCAGCGACGACCGTCGCGCCGCAGGCCTCCGAAACGCCAATGTGGTCGTGCCTTTAGGCGCCCGTTCCCGGCTTGAGCGGCGTCAGCGTCGCCGTTGGCGTAACCGCGCGGTGCATTATAGGTAAATTTTCCCGCTAAATCTAGCGGAGAAATCTTCCCGCTAAATTTAGCCAAAAAATTCTCCCTCTAAAGCTAGCGGAAAAATTTCCCCACTAAATCTAGCGGAAAAGTTTCCCCGCTAAATCTAGCGGAGAAATTTTCCAGCTAAATCTAGCGGAAAAATTTCCCCGCTAAATCTAGCGGAAAAATTTTCCCACTAAATCTAGCAGAAATATTTCCCTCTAAATCTATTGGAAAAATTTCCCTGCTAAATCTAGCGGAAAAATTTCCCCACTAAATTTAGCGGAAAAATTTCCCCGCTAAATCTAGCTGAAAATTTCCCCACACAATCTAGCGGAAAAATTTCCTTGCTAACTGTAGCGGAAAAATTTCGTCACTAAATCTAGCAGAAAAATGTCCCCGCTAAGTCTAGCGGAAAGATTTCCCCGCTACATCTAGCGGAAATATTTCCCCGCTAAATCTAGCGGAAATATTTCCTCGCTAAATATAGCGGGAATATTTCCTCGCTAAATCTAGCGGAAAAATTTCCCCGCTAAATTTAGCGGAAAAACTTCCCCGCTAAATTTGGCGGAGAAATATCCCCGCTAAATCTAGCGGAAAATTTCCCCCCTAAATCTAGCGGAAAAAATTCCCCGCTAAATCTAGCGGAAAAATGTATCTGGCGGGGTCACGTGACCCCTGAGGTCACGTGACCCCCATGGACACGTGACACCCCAAACGTCACAAGACCTTGGGGAGGGGGTCATGGGACCCCGCCAAGGTCACGTGACCGCAGGTCACGTGGCTACCCCCCCCCCCCCCAAGAAGACGACATGAACCTCAGTACCCTTCCCTCCTCCTCCTCAAGAGCTGCGCTCTAATTCGGCATTACAGGGAGTTGTAAACGGCTTTCATTTTTTTTCTAGAAGGTGTTCGTAAGACGCTCTCCGATTATATTAGAGAGAAAGCGATGTGCATGCGTGGATAGACTGAGACTGAGTGACAGGGGGCCATGCGGGCTTCAAGAAAGCTGGGTGGCCACGTGGTGGACAGCGCTCGAAATTTGGCTTGTCTTGTTTTGGATCGGCAGAAACACTTCACTGCTTCGAGCAGCCAGCGGCCGCTAAGTTAATCGCTGATGCTATCGTTAGGATCGAGAGCTATGATCGCGTCATAACGACTCCGTGAAATTTGGCTTGTCTTGGATCAGCAGAAAGTTTGCTAGTTCGAGCAGCGAGCGGCCGCGAAATGAACCGCTCATGCCGAGTGGTTTTCGTGACGACTCGTCCACTTGCCTTCAATCTGCAAAATCCAGTTTGTTTGCTCCGCTTTTCTATGAGCGTACTTATTTTGTGAAGCAAGGGGTGTTTCTCGAGCTTTGCGTAATCTGGGTAAGTCGTCTTGTTTTCAATACACGTCGAGTCCATTGTACCGACTTTCATGGCCCGTTCACACTGGAGGTGGATCCGCAAACGCGAGGCAATTCGAGTCATTTCCAGCCGCAAAAGCGGCTGGAGCGGCGCGGTTGGGGCGTGTTTTCAGGATCAGTCCGAGACCGAATTTCGAGAACAGCTTTCGGAGACCGCGGAGCGGTTTCCGAAAGTAGGCCAATAGGAACTCGATGCTGCCGTGACATTTGGTTGACGTCACGCTAGCATCCGAACAGTTCCAAGATGGCGCTTTGATACCACCGGTGCAGCGGAGTCAGCGAAGAAATAGAGAAAACATCCGGTAAAAACGGAGGTCCTATTGGACCTTGTAAAACAGTATCCTTGTCTTTTCGACAAAAGGAATCCGAAGTATAAAGACAATAGTTACAAGGACGAGCGTTGGAACAACCTTGGCGTGCATCTCGGCGGTGTCGGTGGTATGTACCTTTCTTGCTCTCGTGTTATGGTTTGGGGACATTTTTTAAAATTTTTCTGAAGCTTGACAACATTAGAGGCGATGCTGCAGAACTTTGAAGTGCACTCTACTTGCCCTTCCGCGGTGACGCGGCTGCCTTGGGCGAAACAAATATTGTGATTTGGCTCGGATTATATTGTCCTCCAAAGCGCTCACATACTCTTCAGCTGCAAATTTGGAAAACCACCGATTTCGGTGTGATGCGCTATGCCAAGACTCAGCTGACCGAGGGCTATCGCAAGCAAACATCAGTTCTTAACGTAAGCGTGTGCGGTCGGACGAGCGTGCGCACGTGACTTTGGAAGGAATCCCTGGTGCACGAGCGCTTGTGCAACGATAGCGCTGTTGAAGGCTCGGGGCACACGAACGGAGTATAAAAGGCACCTCCTCCGAATGAGCGTATTTATGGAACAGCGCTTCAGTAACCATCATTCAGCACTTTGTAAGCAGCAGCAGTGTTGGAGCCACAATTCTTACAATGCATGAATGAAGAAAACAGTAGAAGGAGCCACATTCCTTTTTTTTTTTTTTTCGATTCCTCAATAATTTGTTGGAGGGCTGCTTGCAACTCTTTACCACCAGGTACAACCAGCTAAGTGCCGTACCGTAAAACCTCGTTAATTAACCCCCGCTAATTCGCAAATTCGGATAATTTGACCTGCCGATCAGGTCCCGTCAAACGTATGTATTAGTCAATGGCAGCAAACACTCATTAATTCAGAGGGAACGCGGCGCAGTACGGTTAATTCGGACGAATTCGGCAGGTGGCGCTACACAGTAAATATTTTAACACCCAAAATCGTGTTAAAGGGGTGTTTTTTTTAACCAACACCCTTCCTACACCCTTTTTACACGAGTTTGAGTATTGGTGGGTGTAACAGGGGTGTACGAGAAGGCTTACACCCTACTTACACCCCAATCACACCCACAACTTGAAATATGCTCAGGAAATCGTGTTAGAAGGGTGTAGGCACTCGTCGCAACATCCCCCGTTCATAACGTGTAGAAAGGGTGTGATGGACTTATATGATTTCAAGGAGTCGGAGTTAATCACCGCCTCGAAGAAACCCTTTTCTACGAGAGGAACCGGTAAGGGCATCGTGACATCGATTGATCGTCATCGCGGTATAGCAGCATGTGCCCCAAATCGAGGAGATAATTATAAAATGAGCCGGGAAAAAAAAAATGTCGCCTGCATTAGCAAGCTCGAATTTTTTGTCTATGTGCTTTAAGCGGTGGATTTTATACTTTGTGCAATACCAAGACGTAGCTCAAATTGCGTGGAATTATGTAGCGATGCATCGGTCCGCGTCCCGTCAATACTTCAGGACATCAACGAGAACGTGCAAGAATGCGCGTCACATTAATCTTACACAAATTCGCTTTCCCCTCTGTTCGGTCAATATCATTGTCATGGACGCCGTTTTTCTTCTCGCCAAAGGAGAGGCCATTTATTCCTACCGGTTTCTGCCCGAAAACCCAGCGCAAATGACGATGAGCAATGCTCTATGCTTCCGTCCCCGGTCAAGTGGTCAACGGACGTCCAACGACCGCGCTTCCGAACATGTTTGAACTGGCGCGAGGCCGGTATGCGAGCAAAGAGTACGGTGCGTAGAACGATGACGCGTCCAGGCCTCCAGGAACCGTACAAACAGCACGCAAAAATATGGGCTTGGATTGGATTCTTCATGGAATGCTATTCAAGCCAACGATCAGTTAACGACGGTAGCGAGATCAGCGAGATCGCGAGATGGCGCGGTCATCGCAGTGAGTGGCGGTAAAGTGGCGGACCAGGCGGACGACGAGCAGACACGCGGAGAGCCGCCGAGGTGGGTGCCGTGGGTGCGTTGTTTACAAGAATAACATAATAGCGTTGTTTATCGTTGTGCTCCAGCTTGAAATGGGGAAACCACATCGCGTTCATTGTGACAGGCGATCTTTTCGAGGAGAACCAACTGAAGGAGAATTAATGGGTAATCGAAGGGCCGAGCTGCTCAGAGCAGACCCTCCCGCATTCACGCCGTTTTGGATCGTCTAACGACGTTTCATGGACAGGTCGTTTCGTCATCGGGAATCTTCAGCGGCAGTGCGCGTGGCACGATCCGTAGGTAAACTCGTGCTTGTTGATTATAAGTGCGCGCGGCTGTGTAGCTAAGCTCGTCCTTGTTGATTAGACCTGCGAGGCAAAGGCACGCCTTGGTCGACGCGTTAGTAATCTTTGTAAGCACTTTTGAGCATGCGCGGCCGATGTGAAGTACAGATAATAGTCCAACTCGTCTCACAAAAAAAAAAAAAAAAAAAAGTTGCTTTTACGAAATGGAAATATGTTCCATATCTACTGTTGCATATCTTATTTACACAGTCTGCACCTTGTACGTTTTTTCTCTCACGCGCGTGAGGAATATACAGGAATCATATGGCTTAACAATAAGAATAGTCTGGGCATAGGCGGCAACTGCGGGGGTCTCGAGGCCCGATCCCTTAGAGTTCCCTGGAAAGGCAAAGGCCCCCCCCCCCCCCCGCCCCGCCCCGCCCCCCCCCCCCCCCCCCCCCAACCCCCAAACCCGGCCGCACACCCACACACGCCGACACACCTGGGAGCCTTGCCACAACCTCTGTCCCGTACTGCCAGAGGCTGTGAGTTCAATTCCCACTCCTGACCCAATTTTTTGCCAGCTCTCTTTTCTTTTCCCCTTTGTTTGACGTGACTCGTTTTCACCCTTCATTTTCTATACGTAGTATTCCAGGCACTTCCGGTCGCCATGACAGTGGCCAGAAATCTGTTCCGGTCCGGGTTTTGTTTCCATGTTTTTAACGGGAACGCGTTCGGGAGGTTGTGTTCATTCGGTTATTCTATTAATATTCTTCGCGTTTTATGGGTGTCCACATGGTTACGGAGATGCCGCAGAGTTTTTCATTCGGCTTCACAAACTTGTTCCTGTACCTTTCCACAAAATGACTTGGTTCAACATAATGTTGCAGTCAAGTACATTGATTCCACGCCACAACACAACGAATATTTTCACACATATTTTCAAACAGGTTTCACAATTGTATGTACATAAATTCTCAGAGCGTTTCCTCGCTTTACTTTGCAGTTCTGGATGTAACCCCCGTTGGACTTGAAACCACTATACTCTGTTTCACATTATGACGTACAGCAGGAAAGGCTACAAGCCCGAGCTCCTTGCTCTGGGGCATATCTCGGCGACACAAGCTCTCGTGACTTAAGAGCGGCTGCCAACGCCATGAGCTCACGCTTCCAGCCTTCGCTGCGGTACACCATAAGGTGAAACGACATAATCTCCGGGTAATGAAGGACTTTATCGACCCACGAGCACTCGGAACACTCGAGTTCATCAATTAGCCCGAATAATACTGCTGTCGGCTTCTATCACGGAACCTGTATGCACTTCACAGTCGGAGTAGCTATACACTAAGTTCGACTGACCCGTTTAACAAATACTCTGTCTACCGTGAGAGAGTGAGCAAGAGCACACTTTCACTAGAAAACACGTATCTGTCTTCGAATGAAAGGGTGCTCTTGTTCACGTCAAGAACGTATACGTTTGTCAGCAGACGTAATAGCGTTTCATAAAAACTCACTGAGGAACGAATTATGCTAAACAACACGCTTTACATTAAAACAGGCTTGAAGAGTGCGAGGCGTACCATATGATCGGGCCATCTGCCTGATCGTGACCAGTCTAAAAAAAAATGGCTCCTTTTCGCCCCCACAGTTCGAAGAAGTTACAGCAGTCCCTGTGCCATGTTCGCGCAATGGAAGCGAAATGTTTACTAGAAGTATGAAGAGTGTGGTGCGTGTAACTTTGTTTGTTTTGCCCGAGTGTGCGTTAAATGTTGGAGCACGGTGTGACGACGATGATATGCATAGTGCTTCAATGGGTTTCAGTGTGGGGTTAATGTTGCCGCCATCTGTGACGGCTAGCGAGGACGTCCCGTTGCAGTGCTAGTAGGGGGTGTCACAAACCTCACTGAAGACAGACGTGCAGTCAGCAAGAGCGGCATTGTTGTTGCCGTCGTGAGTGGCACCAACGACCGCCGCTCCCTCCAGTGCTCGGTGATTGCTAGAGTAGCTTGGCAATGTGAGACATTCGAAGCGCGCATTTTTTTTGTTATATAGAACGAAGTCTATGATGGTGCCGCCGCGCATTGTCGGGGCACTGACGTCTGGCATCAGGCGTAGGCCCAATTCCACAGTGACGAGTCTGCGGAATTATTTATTCTTGCAGCCGCTGAGGTCGACAATGAAGTCACCGGTTGGAATGAGCGGGACTTTCTCGCGACAGACCAATTTTTTTTATACACCCTCCCTCCCCCCCCCCCCCCCAACACCCCCCAGGTTGAGTCCGACATCCCCCGAGAATGTTTTACAGAGAGCACACACAAGGCTACACCCCCCTCCCCTGCACCCCCCTACAGCCCACCCAAAAATTGTGCCCTCCCCCCCCCCCCCCCCCCCCCCAGGTTGAAAATTCTGGATAAACCACTGCGGTGGAGCATGAACTGGGGGACGGCCGCCTGCAACTCTCCGGGAGACACATAGACAGTGCTACGATCATACATTGGAGAGCAGTGGCGTACCAACTTGTTTCTGAGTGGGGGGGGCAAGACAACCCCCGCTCCCCCTCCCCTCCCCTCCCCCCCCCCCCCCTCCGGTCGCAAATTTCTACTATTTTACTAGTGATGGGCCGAACTTTTGCCGAATCGAAAGTTCGGCGCCGATTCAGCGGAGCCGAACTTTTCTATAGATTTGGCAAATATTCGGCAAAGATTTGGTAAAAGGTTTACGTTTTTTTGTTTGTTTTTTCTTCTTAACTTAAAAGCAACTAGTAGTGCCTATTGACACAGTTATTACTAAATAAGGTGATATTCTGCAAGATAATTGTATCGGTGTCGCTTTTGTGTGTTTACTTTTGCAATTTTAGTGTCTGCTTCCAGAAAGTGGCGTGACAACGAGGTTGGGTAGCAGCCGCCGCAGTCATGAATCACGCTACGAGAGTTTTGATTTTAAGACTTCATCAGCGCAGCCCTGGATGTGTGTTTACATTTTTAAAATAAAAGCAATCACTACGTTCTTGCTTTCTCTGGAAGTCGCCGTTTCGTGCGTGAATACGATTGCAACGGTTGCTGAGCCTTCACCTGAAGAGATAGCAATATTGTAAATATGCATGTTTTTCGATCTGAGCCACTTGACGTCAGCTTGGCAAGAAAGTGCGCGTTCCATATTCGCAACGTTCCGTTTTTAGCCTTTCAAATTCCGGTTTCTGGTGTTAGGACACACACGGACGTTCAAGAAGATGGGGAGAGTTAGGAATATCGGATATCCAACGTCGAGCATGAAAGTTCTGTGTTTAGTTTTATGCAGATACATGAAAATCGCGAAATAATGCGAACTAAAACGCAATATTATTCTGTTTTGGCACAAACTACTTGTAAGCCGAAAATAGGATTTTTATAATAAAAATAATAATTTTATTTGCACATACTGGGAGGGGCCCATGTGGTGGTGTGCGGGGCTAGGCAGATAGCTGAAAACCCTTACTCAGAGCGCCTGCCAGCCCGCCACCACATGTGAAAAAACAAACAGACAAATAAATGTACAGAATATACGCACTACAGAAAGTGCGTAAAAAAAAAAAAAGAAGGGGGAAAACATGTATCCCATTATGACGAGGATGCCAGCTGCATCCCATACATTCTGGCTAGGGCTGGGCGTCGATTAAAACGTTTAACCCGATTAATCGCGACCTTTCAATGGATTAATTAATCAACTAATCGGCCTCGTTCATTCTCATACAAAGTATAAAAAAAAAAAGAAAATTGGTTTTTGATTTTGTTGAATTTGTGACAAACGGCGGAATATACCATCTGGATTTCGAATCGGCCTCCATGTGTAATTCAGAACAGTTCAAAGACACTCACGCTCACAGGTCATTACTTTATCTGCACGAGGAAAAGAGGTTCGTTGATATTCTCCGGCAAGAGCGACCTTCCTTGATTGTTCACAATTGCCTCCGCTGCGCTAAACAGACACTCAAACGGCGTTGAACTAGACGGGACACGTGTAAGCTAATCCAATTGTCTGAGGTTACTAATCTCGCCCCTACAGGTTACTTTAGGCTAAAATTTAGCCTAAAGTTGGCTCTTCATACAGATGTACTCGTCCTCTCTGCGTGGTGATAGCGCTGACTTTCAACCGTTTTAGTTTCGTCAAAATTTTACCGATTAACCGGTTAAAAATTAATCACGATTAAATCATTAGTAGATTAATCGATAGGTTACTGGATCGACTTCCCAGCTTTAATTCTGGCAAGCTTCGTGACTCTCCCGTTTGACGGCAGTGGGCTGCGGGCACTGAGCGTAATTGTCCAGTTGTCAGTCAATGCTTCAACTACCTCGTTTCATGAATGGAAAGATCAAATGAAAATCACGTTATCCAGAATGCACCGCCTGTCGCTTTCGCAGTGAGCCGCCTAAATTACTCGTCGACTTGTGTTCTTGAGGCAGAAAATATTGAAGACAACCACACTCGCAAAAGCTCACGAACGCCCAGTTACCGTGCCGCCTACTCCAGACCTCGCCGTAACCGCTGGTTGTACTAAAGCGATGGTAACCGCGCAACTGCGCGGCGTCCATTTGCGATCCATGGCCCCGTCGCGTTCGTGCGCGTGCGCAGACATTTGCCGAATTTTTATCGAATCTTTGTCGAACTTACCTTCTAAATTTCGGCATGTGCGGAAATTTGCCGCATCTGAAGTTCGGCAGATTCGGTCCATCACCAACTTTTACGGCGCAGGTGATAGGCCCTCTAGCACCGACGCTCACGCCGGATTGGCCGTTCGGCAACGTGCGGAAACTTAAATATCGAATTCGGACGGCGCGTATATCACTCAACGAGCGTTAACCCCCTCCCCCCTTATACCCCCGTACACGCCGCTTTGCAGCCGGCAACCCAAGCCCCACTATCCCCCATCCACATCCGTAAAGAGAGTCCCATACAATTTAGTTCAGCGCGTCCACAACATTCGTTTTTCTTTCAGCGCTAATTGTAAAAAAAAAAAAAAAAAAAAAAAAAAGAAATGTAAATATCGCTAAATGCCTTCACAATACAAAATGTTCGACGAAAACAACAACAAAAAAAAAAAATAGAAGTCCAAAGCGTAGATAGAACCGTGGTCTGCTACGTATGAGGTAGACATCTTACAACTAAGTTACGCTACCGCTTCGGAAACTCGCATTGTAACCACTGCATATGTTGACGGCGGCAGCGCCTATCTCCACAAACCTGCCAATCCGGCGTGAGCGCCGTTGCTAGGGTTTGTATCGCCTGCCAGTGTTTCGCCTGCCAATCCTCGGGTTTCTATCGCCTGCCAGTCCTCGGGCGCCGCCGGCCAGTGTTTGCCCTGCCCAGTGGCGGCTGTTTCAGGGGGGGCAAAACACATGCCTTGCCCCCCCGCTCTGAAAACTGGGGGGGCAAGTGCCCCCCTTGCCCCCCCGGTTGGTACGCCCATGTTGGAGAGTCTTGATGGCACACGCGTCGCCGACCGACGTTGCTGATGTCTCACCGGCGTCATTGAGTTCGTAGGGCCTGTATCGGGGCTGAAGTTCACGCTTGTAGATTGCAACCCCATCGCAATTTGCAAACTCTACTCTTTTTGGTGGGGCACCTATTCAAGGCGACGCACCTGTAATCGACCGATTGGACAGACTTTGACGGCCATGTTTCCGAGAGATAGAGCAGCGGCGCCTGCGAAAGGACGCAGTTGCTTGCGAGGTTCAGGGCGTGCGCAGAAAGCGATCTCAAGCTGACGGCGCACAGCGGCGCCCACCACTACGTGCGAGGTCTGTCAAGCAACGTGAGACACCACGCGGTGCAGAGCGAGGAGGAGAAGAACGAAAACATGCGCACGGATGTCTCCGTCCGAGGGGGAGGGGGGAGGCCCCCGCACAGGAGTGAGAGAACTGAGAGAAAGAGGGGGAGGATGCAAGCATGCGTGCAGGAGAACTGCTCGTAAAGGGAAAGGGAAGCACTGCCGCATGCGCTGTCGATAGCGGTTACAACAATGCAAACCCCACCAAACATCCCTAATACATTATCGCTGTGAAAGATTGTGTACGCGTTTGGTTACTCACAATTTTATTGCCTCGCCTGCCCAAACGGAACAGTTACAAGAACAAACAAGGGACTCGGGAGAGCCGCAAAGTCGCCGAAGCCTGCCTTCCTCCCTCAAGGCCACTACCACAGCCCCTCGATCAATCCACCGGCGGAGTGATTGGGCGGCCGTGCCACGACCACATTATCTGCATGTAAAACATTTACCCCATGTGCACTCGTGGTTGGCAGCGAGTTAAATGATAAACTCTTTATCTCATCTAGAAAATCATTTCACTGTCCAGTTGAAAAGCCCACTAAACGAAAATAAAGCATCCATTGCCGCTCAACATCATCGCTCGATCACGGCGGTTCTACGTTGTCGCAAACTCACAATCGTGACATTTTCACTTGCCGAGAACTGGCAGCGCTCGTTTCTTCCTCGGCACGAGTGCCACAATCCTTCACATATGGTGACGAGTCTCTCTTTGGGCCGGCGTGAACATCCATGGCGGCGACGCATAGTTGACGAAATGACGCGGGCTGGTGCATGCACACCTAAGTTTTGGCAAGGAGGACGAATCATGCAATAAAACCCGATTATTTCTGGCGTCATAGGGTCCGAAAAGTCTCATCGACCGATCGTACATCATTTGTTCGACACAGCTCCACTGATTTTTTGTCAAATACTTAAAGCACGCCCTGCTCATTTGTTGCCACTGTAAACAGGCAAGGAACACCCCGACCGCATGCGATTTTCACCCACCGAAAGTTTGGCCATGTTTCTTATCGTTTACCTGGGAATACCAAGTATGCACCGTTCTAAGTTGGACCTCCTGCGCGGCGCCATTTTGAAAGACCTTAGCGCCGTCTATTGTCATCCGGGCATTTGGGAGAAACCGCGGCCGGATGGCGGCTGGCCGGCCTCCATTACAGGGCTGTTACCCCGAACAAGAGCTGTCGCTTCTTCTGCCTCATGGCTCGTGTGTTGGGCCCCCCCAGCTCATCGTTTTCGTTGATAAAACCGGGAATTGAGTGTGGTAGACTGGCTCGTTTCAAACATGCATTATGTTGTTACCGGCTAGTGACAACTTGTTGCCAAAATACGTCGATGCCATGTGGACGTCGCGGCTGCTACTTTCCATTTTCTGTTAAGTAATTTGAGTGTTCAACCATTTGAATTAAGCAAGCCGTTAACGGTAAACTAAAATGTTAATTCACTACTATAAGATGTCCCATTATGCATTCAGAATCGGTAATTAGTAATTACAAACAAAAACAAGTCCTAAAATCATCGAATTATGCGTACCGGGCGCTTCAATTTTGGCGTCACATTTTCGTTCCGTACAAGACATCAGTGTCGCCCGCCAGTGACTTGTTGAAGGAATATATACCCATTAAACGGGTGGTTCGGTTGTGACACAACTCTTGCTCAAAGCACAAGCCGTGATCTGTCTTCTGTCTCTCGTAGCTGAGCGCGAGCATTGGCGCGGGACTCTCGGCAGTTCGCCGGCCCTGCTTACGTCCTTGCTCAAACGTTTCGTGTTGGTTTGAATGCGGCAGCCACAATAGTTGTTAGGTCCTGAACGGCGGGGAAACGGTGCACTATAAGCATGCTGGATCCAGATTAATCGTGTTCAGTATGGGCTGCGCACACTGCTTCAGCGATTAACCCAAGTTTTTTTCGGTTATTTGCTCAACCAATGATGGCCCAGTGCTCGGGTCGAGTTTTTTCTTGAATATGGCATCGTATGCTCAAGAGCATTTAATTTAGACCAAAGGCGCTTAAACATTGCCGAAACGATTTCATTCTTTGCGCTTCGTGCTATCACAGGCATTTTTTACAGCCCACTCGACGGAGCAGACGGGCCTTTCGAGGTAAAGGGTAAGCGGAGCAGTGATGGCACGCGGTTTGAGAGGGTTTTTCCCTTTCTGCTTTGACCTAAATGGAATGGTGTATATACAGTGTTCTTTTTATGTTGAAATGGTATTAAAACAGTGCAAAAAAGACGGAGGACCAGTAGAAGGGAAACCACATATAGAGCGATGACTTACATCTGAGAAATTTACTTCTGCACAGTGCAGCAAGTAAACATAAAAAGAACAGGGTAGACACGAAAGCAATCAACCTGATACCACGCCCCTCCCTCATCCTGGTGACACACGTGCCTACACATACTTGCAAGTATGTGTAGGCACGGCAAAACATACGACTCAATTTTTAAACTATGTCGTGGTGGTGCAGCGGAGTTTACTGCCGGAATTGACGCTATCAGTGACGTCATTTCTGAGAATGACAACATCTGTGATGTCATTTCCGGAGATGACATTTGTGACGTCAGTTCTTGAAATAGCTTTATCACTGACATCACTGCTGATGTGTGAGACACTTTTCCGGTTGTGTCACAGAGCCGTGGGCATCATGGATTCCACAGTCGTGCATTCTGCATAATAAAAGGAGGCAAGCAGACTAGCGTAAAGTTCAGAGAGAACGCCCTCCTTAAAAGATCGCCCAGGCACGTTTTCGAGCTAAATATCCATTTGATATAGAGCCCCAAACATCGCCTACCCCCGAAAGTGGCGAAAGCTGAGGCCCTGGAAATTCCCTCAGCAAATACCTCCGATCGCCCGATTTCAAACAAGAAGGATGATTGTCAAAAAACCGCAAAGCCAATGGAAATCTCTCGAAAACCAGAAGGTCAAACGCTTCATCTCACGCGTCTGACGTTTCGAAATAGTATCCGAATAAAAAGAGAAGCAGGTCAAGCGAACAAGCTCTGAACCAGCAAATCATTTATTGAAAACAGCACTGTGAGCACAGGCTGCGCTCGTCGCGGGTTGCAGATTGCCGCGAAATTATAGAGCCCCTGTAGCGAAATTAGCATCATTGGAGCAACCATTCTGAAATAAGTTAAAAACGGCTGGGTTCCCGGCATTGATCCTATGTTGGCAACAAATTTGTCTAGATGCTTGAAAATTTGTCTGGATAGTTGAAAATGATCAGTCGAATCCAAATCCATCATGGGACATCATTTGCATTTGCATGGCGGCATTTGTTCATCGTTCATCTTCTGTTGCTCTCAGTTCATGCGGCAATTTTTTTGGTGCTCAACATGCTCAACATCTTCTGTTTGAATGTTCTGGCTTCTATAGCGTGAGATCGTATTTTGGTATTTTTAATGGCTCTGGTTACCGTCGGTGTTTGAACGGAACCAACGTCAACGCGACAAGCTGCCCGCGTCAAGAGAAGAGCAATCTCGGTGGCCAAAAAGGTGACCCGCGGCTGCTGGATGGTTCGATGTGAACGGATCCACGATTCGCTGGACGTCCTCTTTGATAGCGACATATCATTAGATGGTTTAAGCGATGGTGATGACAAATAAGACAACAAGCCCGTTCGTACCTCTGGCATATGAAATGCGGCCATAATTTTGCTGAAACTTCGCCCACCCCATATTTTTTTACTGTGTATCTGTAATTTAGGTCGGCGTTCTCTCGGAATTTTACGGTATACACATTTGCAAGCAGCCCTTCTTCAAAAGCTGGTCTGGCCACCATGTGTGGGAAAACGCAATGTTGCGTGGCACCAGTCTGACGACACTAGTACGTCTTAGCAAGGCATCATAATTGGAGTGTCTTGGTGCCCCAGCGGCAAGATGGTGGCGCCCAGAGACCGTACTTGCAAAAACGTGTATAGCCAGTTGGATAACCATTTTGCTTTTGGCAGTTATGATTTTGCACGGTGATGTGACCTTAAAAGGCAGTCTGATGTCATATGAATACACTGCACTGCTGCTGTATTGACTACATCTTCAGCGTGTGCTTGCACTCTACGGGCTCATGTTGCATGGCGATTGTGCTTCATGCTTTTATTTAAAGGCCCCTCTAACGATTTTTTTTACTGGTCGGAGACTTGCGGCGAGGCTGACCTCAGGCAATGTAGTAACGCAAAGAAACAATTTTTTTCACAAAATTCGCAGTATTTCGGAACTTACGAGTAAATTAAAATTAAGAAATCACACACAATTACAATTGTGTGTGATTTTGTGTGAAATCACAATTGTAATTGTAATTTCACAAAATTACAATTACATGTCGGGACCCTCCAAAGGCGAGCACCATGGCACTGCTCCTCGAAGGACCGCATCAACGAGGTTCTCTTCTGGTCGTTTCCACGGTTTTCAAACTCTATTTGTTTAGTTTATCGCTCCCAGAGCTCGCCAAAAGCTACTTTTATAAATAATTATCATGTTAAAAACAATCATACTTACTCTTCCGTGTCCAGAGAGAAATGTTCGATAGATCTGGCCAATCAGGAAGCCAGGTCCGTAAACGTCATCTGCCACGTGCATTTAGCACCACGCAGTGCCAGCATGCACCCAACTGTTTCGCGCCTTGCCAAATTAAAATGTGACACACTATTATTTTGCAGTTTTGTCTCTGTTCCCCGAGTTTCCCGAACCGCTGAAAAAGGCAGGAAGCGCAAAAAAATCAGATACGTAAATATTGTTGGAGAGGCCTTTTAAAACTTGCTCACATTCCGATATGCAAAAGGACAGTTTGGAATACTTATGCGGCATGTATCACAGACATGCCAATCAAACGAAATCAGCTGGTCATCAAAGGATAATAACACTGACATGAAAGAGGGAAACAGCTTACTTTAAACGAGTGTCAAAACAAAGTCTTGCACCACGAGACTGATGCACCATGTATCAGATCTACAAATGAGTGGTCCTCTGAAAACCTAAGTTCCTGCGACGTTTGTGATTTCTTGCCTTACGGCGAATTCCACTGGTCACTTTGGGGCGACGGCTAAAATCTGTAACGGAGTACACAAATTTACGACGGGCCCCACTTCCAAATCCACTAGCGGAAAACGAGCTTTCCTCCGGGAGCGGCCTACCCCCGGATACCTGGATGAGAGGCCCAGAAGCACGGCAGTAGCAGACGGCCGATCACCGCCATCGTCACATTTCTGCTACTGTGCCTTCCATGGGCGCGTTGTCCTTTTGTGGCACAACAACAATAAACAACAGAAGCTTTCCTTTTTATATGAGCCTATGCTTTATTTACTTTTATGTTCCAAAAGTTAAGGTTCGTACGGCTAAATGCGAGAAAAGCGATGCACCATCCAAGGATGACGAACATTACACGAATTTACTGAGAATGAATCTCACCACATGTGTTTTTCCCCCTCGGTGATGATAGCAGCAGGTGCCATTTTAGCCACGGTAAATTAGCAGGAGATACGGTTTCTTGCTCACACAGACGAAGTCAGCATTCGAGAATACCAGCGCTAACAAAACTTTTCTCACTCGGGTGACAAAAATGTTGGAACATTCATATCCATTGTATGCAGCTTCAAAACAGTACATACCAGTCACAGCTTTAACTTGAGCACACACATAAAGAACAATAAATAGAAAGTCGTGATGTTTAGGGACTGAAGCCTTGAAATAAGAGCAAACACCACCGTCGACGAAGTCAACAAACAGAAATTCATGTGCGTTTTTGCTGTTTTGAGATCAGTGTTACAACTTTGCCAAATGGATGGGTGAGCGTTCTCTTCTAGGATGTACAGGTTTCCTATCACGACACACGGCTAGAGTGCAATAGCCAAGAACAACAACTCTACACGTAAGACGAAAATTTACTGACTAAGCCGACACCCATCACCTGTGGCCATGTTCTCAGGAGAGAACTAAATTGCGACCGGTTTCAACATGACATAGAAGTCACCCCAAAATGGCCAGCGGAATTCCTCCCAATCAGCTTGAAGCCCCCTATTTTAGCGGAGTGAGTTTTGCCTGCTTCAAATCCAAATCCAGATTCGGCGCTGCTTCAAAACGACAAGTGGAAGACATCCGAACTGATCCCAATGGCCCAGTGGAAGACATGCGCTACAAAACGACCCGTTGAATTCCCCATTAGCCTCGACATACTCTCCGACTCTGCCCCATAATTTGCACAAATGACTATACACCATGCGCCTACCCACATAACACAAGTAATGCGGCCCGCTCTCCCGAGATGACATATACGGCGAGCAAGTCGTGTGCTCTTCGTGCACCTCGTGCTTTTGTTTACCCTACATATGGGCTGACGTACTGTTATTTACCCCTCTTTTCGACCAATGACGGCATGCGCTTTTCTGCCTCGTCATCGCGTCCGTCATCGCATCCTCTATTCTGCTCGCTTATTGGCGTTTCTTTTATTTGTATTTACTTCTTTCCGGTGACTCATGATAACGCCTCTATGCGCGGAAGACATATTTTGGTTCACTTGCACGCCGTATATATACTACATGCTACAGTTAAAATAGACACCGCAATCCCGAGCACTATATCGAGAAAGCGGATACATGCTGCAAATTGTTGGGTGGGACCCAACCAGACACTCATCAAAATCCTTGGAATTTTAGTTTAACAAATTAACAAAACACAAACTGGCAAAGATAAACTTGTCAGGAGTCAGTCTGACAGATCGCCAGCACACTACATACTCATTGTCGTTTGATGAACAAGAAACAATCCTCGCAAGCTCGAGTGATCTATCGGTACTTGTCACAGAGTATCCCACTTTGGCAAGTCTGGCTAGAGAATTAAGACCACCCAAAAGGCTATCTTCCTTCGTCTTGACATCATTGACGGGTGGCAACTCTAGCCAGTGGCTGCATTCTCGGGAAACTCTAAAACCACTACCAAAAGAAACAATCCATTGCGAGTTCAAACACCAAAAAAAGAGAGTTTCTCTTGCTCAACTTCTCCCCAAGTAGAAGGAGTTTCCGGACTAAAAATGCTGAAGCTGTCGACCTTGCATATGTGCCTGCGCTGTAAGCAGGTACAATCTAGGACGAAAGAAATGCGAACAGTGAGTCTATGGTTTTCAGCACACTGCAAGCGCTATGCTGAAGCTTGAACCCGCCAAGCTAAGGTCTAACACATCCTGCTCCGATGTGTTGAACCCTAGCTTCGTGGGTCCCAAGCTTCAGCATAGCACTGAAAACCGTGAACCGACTGTTTGCGTTTCTTTTGTTCGCGACTGCACGTAGCCCCCCCTCCCCTGAAATCTCCAGTTTTGCTAGGACCTGCTCTCCTTTTCCCTCGTCTACGCCGTTTTTTCATAGGCCAGTCTCCGCCCCCCCCCCCCATCCCTCAAAACAAAATCTTGGTTATGTGCCTAAAAATATGCACTTTTAGACATGCGCTAAGAGGGCAGTTACATGTCAAATGGTCAGCACCTTAATTATTGGTCTATCCAGGTCATAGCCTTTTTTGCACTGCCGGGCACAATGAGAAAAGCATCCACGGCAGCGAAAGCTGAGACGCCAATAAACAAATAATCGATAGGTCTGAGACCCACCCCCTCTCTGTGGGTTTTGTGTGAAGTGTCACTTTCACTTCCTGCCTTCCTAAATAAACTCAGCAAATATTGCGTCTATGCAGGCTGCTTTCTAATCTTCCCCAGAGAGGTGGGGGGAAGGGAGGGGAGGGGCGAAATGGGCTGGGAGTTTCTTCTTCGCCGTAGAGTAGAAAAAAAGTTAAATGGAAAACATTACCACTCTTGGCAGCTTGCTTCTATCTTGTCAACGAGAGTAGGTGTAAGCAAAATATTTGCCGGGGCACAGATGCCAGTGCCACTTGTGTATTACCATGCTCACGATCTGGGTGCATTTCTAGCATTGTCATGAACTCAGCCACTCCATATCCCAGGCGAGCTTCCTTCGACTATCAGCCATCGAATTGCAATGTATCAAGCCCGCTCTTTGATGATCTTCTTTCGTGAGTCCCAACTCTCAATGTTCATGGCATATCCCAGGCGAGCTTCCTTCGACTATCAGCCATCGAGTTGAAATGTAACGATACCCTTCTTTGATCATCTTCTTTCGCAGGTCCCACCTCTCAATGTTCATGGCATTCTGGAACATGCACCACCCTAACAAGCAGAGAGTGTACTATCCCTATTGCACTATTGCCTTTAAAATTCAGAAGCCATGGTTGTGCAGCATAAATGCAAAGAAGAAAAACATCTCTATAAAAGCATGCTCAGCTGACTCGTTTATTGCTCTGGTTTTCCGCCGTGCTTAAAGGCCGACCAGCAAGCAGAGAGGAAGAAACTTCCCCTCGATTTTTTCTTTCCACCTAAAAAAGAGAGCCCTCCTCCTTACAGCAGAGGTTAACTTCCAGACCCGCTCCTTTCGGGCAAGGAGGAGTGAAGAGTTTGAGGAGGAATGGAGCGACGGACATTGGGAAAGGGTCTTTTTCCTGACAGAAGATGCTTCGTGTGCATCAAGGTTTAAAGAGCCACCCAGCCTAAAAAGATATTTTTTTCTCGACAGGCTGGATAGGACACACACGTCAAAAGATGCGTTTTCCGCGAAACCCGAATTAATTCCAGCAATACTTATGGCGCGAGACGCGATTGAAGCAAGCGGGCGATGCACGCGGAGAAGGAGAGGTAGCCCCGCCTCAAGCGACTAAGCCACGCCCATCGCTATCGCATTAGCTTGGCTGCTCGGCAGCGCACCCTACGTCAATCATTCTTCCAACCAATGGGAAGCTGGTGCCTTGGTAAAGTTGGTAAAGTGCGGTAAGGAGTAGACGATTTCGCTGCGCATGATGGTGTGTCTCATGCTGTAGATAATGCTCCAATTAAAATATTTTTTTTGTGGAAAATTGATTTTTTGACATGCGTGTCCTATCTGGTCTATCTTAAAAATAATGTTTCTTGGGGGTTGGAGTGGCAACAAATTGTTTTTCCTTTATAATTGGTAAACGCACAATTTGTGCGCAAATTTCGAAAACGTTTCAGAATGAAATTGGAAAAAGATTTGGAGTAGGTTTTGAAGAGGTTTCAGAGAAGCTTGGCGAGAACAGGAGCTGAAAGCCTTTCATACTTTAGGCAGAAAAGAAAATAATTACACACTTACTTGTCACATGCACCGTTCAACTGGAGACCTCAGTGGTATTTTTCTCACAGAAATCAAGGGATGTCCAGTGCTTACAACGATTTCGGTAGCCGACATGACAGGACACATCTGTAGCCCATTATTTATGAACGACTTCCAGTCCTTCCATGGTTAGGAAGTCTCGAAATTCCAGGAGCTAAGGAGCTAATGAAGTATAGTGTCGGGCGTATTACAGGGACACAGAATGACATTACTTTCCATGTCCCCATAACAATACTGCAGCAGCATGACTGTCACAGCATGCCATATTTTGCAGAGCCTTGTCGAGAGCTTGCTCTGACAACGAACAAGAAGGGCAGGGCGCCAGCTGTTTCTGGCACTTGCTGCTTCGTACACATGACCACTCATTTCACTGGATTAGAATGAAAACTGACAGTTTTTATTATATTTTGTAAATGTTAATACATTCCAACGAAGATGGATTCGTATTCTCAGTCTTATAAACACTTGGGGTTTATTGGGTCACAGTTTGATAAAAGCTAGAGAATCACTTGGAAGTCCCTTCAAAGTGGTGACCTTTGGTCTCCCCACCATTCAAGTAGGAAGTAGCCCGGTGGGATGTTGGTTCAGGCCTAACCCCTCTATCATTCAAAACACCCCACCACGCCTGTCTCACCTGAGCCTGACCAACTTGGGTTAGCTCTGCATTTATTTTAACAGGAAACCAATCTAGGAATCAAAAACCTTGCTCGAGATAACATTAAGGTTTTTGCACATGCTCGAAGCTCACTAGAACGATCAGAAGCAAAACTATTTACATTTTTATGCGAGGTGCTACCCAAAATTTCTGGGAATATAAAAAGAGCGCTCAAACAGTTAGCTGTGGCAAGCAGTATGCTTTGTGAATCCATATGCTAAAAGTCGTGCAGCTGAGAGGACGCATTGTTCTCTTCAGTGCGATTTTGTAAGGTATATGTGTTAGTTCATCGGCGATTTTCTTTTCAGCCAATATGACTGATGTCAAAGGGCAACTCCGTTCAATTCCAGAAAAATTGGGGTTATGCTTGAGCGCACCCTCGAAAGCACTAATAAACGGCCCCATATATTTGCTTTGGCGAAATGTGAAATATTTTTGATGTAATCTTAATTTAAACATGAGTCAGAATCGACTGGAATCGAAACCGAAACATCGGCTCCCACAGGCAGCGTTGGCAAATCATGTGATACAAGCGATCACATGATTCTTTTCGAGGAGATGAGGACACAGTCGAGCGGGCACAAATGCCATCTGCTCCACGTTCGATGGCGTTTCCACTCCTGCGGCCTTAGACTACGCCTAATCAGATGCAAAGCCAAGTTTTCTCAAAGGAATTTCCCGTAATCATCATTAGGTGGTTAATTCTGCTAAATATTACACCAATAAGCCACAGATTATGCGCACATAGCGCAAACAAAACGTCGATATTGCAACAGAGGTGAAGCAGACGACACTGAGAAGCTTCGAGGGCGTCGTGCATCCGGGTCGGCACTGGTCACGTGGACGCCGCTGAGCCAACACCGGGAAGAGACACTGCTGACGTCACCGGCTAGCTTTGCCCAGAGAACTAAAAACAAACAAAACATAGTCCTGCTTATGACGTTGCACCACGTGGCCATGTAATTTAGGCAGTGGCTCAATGTTGGCTGTGCCGACTTCATAGTATTGACTGTGCTGTTGATTGTGCTTCCGTCATCCACTAGAGTTAGCGTATTTTGGGGACTTCGCTCGTACCAAAGTTTGCTGGTCCTTTTTCCATGGATTTAGACGGAACTTGGTCGTAATATTCAGCGTGTAGAGGTCTACAGTGTTTTCTGAATAACAGAAATGAAGCAGAGTTGCCCTTTAAGAAACAAAAAAATGTGTATCAAATACTGTTTCCAACAAAAAGAAAAACTGCTGCAGAAACCCATCGTATGCTACAGGAGGCATTCGAAAATAACGTCATGACCCAAAGCAAAACCTTTTTGTGGTACAAACGCTTCAAGAACAAAGAAACTTCTGTCGATGACACTGAACACTCCGGTCAACTGTCAACAAGCACAGCAGCAGAAACTATAGCAAAAGCTTGCGAGGCTCTCCTTGCAGTTTGTAGGCAAACTATCCTGGTCAAACTGTCACTGGGAAGTTCTACTTTGAGCTTTCAAAGTGCCTGAGAGAAGCCATTTGTCGCAAACATCCAGACAAGTGGAAGAACAACAATGGGCTTCTCCACCATGACAATGCGCCCACTCACAGATCACTCGCAGTTTGACAATTTCTGACTTCCAAAAACATTACGTTGGCTCCATCCCCCCCCCCTCCTCATTTCCTTGACCTTGCCCCCTGTGACTTTTCCTATTCCTCAAAATGAGAGCACGGCTGAAAGGGCGTTGGTTTAACACGATTGGGGAAATCCAGCCAGTCCCGCAAGAGGTCCTCAACCCACTCGAGAACTTCCAGGGGTGCATGAAATAAGGGGAACTTTGTGGGATGCAGAAAATCACTGTACACATTATAGCGGGGTTACTTCGAATGAGACGGTGGAAACTAGGGGTTACGGTAAGAAACCTTTTTTTACTAGCAAATTTCTGGAACTTTTGGGTAGCACCTTGTATGCACTATACACTCAAAACAAACTGTGACGTGCGTTGATCACAAGCTTGTTCGCCTTCTTTTTCACAAACAGCGGCTCGGTCGGAAAATCATGGAGGTTGCTTAGGACAACCCATTCCGTGGTGACACGCACAACATACACATGAAAGTGGTCATTGAACTCAATCGTCTCAAGCACTTGCGCCAGGACCAAGATTTTTTTGTTCACGCAGAAGAGCTCGCATACTTGCACAAACTCTGGGTGATCATCCTCTGTGACAGTTTGGACAAGAGCACAGCCTTCTGAATAAGCAAAACCATCAATGGTAACCGAGTTCAATGCAACGGCATTGTTCCTTGCGAGCCCATGTTCTACAATGTGCAGTCTGAGCATCTCTGGCAGGTGTTCGAACAAGATGGACCTGCAGCCTGTAGTGACAATATGCTCACTGGTCACTTCTGTGGTTAGGTACATTTCCAAATACTGGTGCCTTACTGCCAACGTGAGGGCAATGTTCTTGAAGTTGTGCAGCTTACGAGCAACATCCTTGAAATATTGGTGTTTGGACTCGAAGCGCATTGCCCACAGGTTGACAAGTGGACCGTACTTCAAGATGCAAGACGGGTAGTGAGTCAAGTAGTGCAACTTCCATGGTACAAAAGTAGTTGGGAAGAGTGCTTGAAAATCAAGGCACAAAAAATGAATGAGCCGCTGAAGGTATGGCACTTGGGTTACAGGAATTCTGCGGCTCATGATGATATTGACTACTTTTCTCAGCAAGAGATACAGTTGCCAGGCCTCATTTCCAGATGGCACACACTCTCCGACATACAAAGAAAAATGTCTAAAGAAGCAAAAAATCTGTGACGCGCTCCCTCTAATGTTTGACTTCCCTTTCAAGTACTCATTCGACAATTCTTCTGGCTTGTTCTTGACATCAGAAGGAGCATAGTTGAAGTTCAAAATGCGTGTGTTAAGTGTACCGAGGGTAAAAAAGCCATGAGAGATCAGATGGAAAGTGACATGTCTCATTACGAATGGAATGACTCCCTCATGAATGTCGTGCATCACGTCGGGTGGGAAGTGCTCCGACGGCTCGAAGCCAGAGAATGTCAGGCAACAAGGCTCTCGCACCCCGTAGAGTGAATTAGTATGTACCCCAGACCTTAACATATTGATATGATGCCTGTGTCCCGTAGGGGTCCGCTGCACAAAATCTTGTTCGAGATGCTTGTAGTTAATTTCCTTGCGGAAAGCCATACAAAATCGACAAATTCGGCCATTGCTGAAGCTGCATTTAAATCCCCCCAGCCTGTGACTCGAGAGGTTGTCCCCTGTCATTACTAGCACAGAGCCACGGAGCACTTCTCCATTCCCAACTACACCATCTTTCTCAAGCTGCAAGATGTCCTTTGCTAGGGGACCAAATATTGCCGCGCGCAAGGTCACGGACTTGTAGAAGGTTCTCGTTTATTCTTACTACTGACATAACTTCTATCGTTTATCCCTGCTCTTGTTTTTCCAGAATGTGCATGTTCATTCTCGCGCCGAGCGCGCTACGCTCGAACCTTCTCCGCCGAAACTTCGAGATAGCGCTCACTCTAGATAAGAGGCCGCCAGCGACTTTGTCGAGTCAGTCTCGCCCCAGCGCTCGATTCTGCTGACACGCCGACTTCGACGCCCGCGACGCTCTGCTTTCTTCTGTTGCCTTCTTTATTTTTGGCACAAGTTCGCCACATTAAACGCTCATTTATTTCTGTTTATTTCTGTTTATTTCTTGTTTATTGGTCACCACCCGTGACATTCTGGTGGAGGTGCGGGGTACCGCATGTTCGTGCAGCGCAGCCCTCCGAGTTCCCGCAGTACAAGTCCGAACCCAAGCTCCCGAGGACCCAACGAAGACCAGATCGAGACTCGATCAAGTCGCCGCACCCAAGGGCTAAACCCGGAATACGGACTTCTACCACCCAGGACCAGGCAGCCGACGATGGCCAACCAGTCGCAGACCCCCGCCGCTCCTGCCGTCGTCTACCTACCCGTCGCTCCTCGGACACCGGCTCCGTTCCACGGCGAACTCCACGAAGACGTTGAAGATTGGATCGACCAATTCGAACGCGTCGCCCGCCACAATAGCTGGACCAACGAGCAACGGCTGCAAAACGTGTATTTCTCGCTCGAGGGGACTGCCAGAAGCTGGTACGAAAATCACGAGTCTTCGTTGACATCCTGGGACATTTTCAAGAGCCAGCTGAAGGCGACATTCGTCAACCAGCATCGCCGAGAGAGAGCCGAAGACTTACTGCGTACCAGGACTCAAGGGCCCAACGAGAGCATCACCGCCTTCGTGGAGGATGTCCTGCGTTTAAGCGCCCGAGCCGACCTGGAGGCCACAGAGGAAAAGAAACTTCGAATCCTCATGCGAGGCGTCAAGGCAGAAATTTTTGGAGGCCTGGTTCGGAATCCCCCGACGACCGTCGGTGCTTTTGTCAGTGAAGCCACCAACATCGAGCGCGCACTGACGGCCCGAGCAAGCCACTACCACCGACTCGCCGGCGCGCCTACTGCTCCAACCGTCACAGCTTCCCTACTGGACCCAAATACCAACGGTGTCGACAACCTCCGGGAGATCGTCCGGGATATCGTCCGGGAAGAGCTCCGCAAGATCCTACCTGCTGCAGATAGCCCGTCTTCTCTCTCACTCGCCGAAGTCGTACGAGAGGAGGTCCACCGAGCCTTCCAGGCGGAGACTCCTGTCATCGCAGCAGCACCCGAGGAGCCCAGCCTGACCTACGCTGCAGTGGCCCGAAGGCCACCACCTCCTCCTCGAGCCTATGTCGCTCCGCCCCGACGTCGATCTCCTGCGCCGCAGCACGACCGCCACCGCGACGACCAGGTCCAGTATGCCGGCCAGGAGCCCCGCGCACCTCGGAAGACCGACGTGTGGCGAACACCCGACCGACGTCCTTTGTGTTTCCACTGCGGGGAAGCGAACCACACCTACCGCCAATGCCCATACCGACGACTCGGGCTGCGCGGATTCCACCCGAATGACCCCCGCCCCCGTTACGGTGAACGCCCTCGGGAGATCGACGAGTACCTTCGACGACCTCAGTCCCCCGAGCCTGCCTCCCGCCGAGAGTTCCGGTCGCCATCGCCACGACGTCCGGCTTCGCCGATGCACCGACCCCGACGTGAAAGCCTGTCACCCCTCGCTCCTCGCCGGGGAAACTAGGCGCGGCAACCCCTGGAGGTGGAGTTGCCGAAGACGACCGACGTAAAGAGCCTCCAAGAACGACGGAGCGCTCCCACTCTCCCGACGCCACGCATCGCAACGAAGCTTCTGCATCGGTGTCCAACAACCTAAACGTTGTTATCGACGGCCACGACGCATCAGCACTCGTGGACACCGGAGCAGACTACTCAGTCTTGAGTGGGAGGCTCTCCCGCCGTCTTCGAAAAGTCACGACGCCGTGGGATGGACCTCAAATACGAACCGCCGGAGGGCACCTCATCACGCCGGTTGGGAGATGCACTGCTCGCGTCGAGATCCACGGTGAGACGTGCCCTGTCAAGTTTGTCGTTCTGCAAGACTGTTCGAGGGACATTATCCTCGGAATGGACTTTCTCTGCGAGTATGGCGCCGTCATCGACCTCGGAGCAAACCGGCTGACGCTACGAAAACCTGCTCCACCGCAGGAGGACCCCAAAGCGACGTCATCCGCGGTACGAGTCCTCGCAAACCACGTGAACCTACCACCGCGGTCAAGTGTTTTCGTACCCGTCGGGGTCGATGAGACTTTCTGCGGCGACGTTTTGCTCGAAGGAAGCCTCCAGTTGCTTCTAGGAAGAGGGATCGGCATCGCAAGAGGCGTCACGGAGCTCCAAGACGGACACACTGTCGCACTCGTAACGAACTTCCGACAGGAGGCCCAGCACCTTACGAAAGGCACCGCCGTGGGTCACGCGGAGGAACTCCCGGACTCAGCCGCAATCGCCGGAATATCAGAAGACCTCTCCTCATGGCCACCCAAGACAACGCCGCCTTCGCGGTTTGACATCGATCCAACCCTGCCTACCCCACAACGACGACAACTCAGTGACCTACTCGTCGAGTTCAACGAGTGCTTCTCCACGTCGTCAAAGGTGCGCCAAACGACCGTTGCGAAACACCGAATTGTCACTGAAGACAACGCGCTTCCTGTTCATCGGTCGCCGTACCGTGTCTCTGTCAAAGAGAGAGAAGTCATCCAGAAGCAGGTCCAAGAAATGCTCGATGACGACATTGTTCAGCCCTCAAGGAGTCCGTGGGCTTCACCGGTAGTCCTGGTGAAAAAGAAAGACGGGACCCTTCGGTTCTGCGTGGACTATCGCCGACTTAACGCCGTAACAAAAAAGGACGTCTACCCGCTGCCACGCATCGACGACACCCTGGACCGGCTGCGCTACGCCCGATACTTTTCGTCGATGGACCTGAAGAGTGGGTACTGGCAGATCGAGGTGGACGAACAAGATCGTGAAAAGACCGCCTTCGTCACGCCGGACGGGCTGTACGAATTTAAAGTTATGCCGTTCGGACTATGCACAGCACCGGCGACGTTCCAGCGCGTAATGGACACCGTTCTTTCCGGCTTGAAGTGGCAAAGTTGTCTCGTCTATCTCGACGACGTCGTGGTATTCGCCACCAACTTCGACGAGCACCTGAGACGCCTGCGAGCCGTGCTACAGGCTATCCAGAATGCCGGACTGACACTGAAGCCGTCAAAATGTCGGTTCGCTTACGGCGAGCTCAAATTCCTGGGCCATGTCGTGAGTGCTCAAGGTGTAAGTCCTGACCCTTCAAAGACATCCGCTGTCGCCGAATTTCCGAAGCCATCAGACAAGAAGGCCGTGCGAAGATTTCTTGGGCTGTGCGCATACTACAGGCGTTTCGTTCGCGATTTCGCTAAGATTTCTGCACCGCTCACACATCTGACGAAGGACGACGTGAACTTCCAGTGGGGGGAGGAGCAAGAACAGGCGTTCAACGAACTGAAGGAAAGACTCCAGTCTCCCCCCATTCTCGGACACTTCGATCCGTCAGCGGAAACGGAAGTGCACACGGACGCCAGCAACGCCGGACTAGGCGCGGTACTCGTCCAAAGACAAGACGGAGCAGAGAGGGTGATCGCTTACGCAAGCCGGGCACTGTCCAAGGCAGAGAAAAATTACTCAACAACCGACAAGGAATGTCTCGCTGTCGTCTGGGCGTTAACCAAGTTCCGTCCGTACCTGTACGGGATCCCGTTCCGCGTTGTCACGGACCACCACGCTCTCTGTTGGCTCGCCAACCTTAAGGACCCGTCAGGACGCCTCGCTCGCTGGAGCCTTCGACTGCAAGAATTTGACGTAACCATTGCGCATAAGTCTGGCCGCAAGCATAATGACGCCGATTGTTTGTCTAGGGCCCCAATTGAATCTCCACCCGACAGCACCGACGACGACGATGACGCCCGTTTTCTCGGAGCACTTACGGATACTGACATGGGAGCACTTCAACGAGACGACCCCGAACTTCGCGCCGTGATGGGCCACCTCGAAGGTCAAGGAAGTTCAGTTCCGCGAGTCTTGGCCCGAGACCTGCCAAGCTTCGTTCTGCGGCGAGGCGTGCTCTTCAAGAAGAACTTCGGAACGAGCAACACTGCCTGGCTGCTGGTTGTTCCGGCCAGCCTGCGAGAGGAAATCTTTCAAGCATGCCATGACGACCCGACGGCTGGACACCTTGGATACAGCAGGACGCTCGCCCGGATTCGTGAAAAGTACTACTGGCCGAGGCTACCGAAGACCGTTCACCTATACATTCGATCATGCCATGAGTGTCAGCGACGCAAGAAGCCGCCGACGAAGCCGTCAGGACTTCTGCACCCGATTTCTCCCCCGTCTATGCCGTTCCAGCAGATCGGAATGGATTTACTTGGCCCTTTCCCGCCGTCAACGTCGGGAAACCGCTGGATTATCGTCGCCACCGATTATCTCACACGGTACGCCGAGACGAAAGCCCTTCCAGCAGGCACGGCTGTTGAAGTCGCCAAGTTTTTCATCGAGTCCATCGTCCTCCGGCACGGCGCTCCAGAAGTTTTGATTACAGATCGCGGATCATCGTTCATGGCGCAGCTGACCCAAGAAATCCTCCGACTCAGTCACACCAGCCACCGTCGTACAACTGCGTACCACCCGCAGACCAACGGGCTGACGGAAAGACTGAACAAGACAATCGCCGACATGATCTCTATGTACGTCGACGTTGAGCACAAGACGTGGGACGAGGTGCTGCCCTACGTCACGTTCGCCTACAATACGGCGGTTCAGGAGACCACTGGATTCACCCCTTTTCAGCTGGTACATGGTCGGAAGGTGACGACCATGCTGGACGCAATGCTGCCCCATGAGCCATCTGACAATCAGAGCAACGACGCCCAGGTGGTTGCTCAACGCGCCGAGGAAGTCCGCCAGCTCGCCCGACTCATGATTCAAGACCAGCAACGCGTCGACGCGGGCCGCTACAACCTTCGTCGCAGGGACGTTCACTTCCAGCCCGGAGACAGGGTGTGGGTGTGGACGCCCATCCGTCGCCGCGGTCTCAGCGAGAAGCTTCTGAAACGCTATTTCGGACCCTACAAGATCATCCGACGGCTCGGCGATCTGAACTACGAAGTCCTTCCCGACGGAACGCGTCCATCTGCAAGACGCCAGCCACGACCCGAGGTGGTGCACGTCGTCCGGCTGAAGCCGTATTACGAACGATAGCACTTTCCACCGTCGTCGACGTGTGAACTGTGAACAGTGAACGGTGAACAGTGAACTGGTGAACTGTGAACTATGGCTCGCAATTCTACTGTCCTTTAGTTGTGGATTTGTTTTTCGTTTTGTGCTGCATCGAGACGATGCGCTTTTAAAGGGGGGGATAATGCCGCGCGCAAGGTCACGGACTTGTAGAAGGTTCTCGTTTATTCTTACTACTGACATAACTTCTATCGTTTATCCCTGCTCTTGTTTTTCCAGAATGTGCATGTTCATTCTCGCGCCGAGCGCGCTACGCTCGAACCTTCTCCGCCGAAACTTCGAGATAGCGCTCACTCTAGATAAGAGGCCGCCAGCGACTTTGTCGAGTCAGTCTCGCCCCAGCGCTCGATTCTGCTGACACGCCGACTTCGACGCCCGCGACGCTCTGCTTTCTTCTGTTGCCTTCTTTATTTTTGGCACAAGTTCGCCACATTAAACGCTCATTTATTTCTGTTTATTTCTGTTTATTTCTTGTTTATTGGTCACCACCCGTGACAATATCTTCTGCAGTCCGTACGGCGCTACAAGCTTGTCTTTCACCAAGAGCACGAGGTGAATCCCTGACAGACGTGATCTCAGCATCTGGGGCAAGTTCAGAATGGAAAAATAAACTGCTGTCAGTTTATGTTTGCCCCTCTTACTTCCCAGAGGGTTACAAACTTCAAATTCATCACTATATAGCTGGATGCAGATATTTTTGGGATCACCCTGAAAATATGCGTGGTCATGGTAGGCGGTGCCGTCAAAGACGCTGGACAGGTAACCGTCCTCTACATGGTGACTGTGGAAGTCGCTCCATACATTTGGGTTTTCAAGTATACATTTGAGCATTTTGCATACAGGAACATATCGAAAAGTGTCCGCTTTTCCGTTTTTGTTTGTTCCCAGTGACACGGTCACTGGGAACAATTCGGACAACCACTGCAACCCTGGCTGCCGTTGCGGATGAGATGTTGATGGTTCAAAATGCTCACCAATCCTCTCAAGGTATGAAAGGACATCATTTGCTATTTCATGCAATGTGGATTCAGGAAGTCGTCTCGCTTCTTTCCATTTCAGGAACAGTAGTGCTAGCAGCTTAACGTGGTCCCCATCATCTTGCCCGTCTTGGTTGTCAGAAGCTGCCTCGTCATTTTCCGCTCCTGCTAGGGGCTGGCCTGTATCCATGCTGGCATTTTGTGGCTCATTGGGCCTTTCTGTTGCATAACTTTCAAACAAAGTGGCATGCTTGCACGTAACATGTTTTCTGTAGGATGTATAAAGAGAAAATGTCTTCATGCAACCCTGTAGTCCGCATATCCAGTTTCCCTCATGACCATGGCTTGCATGAAAATGTCGGAACAATGATGTCAGGGTGACTGTCCTCCACTGGCACTTTGGACAGCAGAAGTACCGCACACCGGGCATCTGCGGGGAACAAAGTTGAAATTAATACAAAATATGGTATTGACAGTAATTTACTCAAAGCCTTCTTCGTTTGGGGGTTGGAGAGGGGGGACGGTGTGGAGAGGGTAAATGCAGCAGAAACGTCGACCCACACCCATCGCCCCACCATGGTTGTGTGTAAATAGTTAGACAGTGCAATGTTGGTCAGCCATTCAAGTGATGCGCTTAGGTGTAGGTTCCAAGGTTGTAAGGAGGAAGTAGTCGAGGGTTTAAATACTTCGTGAAATTGTCAGCTGAATGCAAAACTAAATAGGGCGGTTGCCAAATGCACTGTTTGCACCAAACTCGAGCAGAGCTGCAGCACGTGCCACAGAAAAGTAAACAAGTAGCCCATGCCATGAAGGCCTGCAACACTACAGCTAATAATCACTGACTACTGTTATATGCCTTTTCCTTCGGAATGTTTTTATTTTTTTTATTTTAGATTTTCATTTAATAATATGAGGCACGAGGAAGTCTTCAGCGGGTATCGGATATTTCATGTAACGCTGTTTCATCGAACGCCATTTTATAATTTAGCCAGCTCCATTATCACCTATACAAACAAGAGCACCCCCTGAAACTAACAAAAAATACTAAATGTTTTTTACACTTTACGACCTCACATACAAAACAAAAATGGGTGACAATAGACATCTCTTCTGGAGCCTACAACTGTTTGTGATTAGGCTGGAAATAATCAATGAAATGGATTTGATGAATGGCATTAGATGAAACTTCAACGGAACTGAATTTGACGACGTGGCATTTTATGAAATTATCAGGCCCAGTCTTCATTTAGTAAGGAAAGTCAACAAATAAAATCTCATCTGGAAGTGTGATGGCTTCCATTTAGATTCCCCAAATTAGGTCTATCTTTTATTTCATGCAAATACAAAAACCGGTAACAATATGCAAACAAGGAACATGAATGTATGTCATATGCTAAGCAGTCAACCCAACTTGATCGTCTTTTTCTTGTATCTTTAAAACGCGCACGTGACGACGCAGAGCGTCCGAGGCTGGTTGCGCTTCGCAAACCCTAGGGAGCCTTCATGTCCATGAAGGTGCTCTAGCAAACACTATACTCGGCGACAACTTTTCTTGGCAATGCTGCCAAAGCTACAGCGCCGAAGCACGCTGTCTTCTTACGCAGCTGAACACAGTCCCCGGGTCTAAATTGTGTTTTGGCTGTAACGTAAATTATGATCTTAATATTCATCTTTTGAATAATAATTGTCACATCACTATGAATCTTGAACAATGAAAATAAAAAATAAAATTAGTTTTCTAGTTACTAAATGTTTTTTCGGTTTGTGTCCGTCGCGGGTTCTCCGGTTTTCTAGCCATTTTCCGTCGCAAAGATGGTGTTGTAGATTATGCGATCTGGTAGTAGGTAACAAAAGGAAAAGGAGGTAGAGGAGCGCAGAACTACGAGATCATAAACGGCCTCCTGCCGTGAAATTTGATTTACACGAATATCATTTTTAAAAAAGAAAATATAAACATAACACTCTTTTCGTAATTGTTCCTTAGTGCTGAGAGTCGCGAAGTTCGTATGTCGACTGGAAACGGTTTTGATAGACACTAACGAGTTGTATACAGTGGTTGCCTTGATTACCGACAACGAAACCCAAACCGAAAACGAAACCAAAACTGATGCAATGAAGGCCTGGATGTTTGGCGGAGGGATACATGTACTCAAAGCTACAGCGCGAGCCCAATGCAAGGTGCGCTCCTGACTCGCACGTGGGCTTTTGCAGTGTGGCGTTTCAGGCTGCATGCACGCGCTTGTAGCTTCAGCTTCGCTCGCACGGAAGCTGAAGCGAAGTATAGACTTTTGCGAACAGGACATCTGGGCGCCGTCATGTCTCTGCTCGTGGTAGAAGCACGTGCAAGACTGGCAAAGTTGGCTTCACGCGTATGTTGCACGGGCATCCACGCGCGGGCACCAGCTGGGAATGTTTGCACGCACGCGTGCAGTACTTACTGTGCTCACGGTCTCAGGTCAGACTGACGAACTGCCGATGCTGCTGATCTCAAGCGATCCGGAGGCGTGATGTCTCAGTAGATATCTGACGTTTTTCCAACTTTTTCCTCAAGCTTCCCTCCTCAACTCATAAATCGCGCATTCCACCAAACAGTTCAAGAAGACGAAAAGAGGGGAGGCCCCTCTTGCTCGGAATCTGGTTTCCGTACCCGGGCAGAACCATTGTCCCCCTAGAAGATTAGCCCGTCGCTCCAAATTCTGACAAAAGTTGGCTTACCCAACCCGTTCACCCCGAAGCTGACAGTGCTGTGGAAGCTACGTACTCGTTGGGCCAGCCACACTTGCCACGTGATCACGCTCCTTCGCGCATACCTACCCGCAGAAAATGAGGTCAGGTGATGAAAGGGAGGCGGCTGATTGGTCCGGCAAACGCGTAGCTTCCACCACAATGACAGCTTAGGGGTGAAGGGATTAAGTGAGGTCCGGTCTCATTTGACGTGCGTTTGGACCCGATGAGGCGCCTTTAAGACCGCGGATGTATCACAGAGAAAAGACAGAGCTTACGAAGGGGCGAAGGTTCGAAATAGTGTGCTGTGTTTTCAAATTTTCGCACTGAAAGTCAGGCTTTTCACTTTCTACCTTTTTTCGTTTGGCCCACTCAGCAATGTGCTCAGGGGCGGATGCAGGAATTTCCTGAGGTGGGGGGGGGGGGGGGGGGGTCAGGTGTTGGTCAGCGTACCATATGTTTAGGAACCCCCCTCCCCTCTCCTTCGTTTTACACCCCAAAATTTTACACATGCAAAAATCAAGAGGGGGGTCAGGACATCCGGACCCCCCCTCTAAATCCGCCCCTGAATGTGCTATTAGTAAAATCCTAATCTAAAATGATTTACCCCAGCCCAATATTCATTTCATGGGTTCTTTAACTCTGTGGACGACCAAGGTAGTTGAGTTGTGGTCAGCATGAAACAAAATTGGTTGCTGGATGGCCTCTGCAAGATGCCTGTCCGTTTATTCGTACAGCACGATTATAAACGATACTACGTTATTTCAACTAGTAAGAACAGAATTGTTCTGTAGTTGTAGCTTCCTGAAAGCAGAATTTTGCGTGTGTGGATACTTTAGGTTACAATGTGGTCCGGGTTTGGATGGTAATTTATCTGTACAGTGTATGGACGCCAGCTTATGGTCTTCGACATGCTCGCGTAGTATAGTGCTAATAGTGTCACGAACGCACGCCGGTATGATAATGCTCATCCACATAGAAAGAGGCAGGTGCTCTGGAGGCAGGGATGATATCTGCGGAACGATCTTGACTGTTTCAGAAACGTACGGATACAAAAAAGGCGCAGTATGAACGAAAAGCAAAGTGTGAAGAAGAGAGTTTTGACCATGAACAGACACGGAACTTGGACAAGAACAGGCCCTGAAGATTAAATTTAAAAGACGTTCTCCTTCTATTCTTTGTCGTCGTCTGTCGTATACATCGGGGGGCATATTTCACTTGATCGAACCAATGAAAACGAAACCACGACGTTTCATCGAATGACACTTTAGCCAATGCGGCGTTCATAGTAGCGAATGGGTCTAGTTGCATCGACAGCTCTGATTAGCATATTTTTGTAATGTGCCGCCTTGTCTGTCGCCGCGAATCGGCGTGGACGGGTGCTCCGAATGGGCTAAAACGCGCCCAGTGATGCACACGCAACGAAACGTCCCTACAAAGTGCCGCCGTCCACGAACAGCAGTGAGCAGTTACATCGACAGCTGGAATTACCTTTTTTGGTAATAAGCTGCGCTGTCTGTCGCTGCGAAGCAGCGTAAACAAGTGGTCCGCATGTGTTAACACGCGTCCCAGTGATACGCGCTCGACGAAACGTCCCTGCATCCCACAACAACCTATGCGGAGGGCAAGTTCGTCTGCTTCTTGCGCAGGGGGTAGCGGTGACGTCAGAACGCCGAGCCCTGATTGGCTGATCGCGACTCCCTATCTGAGCGTCGTCTGCTCTTTTGCAACGTCGTCTGCTCGCAACGTCGTCTGCATCTGTCTTACCTTTCCTGCGACTTTCGGAAGCGCAGAGGCCAGATTCACGAAACGCCCTTAAGCCAAAAATGTGCGTAAGACAAAACTTAAGAACAAATTCGTATTCACGAAACGAAATTTGCGTAAGTTTTGCGCAGGTTACGACGAAATCCTACGACAGCTCCGAAGCTGTCTTACGCACTTCTTACGATCAAATCAGCATGGCCGACAGCGTCGCGGTCGCGGCGACCCACTGACGTTTATTTTTTTACGTGCGCTTCTCACGCGTCCCGACTTCAAGCAGCAAGAAAAAAGTAAAAAGTACTTGAAACAGACCACGACGAACGAGAACGCTGGATCCACAAACACTCGGGAAAAGCTCCAACGGCCACGATTCCACCGAACGCGACCAAGCGAGCACGGCAGTTAGGCCTAGCAGGCACTCCGCGACTCGGCGACCGTCTGCCCGCGACCGGCTGGCGTGCTGAATGGAATATGCCCGCGCGACCATTGTGAACCCTTCCCGTATTATACTTTGATCGCTGACCTCAATTTTAGATTAAGAGGTAAATTTCTTCCTCTTGTTATCTCCTTGTTTCCTGAGGCAACGGTGACTCTCGCCGGTGAAAAAGCGGTGAATCTCCGACAGACGCAGGAAAGGTAAAGCAGCCATTGCTTTGACTAGCAGACGTAAAGCAGACGACGTTAACTGCGCCAACCCGCCGACGCCGTTAAAGAATGAGGGGTCTCGCCGCACACGAAAGGAGGGAAAAAGTATTTGGGAGGGAACTTGCGAACACTAACACGCTCACTCTCGGTTCTTAGCAAACAAACCTCGGCGCCTCGGGACACCTCGCCAGTGAGTCCTTTGACTTCCCTCCTTGATGCGTGTCTGCTAGTTGTTAGACGAAAAAAACGTACCACTCGATTTATTTCGTCTGCCCGCTCTAAAAGGTCAAGTCGAGCTCGCTCGTAGAGACCTGCACTTCCGAAAGTCGCAGGAAGGGTGAGACAGACGCATACGGCGTTGCGAGCAGACGACGTTGCAAAGGAGCAGACGACGCTCAGATAGGCGGTCGCGATCAGCCAATCAGGGCTCGGCGTTCTGACGTCACCGCTACCTCCTTTCTCATGCGCCCACCACTTGCGAGGCGTATACGCCTCGCAAGTGGGCTCATTTTCGTCTTCTGCGCATGAGAAAGGAAGTAGCGGTGACGTCAGAACGCCGAGCCCTGATTGGCTGATCGCGACCGCCTATCTGAGCGTCGTCTGCTCCTTTGCAACGTCGTCTGCTCGCAACGTCGTCTGCGTCTGTCTTACCTTTCCTGCGACTTTCGGAAATCGAGCAAGCTCGACTTCGCCTTTCAGAGAGGGCAGACGAAATAATTCGAGCGGTACGTTGTTTTTGTCTAACAACTAGCAGACGCGCATTAAGGAGGGAAGTCAAAGGATTCACTGGCCAGGTGTCCCGAGGCGCCGAGGTTTGTTTGCTAAGAACCGAGAGGGCGAGCGTGTTAGTGTCCGCAGGTTCCCTCCCAAATACTTTTTCCTAGCTCCTTTCGTGTGCGGCGAGACTCCTCACTCTTTAACGGCGTCGGCGGGTCGGCGCAGTTAACGTCGTCTGCTTTACGTCTGCTAGTCAAAGCGATGGCTGCTTTACCTTTCCTGCGTCTGTCGGAGATTCACCGCTTTTTTAACAGCGAGAGTCACCGTTGCCTCGGAAAACAAAAAGATGACAAGAGGAAGAGATTGACCTCTTAATCTAAAATTGAGGTCAGCGATCAAAGTATAAGACGGGAAGGGTTCACAAGGGTCGCGCGGGCATATTCCATTCAGCACGCCAGCCGGTCGTGGGCAGGCGGTCACCGAGTCGGAGTGCCTGCTAGGCCTATCTGCCGAGCTCGCTTGGTCGTTTTCGGTGGAATCGTGGCCGTTGGAGCTTTTCCCGGGTGTTTGTGGATCCAGCGTTCTTGTTCGTCGTGGTCTGTTTCAAGCACTTTTTACTTTTTTTCTTGCTGCTTGAAGTCGGGACGCGTGAGAAGCGCACGTAGAAAAATAAACGTCCATTGGTCGTCGTGACCGCGACGCTGTCGGCCATGCGGATTTGATCGTAAGAGGTGCGTAAGACAGCTTCGGAGCTGTCGTAGGATTTCGTCGTAACCTGCGCAAAACTTACGAAAATATCGTTTCGTGAACACGAATTTGTTCTCAAGTTTTTTGTCTTACGCATATTTTTGGCGTAAGATCGTTCTGTGAACCTGGCCTCTGGCCTCTGCACTTTCGAAAGTCGCAGGAAAGGTAAGACAGACGCAGACGACGTTGCAAAGGAGCAGACGACGCTCAGATAGGGGGTCGCGATCAGCCAATCAGGACTCGGCGTTCTGACGTCACCGCTACCCCCTGCGCAAGAAGCAGACGAACTTGCCCTCCGAATTCGCTAAAATGTCATTCGTGAAAACGTCCATTCGCTAATATGATTCCTATTCGCTAAAGTGTCATTCGCTCATATGATATGAACCCGTTTTTAGGGAATCGGCTGTTTGAAGGCGGGGCAAGCTAGGTTTCTAAACAACCGTCACCCCTCGCTCTCGCTCGGGGGAAATGAATATAACATGAAGCTTGAGCGCGCATCGCCGAGGGTTTACCGCCTCTCAGCCTGGGTCTAGGCTTGGCAGGCTCAAGCCTAGCCGCGCATCTGGCGGAAAAAGCGCTTGTCGTGATCAACGCTCAGGTTGCGCGAGGGCAAGAGCGCCCGCAGCTTCGGCTTCTACAGAAAGTGGTGCCAGTATCATGGAGCGTCCGTGTGTACGCTTCGTACTTGCTCGCTTTTAAGCGACGAAGATAAGCGCGCGGTAGGTCGGTAGGTTGTGGATATCTCCACGACACGGCGTGGATATGCCATGCTGGCCTGTGTATTTGAAAACATTGAAAACCCGGAGAGTGAGGAAAAAGTGAATTGATAACACAACACAGAACAGGGTTTTCACGGTTTTCAACTATGTCGTTTAACCAGCTCGCCTGCAGTTTTATCTCTTCTGACGATTTAATGGTCTTCACGAGGAGAGGAAAAAATTATTGGAAAATTAGGAGAACGGCGAAGGACCGGTCATGTGTTGTTGCAATAAGGGCGTTTCAAACAGTTGCATTCGGCTCTGGTAAACCCGGAACATAAGAAAAGAAAAAAAAAAGGACAGAAGTTACAAGTTCTGTTGTGATTCTCTTACAATACTCGCATCCCTCCCCAGCGCAATGGAAGACAGCCGAACGTAACTGTGTGGAGCACCTTTTAAAAAGATGACGTTGCTACTGGGTCGGTCTAGGGTGCCTCAATGTCCTTCCGTATAGGGTGATGCCACCCCTTGTAGTACCCGATGCCGACAGCACGCGCTCACGGGTAAAATACAAAGAAATCGACGAAAACAAAATGTCGCCATAGCACAGTCAGCGCCACAAACGCGTGCAGGGACACGCTCTTGCACGCGCTTCTGAACAAAAAATAAAAATAAAAGCGTGAGACAAAATGGCCAGATATCTCCACCCTAAGCAAAGCGCACATGAAGGCACACTAGGTCGGTCTATTTTCATGAGCATACCGAAGTGGAATCGTAGCGCATTGAGTAAATACGAGAAACTAGTGCGTTTATGGCGGTCGCCCTTACGAAAAGAAGAACATTCGCTCGAAACATCAGTGTATTTTAATTTTTTTTTTAATTTTTACAATGATATTTCTATTTGTTTTACTCCATATTACCACGCTTGCGCACTTACCCACCTAACCAAGCGGGCCAAGCAGACGACATTGACTAGTACAAAGTCTATGGTCGATCCAATCCAATCCAGGCCTGTCAGTGCCGCGCACTGATCTCTATGGTGCCGCGGCTGCTGCATATTCCGTTGTACCGCCGTGCCGCCATCGCGACGCTTCAGGGATGGCTTTGACAACGTGCCTAGTGTGGGTTCCGCACGTGGACGTAAAGAGGAAATGCCAACTAGAGACGCCAACGCTTCGTGGCCTGAAAGATGCTGTGCAGGCTTGCTCCATACTAAGCTGCCATGTTAATGTTGCCGTCGATCGGTTTCAGGTGAGTGGTCTTTGTCCAGAGTGCCACACTTGCTGTTGTGACTGAATGCTAGAGCTAAAAAACCTATGAGCCGACGTTCTCTTCTCACAGTGCCATGCTTTGCATTGACGTAACGTGGTATTCAAAGAGGGCCCCCTTGCACGTGGCAGCCAACCTTCAACAACGTTCACAATTTCGAACACTCTCGGAGGCGCATCACAGCTTCTACTGTACGATTCTTGTACGGTGCGACTGGATTTATTTGGACGAAGAAAATGACGTGCCTTGCGTATCGTCACACTGGTGGTCATACCCCCGTTACGTTAACAGGGGCCTCCGCGAGCGTTTCAGATTAGAGAGTTTTCTTAGACCGGACTCGGCTGTCCCGCTAGGCTAGCGCGACCGGAAACGAGGCGCGGGGTTCTGCAGTCAAGGCTGGTGTCGCGCGTGCGCAGTTGCTCGTTTAGAGACATGTGCCTCTAAAAGCGTATGTGCATGTTTTTTTTGTTTTTTTTTCTGCAGATGCTGGACAAGGAGTTTAACGAGTACCTGGATTTGTCAGATAGCGATGACATCACCCAAATGTCATCTATAAGAGTTCTTCTGCAAGGAGCTTCAGCAGCCCCAGTGATTGTTGCTGTATGAAACATTTTCTTGTACTTACGTCGCAAAGCTCGCAAAGGCTTTTTTTTTTGTTGGTTTCGTGCTTTAATAAATCTAATTTAGTTCTTCTCTAACTCTCAGGACTCCATAAAGATGAGGTAAGAACAGTCGGACTTGTTATTCTGTGCTGAGATAGAAACTGCTGGTGGACCTGGGCAATCAGGACGTCAGGTTATAGAATGTCATCCGCCACGCACGTTTAGCACCATGCAGCGCCACCGTACATCTGGCAGTTTCGCACCTTGTCAAATTAAATTTGATGCACTAATCTTTTGCGGTTTTGCCTTTGTTCCCGGAACCTCCCGAAGCCCTAGGGCGGCGACCAGCACAAAAAAAGCGGCAGCACAAATATTGTTAGAGGGGCCCTTTAAGGTCTGCCCACTACAGAGCAAAACAAACAATTTTGATGAATGTATCAGACGAAAACGTCAGCCCCCAGTCTCAACGATTGTGGTCGAAAAAATGTTTCTGGAAGATGAAGTGAACACTCAAAGGGCACTTTTTTTCTAGAAAATCCAGAAGTTTATATTGCCTAAAGGCGCACTAAAAAGGTTTTTGAAGACTCTTGTTTTTGTTATATAATGTAGCACATGCCAGTTAATATTCGACGTCTTGGACGACAAAATCCCTTATTAAGCTCGTGGTTATAGGAAATATCCATGAACTATGTTTTCCCTCACCTTCTCCTGCGGGAGTGAGGTGTCCGCCCATTTGCTTCCCAGAGCGCCCACATACGACACTCACAGAAGTTGTTTTCCTTCTTGCGTTCGTGGGCCCCGTTTGCCATTTCTTATCATCTCTGTAACGCAGTTCAGTTCAGTTATGTTTTGTGGTATTTCTTGCTCCAACAATGAGAGATCATGCAGCTTAAAAATAAAAAAAAGAAGCAGTGTGTGCACGATTCAGTTTGCACGCGCGTGGACTTTCGGCTTGTATCGGTCCGCCACGGGTGCCATCACTTGCGACTGGCGGACGAGTGCCTTCGTCGTTTGAATGCGCTGGCAGCGCCCCTGGTGTCCTGCTAAATTTCGCAGAAAAGGAATGTGTCGCAAACCGTTCAATACATTTTTAATAAGGAAATAGGTCATGCATGGTTGTGATTTTTTTTTATTTTTAGGATGCTTAGGTCATGTAGAAAGAGTTATCTCTATGAATAGACAATCTCAAAAACCACTTTAGTGCCCCTTTAATGGGTTTGAGCTTTCAAGTGGAGTACCATCCCCTTCAACAACCTGCTATAAAATACAAGAACTGGCTACACCAAGTCATTACATGGTAAGACTTTAGGGAGTGGCTGCCTTCTGAGTGTTCACATCTGAATAATGGTAAATAGGTGTTAACGACAGAGTTAGGCACCTTGGTTTCACTATGGAAATGACAAAAAGAACAGCAGGCTGTGTTTTGGTGTCATTAAATTTTAGTTTCCATTTCTGGTGTTATCAACATGTCTGATAAATGCTAAGACAAGGGCTTGTTGTTCTTTTAACAGTTTTTGGGCACTGATTACTACGGGTATTTTGTTCTACAGTCAGCCTTTTACTTGTGAAAAGTAGCAATAGACAACCAGTGCTGGCAAGAAAAGTGTGTCACATCATTACTCTTGGGTTGACATACTTTAATTGTGCGGTATTTATTTTAATGCTTGTGCGTGCATGCTTTAGTATGATGTAATGTGTCTTTGTATACTTTATAGGAGGTGCAACCAGAAAGTGAAGCACCACCTTCTGCACAGGATGATGACATGATCATCTCAAGTGTTGAGGTGTAAGTACATAGTCTCAAACTTTCATATTTTTTATGTATTTCAGTCACACCGCTTGGAATCGGTAATGTAATCTTTCCTTTTCCTCACAAAATATGCAGTCCTGTCGTGGAAGACAATGCTGGTCATGCATTCACACTGCCCAACTTCGGGGCTCTGCATGGAGTTCTTCTGAAAGACGAGCCCATCACAGCCATCACAGCAAACAAAGTTATAAGCATCATACAACAAGAAATGATGAAATTCAGCATGTAAGTTCCAGCTTACAGTTCTCTCATGTCATAAGAATGTATGCGTATTGTTCCCTACTATAGTAGCTATATAGCCCTGAGTAGCAGTGCAACCAAACCCCCCAAAAAAGGCAGGCAAAGGTTCGATGGTTCGGCCAGTTGCTCGGAAGGCTTCCAAATAAGAAAAAAAAAAGGATTATTTTGTGATGTTATCTGTGTTTATCAATGAAGGGCACCGTTGAATGCCATATTAGCAAGTTCTACAATAGCATACTCTATTTTAGTGTATGTTATGTACGGTAAGTTACTGAGGATTGTTGCAGAAACTATTTTAGAATAGCTTTAGTCCACTAGAACCAAAAATGCAAGCATCTCGCCCCTTAAAGTGTCGTCAAGCAGTTGTGCCAGCTTTTATTGTTAACTTAGGTTGATATATCTTGATAAATAAGTTTTCATCCATAAAAAAAAGTTAGTTATTTTACACTCAATGGCATGTTTTTGAAACTTCAGAGCTGCTCTGCTGTCACTACAAAGCTACGACGATCCAGCCCGCTGGCATGTTTAACATTAAAAAACATGGTGGCACTTGAGATGAGGATAAAAGAAGTAGGCTGGACGATACAGAGCGCTGCCCAGTACCAGCTTGCCCCACACTCTGCACAGTTTAGTGTTACAGCATCTACGTAGCAGTGAGCCCCATTTAAAAAAAAAAATTGGTTTCGATTAAAAAATATCACCCGGTATAAAACGTCCATTACAGAAGCTAAGGTCTGTTTTTTTTAGAATGTACTGTACCCCCTATGTTCTGCAACAGTCCCCTGCAATTTTCAAACATTGTAAGCCCTTCAGGGATATGTGGCATACTGCCAAAGAATGCTGATGGTGATGTAGCAGCAGTGCTTATGGTCATGTAGTAGCAGTCTCAAACTATTTTCTTCATGTGGCATTCACAATATGAACCCTGAAGCATCTAAAGACAATTACTAAACTTTTCAAGAATCATTCATACTCTATTTTTTTTTATTTTAGGAATGTAACATAAGGAAGGTGATTTCTGGCTACAAACATGATGATAGATCCATCCCAAGCAATCTCTCCCTAATTTTCCTAACAACTATCCCTCGCAAAATTTTGGAACACATAATATACTCCCATCTCACTAATTTTCTTATTCCCATGCATTTTTCACTGCTATATATACTTAATAAAATCATACCTGCCAACCTGTGGACTTTCAAATTCGTAAAACTCCCGCGGCCGCGGCCGCGGCCGCGGGGGGGGGGGGGGGGGGGGGGTAAGCAAGAGGCAGGTATCTTTAGGGATGAATGATGATTTATTTTGTCAGCGATTTTTCTGTTGTCGATTTCGCCTGTTGGTTCATTTTTTCAGCGATTTTGCTGTTGCTGATTTCGCCTGCTTCAGAAAGTTCTCCGAGTACACTTGTTCGAAGCACGCCCCATTTTGATGCCCCTTCACCATGAGCAGGTTTCCGAGGGTCCTGTCGGAAACTGAGGAGCGGAACTCCGTCCGCGTCTTGTTTACAGTGCTGAACAGTCTTTCACATTCAGCATTGCTATGGGGAATCGTCAAGATCCCCAGCATGAACACTGCAATCCTGTGGAACTTCAGCGTTCCGTCGACACTTCGAATGTCCCCTACCTGTGCCCACTGTACGTCACTCCTTGGTTCGTTTAATATAGCCAACGAAAGGTTATTATATGCTTGCAGGTTGGCGAACTCAACTTCGAGTGCATCCATTGCCTCATCCTTTGACTCATTGCTCTGCTGAGGCAGCAGTGCAGGGAATGCCGTAACAAAATGGCGTATGCTGCTGAACGATGAGGTGTCCAACGACTGCAGTTGGGCAACTTCAGCCATCCTGAAGTCTACGTTTTCCAAGGGAAACTTGTTGCGGATGTAATCGCATACCGTTGCGAAGTACAAACGAACAGCAGAAAAGAACTGCTCTCTCTCATTTGGCTTGAGCCTTTCAACAACGGAATATGTCATGCTACCAATGACAAGGTCCTTATCTTCTCTTTGGTTCTCCACAGCTCCAAAAGCCAATGTCAGCAATGAGTGCCATCCCTTCAGAACATCTGGGCGGACGAATCTCGTCAAGAGATCCTCTAGAAGCTGGTTCAAGAGGCCCCTGAGTATGTGGATCTGAGGAGCCTGTGCCTGAAGCAGGCAGTTTGTCTTGTCAAAAAGTGGTATCACATTTACCAGAAAAAGACAGTATGCCCTGTTCAGTTCCGATGATAGGAAATAAACCAGGCGCTTCTCACGGGACATGATGCTGGCCTCTCCTGATTCTTGAGGCGGCTGCCTGAGCTTTTTAGCATCAGGCATAGGATTGACTCCTTTTCTCTTTAGTGAGGGTCCATCTCCAGCACCATCAGCACTTTCCTTTCCTTCATGACCTGCAACCTTGGGGATCTGTGCAGCTGTCCTGGATATTTGTACCCTAGTCTTGGGAAGCTGTGCAGCAGTCTTGGGAGCCTGTGCAGGGGTCTTGGGAGCCTGTGCAGGGGTCTTGGGAGCCTGTGCTGGGGTCTTGGGAGCCTGTGCTGGGGTCTTGAGAGCCTGTGCTGGGGTCTTGAGAGCCTGTGCTGGGGTCTTGGGAGCCTATGCAGGGGTCTTGGGAGCCTGTGCAGGGGGGGTCTTGGGAGCCTGTGCATGGGGGGTCTTGAGAGCCTGTGCAGGGGTCTTGGGAGTCTGTGCAGTTGATGGGATCTTGTAGGACTCCAAAACAACGAGCTTCGGTTCTCGCATTTCTTTGTTTCGCTCAAGAAAAAGCTTAGAAGTGGTTCCCACTGGTCAAGCAGCCTCTTCAGGCACTTTCCCAAAGACAGCCAGCGTGTTGGCACATGCTTCAAGACCTTTCTGACTTCGATGTCATGTATCCTTTGAAAATCTTTCAGTCGATCCTTACGTTTCACACTCTTCTCTAGGTAGAAGAAAACGTCTACCAAAATCTCATCAACTTTCACAGGAAAACATGCAGCACCTTTCCGGGCGGCTAAGTTGATCAGATGGCACGGACAACCAACTACAATCAAATTTGGCTGAGCCTCTTTCAAGACTGCGGCGACACCGATTTTCTTGTCGATCATGACATTTGCATTGTCAGCAGACATAGCCAAGCAATTTGCTATCGGTAAATCCCGGGACTTCAGCACGTCCAGGATCAAATTTCCAATCTTACGACCGGATGCTTCTCCTTCGATTGTTTCAAGGCACAGAAGGCGGCTTTCTACCTTACGCGTCTCTTCAACGTAATAGGTCGCAACAATGGGATACAGTTGTGAATCCCTGTTGCTGGTCCCATCCACGGCGATTGAAAAAGCCCGTCGTTTTAAGGCGTCCAGCATAGGCACCTCAGCGTTGGCGGCCATCTCCCCAACAATTGCCGTCGTCTTCGTCCGCCCACAGGCATAGCGCTTTGCCTCATCGGCCTTGGGGAACATTTTTCGGAACAGGGGTCCGGCGTGGACACTCACACTCAGAGGAATGTTATGTTCAACGAGAAATGCCGTAAAGAGGCATTCTGCACGAATTGCACCATGGTCGTTGTCACTTAGAAAAAAACTTACCAGATTCGACTGGTTATCCGCGGCCCGCACATACCCCTGGTGTTTACGCGAAGCGATGTGAAGCTTAATGTCCGCCTTGCCACCGTGCGAAACGTTCACATCGCACGTGCACGTTCGACAAAATCCAAACTTGTCTCCCTTCTTTGACGGCACAAAACACGGAAATTCCTGCGAGTAGGATTTCAGGAAGACCTGAAAGTACCTCTTCTGAGGTTTGGAGGCGGCCATTGCGCCGCGAAGCCACCGCCACTAGAGCACAGACACCGCTCTTCACGCCACGAAAACTGGCCGAAACAGCGAGGCTGGCGAGGCCTAACACGCCAAACCAACCAAGAAACCAACGTGCGCCGCCGAACACATGAACAGCCTTTGGGCTTTGGATTGGTTTTGGATCCATGGCCACCGGATAGACATAGTAAAATCCACGACTCTGCCGTGGACTCTGCCGCGGACGATACCTATCGCCCTCTTGTGGCACGAACAACAACCTTACATACAAAAAAAAAAAATTTTGTTTTTCGTAAAATATGAAGCAAGAATCGTAAAATTGGTCCCAATTCGTACATTTTACGAAAAATTCGGAAGAGTTGGCAGGTATGAACATGGCTTCAGAAAATTGCTTGTGAGCGAATCTCAACTATGAACACTCATAGTCTTCATGCCTCCCTTGACCTAAGACCCCTTGATCTCAGGTTGACTGCATCTTCTTGGATTTCTCTAATAATAATAATAATTCTTTATTTTCTGTGCCCACAAACAACTTTTCAGTCTCCACTGTCTTCAGTCTCCACAGCATGACAAGGTTTCACAAAGTTCTTTTTTTTGTACAAACTCGGTACCCTCAACTTTGGCTCTCATATATTGGCCTGGATCGACTGTTCAAAACAAAACAAATGACTAATATCAGTGCAGCGCGACAAGATACGACCGCAGCTAAAGTTTTATGCCAAAGCAACACTCCTCACCAAAACCAATGTTAAACATGCAGTCATCAGCTTCTTAGTGCACTGTCAGGGGGTTAGCTATTGGCAGGTGATAGAGCCACTGAACTAAGAGTCAACACAACTACTAAATCGCGCTGTCCTGAGGTCACGTGGTTTATGGACGCCATGTCGTGACGGATTTTTGCTGGGAGTCTATGGGTCTGCATAACTTTTTTTCCATGTTTCGCGTTTTAAGAAGACTTGGAGGCGCTTGAATATTTGACAGAATTAATAAAATAGCATCTTTCATGGCCCACCATTTTTGTTTTGATTTGCAAAGTATTTTTCAAAAGCAAAAATCACACAATTTCGCCATTTTGACTTGTCTGGCAACACTGACTGTGGGGCAGCCGTCACGTTTGCCGCTCGTCACGTAACCTCCAAGTGAGCAGCAAGGCGGTTGCCGGGACAGCAGTGGACATTCCTGTGTGTTACGTTTAATGTATTTCTTTATGCAGAGTCCCCATGTGTGACTGTTTGTGGCAGTTCTGACATTATGCTCGGCTCGGAATACGTGGCATTGAAAGGTCGTGGATGCGATAGTTTCAGAACTGCGTTCGTTGGTTCGTACTTTGGTGGTGCTGTGCCTTCTCAAATCGAGTGTCGCATCCTTTCGTTAAATTTTTTTCTGGAAAAGGTATCCTCTCACACTTCGTATTCTGCCTCAAGCTTGCTATAAATACTGTATTTACTTGTGTAATGAACCCACCTTTTTTTCAGAAAAGTTAACATCAATTTGGGGGGAGGGTTCATTACTTGGGGGAAAAAAAAGTTGCAACAGATTTATAAGAATTGAAATCTCATATCACGATGTAGATAGGAAACATGCTATTAAATATATTAAAATTAAATAATGTGCGCCTTCTAAGGCACAGCCCATTTCAGAGCATGAATCTCGTCCAACCGCTGCCGGCTTTAAAATCACAAGCAGAAATGTGCCGTGATTTCTGGCTGTGGCCCCCGCGTGGTTTTGATTCAGCTCGTGGGACACTCCACAGCCTTCGCTGCGGAGCCTCTTCACATAATCCAGAACTTCATTCTTCACGAGGGGAAAGTTGCCTTGTTTTGGCCCTCGAAATGCGCGACAATCTTTTTTTGTAGCGTGAAGCTCTTCCTCTCGTTTCCGCCAGTAGCGTACACGCACCGGATTGACGCTGAAATGCCGTCCAGCCGCGCAGTTCCCATGCTCGAACGCATGCTCAACGACTTTGAGCTTAAAACCGGCCGTATAGCTAGCGTACCGGCCTCTCGTAGCTTTCGAAGCAGGTGTCCAAGTTCTCCGCAAAACACAATCCACACGAAAACAGAAGCAGCGACGAAATGGCGGCGCCGCCACGCTTGCATGGCGTTATAAGCAAGGAGCTTTCCGTTGCACTCGACAGATGGCGCTGCGCCACAAAAAGGCACGATTTTTAAACTGTAACTTGCGTCGTTCGTGCTCGCGTCTAAGAACCATGTTTAGCATGGTTCTTAGGCTTTTTGGCATCGGTGCTTGATATATAACGGTGTGACGTTACGTTATTGCGATCGTCTACGGCACCGGCGATCGCACCAAAATAAATGAACATATAATACACACCAACTTTGGAATGGGGTGCTCCTCCACACACACACACAAAAAGGAAAGCATTTCCTCAAGGACAAAAGTGGGGGGTGGGTTCATTACGCGAGTAAATACGGTACCCTTGAGATTTGTAGCTGCTTGTCAAGTGACTCTAACCTAACTCTGACCAGTGAAGATCGTGGTCGAGCACGTATGCATGCAGGCATATGAGCAGAATAACGCCTAGCATAGCTAGAAAATAAAGGTTTCAGATAGTTATGTCGCTATAAAAAAATATTTCGCAGATTAAAGGACAGGAGCAAGATTATAATAATCGAAGTGCACTAAAAATCGCCAATTTCCGTATCTGGCCGCTGGCTCTTACGTCCGCCGCTTTTATTTTTTGATGGTCTCTGCCAGTTTCGCTGCTTCCCTTGAACTATCGTAGCATGCGACTGCCACCAGTAAGGAGCGGTCAACACCACCATTCTCCTATTCCTGATGCACATCGGACGACTTAGTACGCTCAGACATCCCGGTTTGTTTACTTTCCGTGAGAAAAGCAGACCGCCAAATGCTGGCAACATTGCCACTGCGCATGCGCAGAAGCACATTGTTTCTGTTTATTTTGTGCTGCTTTATCTGCCTCCTCGCTCTCCTTCATCGTGACGGGAGCCCCATGTTTTGAGTTGTGTCGACTCTTAGTTCAGTGGCTCTAGCAGGCAACAGTGAGGACTGTGACATCTCTTAAGTGATCTCTCTGCTTTAACGCGGTTATTTCAGCTGGCAATATGTACAATGGTGCTAAAGTACTGACTGCGTGACAAACGCTGGCGGGTAGAAGAAATCTCAAGCAATGACAGAAGCGACGTCTGCTACAGAAAGAACACCAGCATGGACATGTGTCCCGTTTGCCATGCTGCTGTAGGCCTGCAAGCTCCTGGGACTCAAATTCTTTAGGTAGCTGCACCACATACTCAATAGTGTACCAGCCAGCATTTCTACTTCTGGGGATATGTTTTGATGAGTTTATTAAACCAAGGAGGGCAGGCGAATAGACATGCAACCGGGCTAGCATAAATATCCTGCACTTAGATTGGTACAAGTGAAGTTGGATGCACAGTGCACCCAAGTTCCTTTTTTCAGGTGTTTAAAGTGATCAGCACCCCGAAAATTTTAGTAATGCTTTCCCTGCATAGTACTCATAAATAAAATAGTTATGTTCTGTTCAAACTTAAAGCTAATATTATATTTTTCTTTCCAGCTATCAAGAAAAGCGGTTCTATTTTAAGGCTGTGAACTTACTTCTGGACCGATACCCAAACCTCACCGATGCGACCGGGAGCGGATATGTAAGTGGTAGATAAAAATATGTGCTTTGCAGTGGAAGTGTTAGTTGACCAATAGAGGTTCTGAATAACAGCCATCTTGCAGACAGAATGTCCCCACCCCCAATGTTGATGCCAAGTGCATTAATGGACTGGGTTCGGCATCTATAACGAAAAGGTGTTTCATGAGTTACCTTTTACCTTCCCCACTACATTTGGCAGATTTAGCAGATGGATGGAGGAGAGTTTGAACACAGATCTCAGTCTTGGCTTTATGCACAATATCAAGATTTACTTTTTATTACTTAACAGGAATCATGGAACGTTGCACTACGTAACAAATATAAAAATGAACGGCGGAAAGTGATTGGCAATGTAGCTGTCGAGGACCATAGGCGCAAGTATGGCAAGGAGTCCAGGAAACTGAGCGCAGTGGAGGACTCAGTTCCCGATGTCTTGGAGAAAGGAAAGCCTAAGCGTTTGGTAAGTTAGCTTCAATAGCTATTCATTCATGTGCCTTTTCAGCCCAAGCATGGTTCTGGCATCGTATGTACTAAATTGTTGTACACTCATTATTATTCCTTTTCTCCACCAAGCAAGCAAAATTAGCATGCCCTATTTCTCTGGCATTGTGCACATGGAGCATGAGCTCTAGAGAAGTGAGCATGATTAGCTAGGACGTAGAGTGAGGTCGTGAAATCAGTGTAAATGGCAACAGATGTGCCTAGTAAAGAGATAGAATCGGGGAGATCCAGCAGAATGGGGGAGAGGGGATGTAGGACAACTACCGTAAAATATTGGGCATCTTCCCATTTCACATAAGCACCCACTCTCAAATTTTGTAACATCTGAAAAATATGCGCAGTACAAATATATGTAAAACTGATAACCTAACAAGTGCCCATCCCCCACTTTTTCGGAATTATTTTCAAATTTTGAGTGGATGCTTGCTCGATACTTTACGGTATATAGCCTTAAAGGGGCCCTGCAATGACATTTTGACTGGTCTGAAATTCACACTGAACCTGAACGCGCTGAACTTAGTGAAACTTTTCTTTTCTCGAAATTCGCTTTATTTTAGAAGTTATAGGGAAATTAAAATTACAAAAACAAGCAAGAAATAACCTCCCTCATGACGTCGGTGGTCCTGGCTTGGGCGGCCAATGGCAGGAGAAGAGCGAGTGGCCAATCGGCTGTGGCTTACATTGATGGCCGCTTCCCCCGCGGTGGGATGCGCGTCGTGCGTCGTCGGCTCGTTGCCGTTGCTTGCTTCAGACCTCTGCGGGGCTTGTCGGCGTGAATTTACAGGGTCTGTTGGAGTTAGGACTCCGAATCCTCGATAGAAGTGCGGGGCTGGGCGTAGAACCGTACGAGACACTCCTTGTAAGCAACCGAAGCGCGCTGGCGAAGCCTCTCGGCCCCAACTCGCTTCGGGGGCCGCGGAAGATGCCGCCAACGTTGTCTGCTTGGAGGATCCGGTAATGTGCGGGTGCGCCTGCGCTGCCTCTTCCACCACTTGGTGGCGGGTATGTCTGCGTGCCATTTCGTTTGTTGTTTCCGTACTTTCTAAACTTAACTTGTTTCTTTTCCCGTGTAAAATACTCAACGAAAAATACTTTCATAAATAAGTGAACGGTTCGCTGCACTTATATTTTCTATTTTGACTAAAAAGAAAGCTTTCAGTGGCTCTACGAATTGATTGTAAGGCAGGAGCTTGACTGGGACCAGCGACGTCACGAATCCGTCACATGCTGCGGGCGTTCGGCACCACGCGATGTCCCCGTCGGAGGAGCTGTTTCCGCATCGTCCGATTAAAATATGACGCACTGATATTTCGTGGCTCCCCCTGTGCCCACTGGGTTGCCTAAACTACAATAGGTGTAGAAACCGCAAAAAAGGTACACGCTCAAATAGCATTGCAGGGCCCTTTTAAAGTAAATAAAAAAAGTTAATCTCTAAAAGCGAAGAGAAGCTTACTTGTCCTGACCATTAATATTTTTTCTAGATGGGCTTTTGGGTACACACCAACACGGCATCAACCTTTTTCTGTGCAATGCATAGTTATTGCAGGAGTGATTTGGCTCGCTTTTTTGAAAACACCCTGTATATATGCGTGACTTTTTATTCCCTTTGCATGATTTGATCTATGGAAAAAAGGGAGCATATTTTCCAACACATTCAGATCATATTCACATAATCATCCAAAAATTGAACGTTTCTGCTTACAGACCAGGTTCACCTTGCCCACAGAGGGCGAGGACGGCAGCAGCCTCGAGGCACATGAACAGTGGCTGTGCAGCGAAGCCCGAAAGCTAGCACCTGACGAAGTTCAAATCGACCGCCGTATGGACGTGACTGCATGCAAGAGGCTACAAGCACTAACATCAATGGGTGTCGACTGTGCACAGGAGACCTATCCATACCTGATGGATACTAGGAGGGTATGCACTTCGTATTGTTTGCATGGCATACTGTATTTTTACCATATAATGCACATAGCTTTTGTTTGCCTTCTGGCTATAAAGTCTTTCTCACTTTAGCATGCCGTTCTTGAGAAACCTATAAACTTTGTAAGTCAAGGCTTGTTATTAGACTATAGACCCTTCAGGCAACATTTCATGGCGTCGCATGACATTTCTTGACGTCACATGACCCTGCCGCCATAGCCGACCTTCAGTTTCTCGCCGTTGCTCCGCGTTGTGTGCTGCACCGGCCACCACCGGAGCTTTGTTTTCGTGTTCTTTACGTTCCACGTTGAAATCGTGTGTTTTCTTTAGGTCTTTTCGATATTTCGGGCTTTCAGTTAATCATTTGATATCTACATTTCAACATAGCCCTTGTAGTTTCTTATTTATGGAATGGAATCGGATAACGAATGGATTGACGATACAAGGTTATGGCCTAGGCTTCAGAGACCATTTAAGTTCATCAAATTCTTACGTTTTTGTCGCTAATAAAGGGCAGTCAACACCATTGCGACCTATGCAAATTTCAGCTGACTCAGTAAGGCTCTCGCAGTCATGCTTCTCGCTGCATGTGCGCGCTCGTTTCCGTAAAGCCAGACCGCATGTAAGCGATTTAGCGTGCGACGAGTCGAGCGACGGCAACAACGACGGGAGTCATCGACGAGCAACGGAGATTTCTCACTGTTGCCTGTCGCATCGCTCGGTTTTCGGATTTCTAGAGAACTTAGCGCTCACCGTCTTGGTCGTTTGCTCCCGTCGCTTCCATGCGGTTTGCCTCGTCGCGCGACTGACTGAGCGACAGCGAAGCGGGTCGCTGTCGCTTGTCTTGTTGCTCATCAAATTGCTTACATGCGCTTTATACATAATATTGAGGTGCTAATGTTTAAATTATATGTGCATCGAAATTAATTAAGTATGAAGTGCATGCAGCCGATTTGTCGAGCAACGAGACAAGCGGCGGCGACCTGCTTCACAGTCGCTCGGTCAGTCGCGCGACGAGGCAAACCGCATGGAAGCGACGGGAGCAAGCGACCAAGACGGTGAGCGCTAAGTTCTCTAAAAATCCGAAAACCGAGCGATTTGACGGGCGACAATGAGAAATCTCCGTTGCTTGTCGATGGCTCCCGTCGTTGTCGCCGTCGCACGCTAAATCGCTTACATGCGGTTCGGCTTTACGGAAACGAGCGCGCACATGCAGCGAGAAGCACGACCGCGAGAGCCTAATTACTGCGTCAGTTGAAATTCGCATAGGTCGCAATTGTGTTGACTTTTTTTAGCGACAAAAACATAAGAATTTGATGAACTTACATAGTATCTGAAGCCTAGGCCATAATCCTGTATGGTCGATCCATTCGCTGTCCAATTCTATTCCACAAATAAGAAACTACAAGGGCTATGCTGAAATGTAGATATCAAATGATTAAGTGAAAGCCCAAAATATTGAAAAGACCCAAAGAAAAACAAGATTTCAACGCGCAACGTAATGACCACGAAAAGAAAGCTCCGGTGGTGGCCAGTGCAGCACACAACGCGGTGCAACGGCGAAAAACTGGAGGTCGGCCATGGCGGCCCGGAAAGCGCGCGGAGGGCGTGCCGACTGGTGGAGCTCGAGTAACTGACTCGCTGAAAGCGTCTATACATGTGATGTGTGGAGAGGAGCAGTTAGTGGTGATCAGTCACACATGTGCAAGCAGTCAAGGTATGATGCCTACAACACATCTCCAGTCTGGTGTGTTTTCCACATTCTGATCTTTGGTTTCCTGGTTTCCACCGATTCACATCGCACACAGGATGTCATTGGTCCTGTTGTGATCGTGGCATCGGCACAGCAGCAAGCCTATGTATTGCAGAAATGATAGCGATCTTTGAAGCAGTTCATTTTTGTCGGCACTTCTGCAATCAGCCACCAAGATAATTGATAGAATGACATGCTGTCAATTATCTTTGTAATGAATTGCCACAGTTGCTATGATAAAAAAAAAAGCTGGCTTCTGTGTGCCATTGTCACTTTGTTATCACCTTCAGTGCGTCGGTGATATAGTATGCAAGACAAATCAGATGAGGAAGCATTCTAGGCACCATAGTTGAAGATAGGGATGCCGCGAACGTTTTTCGAGCCGAAGTTTTGATGATCGAATCAGGTGGTTCGAAAGGTTAGAACGATTTCGAATTTTCAAACTTTCTATATAGTAAAATTTGACGGAAGTAGAATTTTCGATCTTGTTAAACTAAGAAATTCGATGCTTTTCGAACCGTCAAACCTATTACGCTAACAAAATCAATCCTTTTCTAACTTATTACGCTGCAAAATTCGATGCTTGTCGAACTTTTGAACTTGATAGATAAAAAAATTCGATGATTTTCGAACTTCGAACTTTTTGTACTAAAAAGTTAGAAGCTTTTCGAACTTTCGAATTTCCTACGCTAGGTAATTCAATAATTTTCGAACTTTCAAAATTATTTATCAGGAGAATTCAAAAAGTTTCAAACTTTCGAATCCTGAAATGTCAAAAGGTGGACGAACTTCAAACTTTTAGGGTAAGAGTTCGACGTTCGTCGAACTTCGAAAGACTGGCGGACGGTTTCATTTGAATTAAAGTAGTGAGGTACATTCTTAATTTATTTCAATGTTCTGGTTTTCTTAGTTTTAAAGAAATTCCGGAAGGGGCGAGGAAGGATGACGGTTTTTTGACGATTGTCATTTGCGCCATATTTGAAGCGCGCTATAGCCGAAGCTATTTGTGGTAGAGATATTAAACTTTTTAAGAATGATCTATCTATAGCCTAGGTAAGTGTCGTCTTAAGATGTGATTATTGTTATTCAAGATGAGTTTCGAAGAATTGTCGAAACATCTATCTACGTGCAATTATGCGCTAAACTTGGTTTTTTTTTTTTTTTCGCCTAAGTTGTTTGAGGTATCGCATTTAAATTAACGCCACAGACAGTACATATCATTGCCCTCTGCAGAATACTAAATAATGTGTTTATTGTTTTTTCATATTAAGGAATAAATTAACTCATGGGAGAAGATATCTAATATTATTCAAGTTCAGCACGTCATTAAAAAAAAAATATTTTTGTTTTTATGTTCTTGGGACGTGTTTCTTTTAGCCTGTACACATTTTGGTAGGAGAAACTTGTTTCGAAGTTCTGAGCCCCTGAATATGCAAGAATACAACACTTCCGGCGAATTCTTGATAGTTTTTTTTTTCTTTTTTCAGCTTTTTATCCCCACATTTATTATGTTTATTTTTATTTATTTTATTTTTTATCAATGGCAAAGTTATTTAGGTCGAAAAGACATAGCTTTGAACTTCCGAACCACTATAAGCATGTGACAAGTAGTGCCTTCTGACGAGTTTCCAACAATGGGGGGGGGGGGGGGGGGGACCATCTGCGTGATCTTTTATGCAGTGAAGAGCGGCAGTAGGCTATACATATGCATAAATAATTTCAGAATAAAATAAGCTCAACCACGCCCTCTTTTCTCATATTGTTTTCTTTAACAGTCCGAAATATCTGGAAGAAGGAAAGGGTTGGGCTGTACCCCCCCTTCCCCTTTTCTTGTTTTTCTTCTTCCGACGCCACTTGTATGGTAGAACGCTCCTCGACCTCGAGTTGTGTCGGCTTCTGTGCTTTTTGCGAGGCGTTTCCTCCGTCCCGGAAAATAAACCTCCAGGACCATTACGAACTTAATTTGCTATATGCCAGCGTCACTCGGGCGGCGTTCGACCGGATTACTACCAGCGTCCAAGGGGCAGGGAGGTAGTTTGCCAGGTCGCTTCAAGGTTTTTCTGAGCCTCAACCTCCTGCCCGCCGCTGGCCGATTCGAACTGGTTGAGTATCGTAAAACAGTGCACTCATGTGATCACTACTGTGTGATGCACGTTAAAGACCCCCCCCCCCCCCCCCCCGGCCCGGGCTGGCGGTCACAATTACTGATCTATGGTCACACGTCACTCTGCACTGGCAAATATTCCAGCACATCCGGGACACTCATCGTCTCATTTAATTGCCTGACCCAACTTCGCGTAGTCTAAATGTCAAACCCTAACTTTTCTAAACCTGATTTCGTGAAAACGTTATTTGAAACTGAAACTGGTGGAGGAACATGAACACCGGACTTCAAACTTGAAAACTTGGACTAAAAGAAATTCGAAATCTTCGAAGTTTTTTTTTCTCGAATAAGCGATAAAAGAGAATCAAAACCTTCGAACTTTATGTAGAAAGAAGTTCGAAATCTTTTAATTTTTCGAACTTTATGTCAACAAAAATTCGAAGCATTGGAATTTTTCGAATTTTATATCCAAAGAATTTCAAAATCTTCGAATTGTTCGAATCTCAGATTCCAGGAAATTAGAAATTTTCGAATATCTTGAATTTCAAGTTAGGAAAGTTCCAAATCTTCAAATCTATCAAACATCAAGAAAAAAAAAAAGAAATTTCGAAATATTCGAGTTTGAAATTTTAGAAACCGTGAAAGCTTCGAACTTTCCGAATTCGAAACTCCACTGTGATCGGAAGTTGCGAATTTTTCAAATTCGAACCTCGGTCGGTACGAAAATATAGAAATTTTTCAAATTCGAACCTCAGTCCGCTTCGAAAATATCTAAACGTTTCGAAATCGAACCTAGGGTGGTTCGTGACATCCCTAGTTGAAGAGACTTGTGATGATACTGACTAACTCTTTTGCACGCAGTAACGTGGGGTAAAATGTCTGAAGAACCAATCAAAACTCAAAATTCAGAACATGAGAAAATAGTTCACGCGATTTTCGAACAGCAAACGGTGCGTGGGTTCTGTATCATATTAAAATAACAAATGTTTTTGACAAAGTCAGTATAGTGATTTACTTGCAGTAAATACTGTGAACAACTAAATTTTTGCGAGGACCTAATTTTCACTAATTGCCTTCACTTCTAGTGACATGGACAAATTCTTCAAGATGTCGGCATTTTGAAAAGAGAATTGAGACGCTTTGCTTTATGTAAGTCTAAAGGCGAAGAAATGCACAGTAGTAGTTAAAAAAGTTGAGCGCATCTCCACGTGGTGAATGATGTTGATTGGGGCGAAGCTCTGGTGGTGCTTGTCTGCGTAGACGCTGAGCCGCAGCATGCGGAGCCTTTCGTTCGTTTTCATCCATGTGAGAAAGAATTTGTGGTATGGATCGTGGTTATATATGCATTTGAGCATTTGACCGCAGCGCCTTCTCGTCTATAAACATACAGCCAATGCGTGCAAAGTTTAATGCGATTACATACGCATTTGACCGCAGCACCCTCTCCTGTATGGACGTTGAGCGGCTACATGCAACGTTTCATCCATGGCATCCCCAGCTCTTGAGTTACTACCATATCTCAGATCCCCCATACTCGTCCCGCAGTCGTGGCCGAGTGGTTAAAGCGATGGATTAGAAATCCATTGGGGTCTCCCCGCACAGGTTCAAATCCTGTCGAATGCGCAAACAGATTTTTTGTTTCCATTTTTTTTTCATCTTTCTTTTTTTTTTTTTTTGCCCTACACAATAACATGCACGTGAGCTCACAAGCAGGAGCCTGAGCACCCGACGCCGGAGCTACGGACCTACGGACATGGCTAGCCCCTAAGGAGCTTCGCCCCTAAAACAGAACAAGCATGCTGGCAATAGGAACTTTGAAGAAGGAACACGGAAAGGGACGGACAAGTTTTTGTTGTCTGTCCCTTTCTAAGGTTCCTACCTCAAAGTGTGAAACATAATCGTCGTAGCATTGTATGAAATGCTATGACTGGAATGTACACCTACATTCAGCATGTTTACTTTACACCTTCTCTGAAATTCCCTGCCGAAGTGTAGCTGAAGTCTCAGCTCTTGACAGACCACCACGGTCCCACTTTCATGCAATGTAGTTTGTCCAACTGGTTTCAAGCGGAGGAGTAAAGGCAATGTGGGAAGTCAACAGGCCTTCTCTCTTAGAGACAATTGCTGGCAGAGAAGGTTGTGTGTACAGAGAGACGAATCTTCAAATTTCCTTCTGGCCACAGTGACTGCAGTTGCAAATGGTTTGTACACAGGGGCGGATTTAGAGGGGGGGTCCGGATGTCCTGACCCCCCACTCGTTTTTTACATGTGTAAAATCTAGGGCGTAAAACAAGAGAGAGGGGGAGGGGGTTCCTAAACATATGGTACGCTGACCAACACCTGACCCCCCCCTCAGGAAATTCCTGCATCCGCCCCTGTTTGTACACTGCAGTTACTTGCCCCTGGTTACAAAATTGTAGGAATGGGGTGCAGTCAGGTTTACTTTTGAGGGCATTGCATTCTTTCGTTGAAGTATGTACCCCAGAGTGTGGTTATCGGTGTGTACTGGACAAAGCTGTGAGCACTAGTTCATCTTTTGTCTTACTGGCTGATGAAAAGTTTGCTTGTTATCCATAAAGAGACCTGGAGATCTTGCTTCCCTTGCGTCTCGCAGATTTTAGGTTCCGCAGGAGAACACTTCAGCATCTACCTTCGACCGAATTTACAAAATATTCAGCCTGTGAAAATAGTTCCATACATTCCCCCCCTTTTCTTTCTTGGAAATGGCATAGAGCAATTTTCACATGTTCCACATTTTAGTTTCTATACATATGTCCTAGCATGTGCGCGCTTGCAACGTACACATTCACTGTAATGGCTCAACCAGGTTTCAAGAAGGTCTGCATAGTTATGGAATGAAAATTCACAAATTTTATTGGTTACCTGTTTTGTGAGACTAATCTATCCTCTCTCTTGACACTGCTTCTGCATGTACAAAAGCACTACAAAAATATATATAGATTGAAAAGAAAATCTAGCTTATTGGACTTTATTGGCCTAGATCTCAAGGTTAAAAGCATTAAACATAAAGCGACAGGGACAGGCATGACAACCTTTCAAGTTCATGGTGTTTGTTCCCATACCTTAAAGGGATACTTCAACGAAATTTGAAATATTCCCGTCGTGTTCAAAAATAGGTTGAATATGATCCACAATATCCGTAAATGACAATCGCACGTTTGTATTTTGAGCCTGCTGGCTGTATTTTTCGTTATAAACGGCCCACTTTGGCAAGCGCTCGGAGAAGGCCCAGCGGAGACCACGTGACATCCAACGCAATCGTGACGTAGGTCGTCTCAAGACGAGCAAAGCTACGGCGAGGCTGACGTCGAGAGGATGGCCTAGTCGTTCCAGCCACCGAAGCGGCTGCTTTTGTACAAATTTTGAGTGACGGCTTAATCTTCTATAATCTTGTACACACTAAACTTTTTCACACCCATAATCGAGTAAAAAGGGTGTATTTTTCAACTTACGCCCTTCTTACGCCCTTTTTACACAATTTTTGAGAATTGATTGGTGTAATGAGGGTGTACCCAAACGTTTACACCCCTCATCCACCCTTTATACGCCCTACCGGAACAGCCGGCACATAAAATCGTGTTAATAGGGTGTACGCATTCCAATTTACACGCTTTATTCACACGGTGTGAAAAAGGCGCGATTGCGATTTTGTCGATACACCCATAATTTCATAGTCGTCGATGTTTTATGCGAATTAAGGCAGAGCATGCAAAGTGTCTATTTTGACGGCTAATGTCAAAAGAACCGTTAAAATCATTTTTATGGCTATGACGTCACTTAAGGTGAATGAAAAAAAATAATAATAAAATTATTTTGACGTCGTCAAAATAATAAAAACGTCGTTTTGACACGTAACCCAATTAAAAGAATGAAAGTTACGTCCGACGTAACCGGAAATTCGCTGTGCCTATAGAGTTACGTTGGTTACGTCCGGTCGGAACGCTGAAACGCGTTAACCCACCTTCCTCTTTCCCTCGCCCGTAAGCACAGGGAATCACCCGTATACACTGAAACGCGTTTCTATGTTCCGTAAACAAAAACGTAAACAACGTTAAAAAAAAAATGCCCCCCCCCCCTAAAAAAAACAACAAAAGAGACCTTTCCGGGATTTGAACCTACGACCTCAGTGCAGCAGACACACGCTCCAACCCACTACGCTATAGGACCGACGCGTCGAAGGATGGTTGGAGGTCCATTATATACGTAATTGAGATGCCAGATTAAGAAATTAGCTGCTCCCAGCGGCGTAGACTTTCCATTTTCCCGGGGGGGGGGGGGGGGGGGGGGGGGGGCAGGCTGGGAAGTTCCCCGGGGGGGGGGGGGGGGGGGGGCAGGCTGGGAAGTTCCCCGGGGGGGGGGGGGGGGGCAGGCTGGGAAGTTCCCCGGGGGAAGGGGGGGGGGCTTCGCGTTACTTTTTCGTCAGAACTGGAGCTTGAAGCTAACGAAAGCACGCTGGGATTCCATTTCCCATGTATTTTGTCAATAAAGGCAACGTGGGCGTTATTTTGGTTACATGCCACTACTAGAAACTCGTTACATGGCACGTAAACAGCGTCTCGGTAAGGATCATGGCCCGGGCCCAGGGGGGGGCTCTGCCCCCCCCCCCCCGGATCTCGCCGGGGGGGGGGGGGGGGCACGAGCCCCGTTGCCCCCCCGAAGTCTACGCCTATGGCTGCTCCTACGTCTTTACGGAAGCGAAATCACGGACGCCAGAATAGTTTTAAAGGTTATTTTGATATTAGCCATCGAAATAGTCACTACCTTTGGGGTGCCGCACAGAATCGCGCTAAGGTCGGCACGGGCGAAGGCGCATCATGGCATCATGAGTCGCACGGCACTTTCTCCTCCTCACGTCGTCACTCTCGGGATCGTATTCGCGTCTCCAGCTCGACGCTCGCCCTCCCGCGGCGGAAACGGGAAGCGCTCTAGTGAGGGTCCCCCGATTCTCCTGCTCAGCGGGCGCGGCGGAACTGCTCGCGATCCCGGCTCGCGAAATATCGTTTCCCAATGCAAATAACACTTTTCACTGTCCCAACGTAATGCTACAGCCGGTATGGGATTGTACGTTACTGGATAGGTTTAGTATTGCGCATACAGAAGCAAACGCAAGCAATGTGCGTTTGTGTTAGAGTTCCGTGCGACACGTTGTGCGTGCGCCTCATCGCCATGCGCCATCCAGGACCACAATTTCGGGCTCCACGCACGCGCAGTGTGGAACACGCAAAGCTAACACAAACACACAGCGCTTGCGTTCGCTCGCGTACGCAATACAAACACTCACTACTGTTTCACCGGCTTCCAACGCCAACGAAACGTGCTGCAGTGAGCAGACGGGCAAGCAGGTAGGCGTTCCTTCGAACTTGAAAGGCTGAGATTGGCAAAACGACCGAGCGTAAAAATTAAAGTAACTAAATGCTATGAAAAAATTGGTACATACAAAATATGTCTTTTTTTTATCTCTGCATTTGGTTTGGAAGGATATTGGCGGCGACCTGGGACGTTTTGCCGATCACTAAAAGTCGCGACACTGATAGCAAAACATACTTTACCCATAATGCAATTTTACATGAATTTCTTACATTAGCTAGAATTTTTTATTGATTTTATACTTGTTTTATTTTATTACTTTGTAATTAAAGTTGCTGCAATTGACAGCAGCGATGATATTTAGGACACATTTGATTGTCATAATTGTTCGCGTGTTTCAAATTCGATTATAAGCAACAAATTATATTAGAACTTGAAAAATTACGTATTAAAATATCTGAATTTTAATAATATTATTATTATTACAAATCGCAGAAATTTATGCCCCCAATTAACGCTACGATCACAACAAATACGCAGTTTAGCCGTAATAGTATTTCCAGAATGGTATCAGTTTGTTTTCTATTTAGCGCATGAAAAACTCTGACATCGTTATCAAGATAGACAAACAGTCAAACATTGGATGGAATATAAAATCCTATGTGTGACCGCGTTGCTATAAAAAGAAACTCGCACATACTTCGGCTGTCTGACTCGGATTCCGTCTTTGGATTGTTGCAGTTAGAACAGCGTTTATTAATTTATACGGTTTGGGGACATATTCTAAAAATGTGAACTATATTATTAATCTGCTGGGAATAATGTTAAATTAATGAATCATATAAATACCCAAAATCCATTAAAAGGGCCCGCATTTCAATATTTCCCACGACAATTATCTGAGCGAGAAAATGCAGCGAGAACGTACAAATATCAGCATTGATTTCATCAACAACTACAAATAGCCTGGATCGAAATGTATGTCACAAAATAATGTTTCCGCGAACAACTTCTCTAACTAAAGAATTACGATGTGAGACACATCTTGAGTTATGAAAGAGTCCCAAAATTAAGACCTATGTCGAGAAATTAAATCCAAAATAGAGGTTAGTTTCGGTTTCGCTCCAGTATTAAAACGCGCATCCTTGCATTAATTTTACGTTAAACACCGTTCTTGTTTTCAGGGGAAACAGGTGACCTGCGCTCATAACACCCTAGCTTCCTCGTATTACCACAAATAATTTGTGTCGCTCAGTGAAGCCAGCACACTAGACAGGCTGAACAGCGGCACGCATCTCCGACCCTCACTATAACCGCCATCTTGGAAAATGAGTGGCGCCACCTATAGTTAGTTGGAGTCGCGAATAATGCATGAGCGAATGACGGTAAGGAAATGGAGCTTATTTGAGCGAGTTGGCGTTTTAGCGAATGAACTCCCGACGGCGGGACAACGTACGCCCAAAGAGACCGTGCTAAGCGCAGTCACCCCTCGCTTTGCTGTGCTCTGCGCGGGAATCTCAGGCTCGTACTTGCACCAAATCTCGTCAGAACCGCCAAGGGTTCGGCAAGCTAATGCTAATTTGAGCGAATTGACGTTTTAGCGGATAACGGGGGCGCGCGTTAACCCATCCGCCGCGCTGCGCTTACGCCGCTTCGCGGCGACAGTCTGCGTCGGCTTATTACAAAAATGTGAACCCATTTGGCCCACCCGAAAACGCCGCTTCGCGGCGTCCGACTCCTCGCTAAAGTGTCATTCGGTGAAACGTGGGCGTTCGCTCAAACGTCATTCGATCAAGTGAGTGCCTCCCTCGCTCAAGGGTCATCCGATGAAACGTCATGGGCAGGGCTTGTTCGCTAAAACGTCATTCGATTGAGTGAGTGCCTCCCGTCAGGGAAAGATATTTCCCTTCGCCTTTTTGCCCGAGAACCCGACCCTGCAGCGACGATGGGTGATGCTCTACTGATGCAGCTCAGCACATCAGGAAAAGAGGCAAACAGAATGCCGGCGGCCGAGATGGTCACGGCGATGAACTCCTTCGCCCTTTGCTCAAGAATCATCCGATGAAACGTCATGGGCAGGGCTTGTTTGCTAAAACGTCATTCGATTGAGTGAGTGCCACCCGCCAGGGAAAGATATTTCCCTTCGCCGCAGCGACGACGGGCGATGCTCTACTGATGCAGCTCTGCCTGTCCGTGTTTCCGTCTCCTGCGGCAGGCGCTGTGACAGACCCTTGCTCGACCGGAAAGCATCATTGAAGAAAAAACAAACCGGAAAGTTCGTGCAGTTTGGCGAACTCCTCAATGTTCAGGTGCAGCAGGTGAACACAATGGAGAACCAAAATCTAATCCAATGCTCAAGCCCTTCAAAGAGAACACCCATAAATATCCGTCAGGCTGCTTTCCCTTTCAACGCTTTCGCATAATGGTCTAACCTCAGTCGAACTTTCGTCATACTATAATAGAGCCAGCTGAACTATAATAGGTTCAACCGGCCCTATTATAGTATTGTGCACCAACAAGCTCAACTACAGCCCGTTTCGTCAAACTCCTTTTCAAAAGTTAGAAAAAGTTGGAACTTGTCGAACTCGAACCTCAGCAGGTTCACGACATCGCTATACTTCATGCCATCTTAACATGGACTAAGCCCAAAGACTACGAGCACGGGCGGATAGCTTTGACAGGTAGCCCCGCTGCTCGAGCACTCGTGCAGCCGAGCCACCATCCAACTTGAGCTCGTGCTCATAGCCTTTTTGCTTGGTCCATGTTAAGACGACACGAAGTATAGTTCAAAAAAGCATTGTTTACCTCTGATTTTCTGCTTAAAATGCCGGAGCCATTCTGGCCACGGCCTTTTTCTTCCGCATAAAAATGGAGCACTGGCCGGCATTCTAATGGGCACATCAATCACTATTCAAAAATATTCAAGTGAACTGAAAAAACTACATGGGAACACACAGTGATAGTCCCACCATTTTGAACCGAAAGTGTGTCGCATGAAACCGCCCTGTAACCCTATAAATCCAATCAAACCCGAATGAGGTTCTCGTCAATTATCCCAAGCATGACGAGCTGGCTGGTTAGGCATGTGTTTTCGGGGCCATCTCGGCAAATCTCTAACATACTCGTATGTTTCTTAGCACGATTCTTTACTGAGATCTCAGCTGACGGGGCCGTTCAGGTCACACACCAGTGGTGCAATGTAGGCTACTAAAGCGTTGTGAAGTTCAATAGGAAATGCTGTATGTAATTGTTCAGAGATCTAAGCATCATTAAAGTAGCGATACAGGAGAGTTGGTTGTTTATTAAAAAATTTCAGCATCGCACAGAAGGACGAAGGCTGAAGAGAGGCAAGCTGCAGCCCTTCTACAGTGCTTGTCCTGTTTGCCTCTCTTCAGTCTTCATCCTTCTGTGCGCTGTTGAAGTTTTCCAATAACCATTAATATGTCAGCAAATAATATGGACTAACTGTCAATATTACAAAGAATTTGTCTTGTTCGTTGCACCACAATCGTCATCTCAACCCTTTAGTGACGTTGCAAATTAGTTCTGCATTTCTTTTGAGAATGAAATGAAGGTTCCGAGCTTGAGCTGCTCTCTGCGGAAAAGGTCCCACTGCACATGCGCCCGCAATGTTCTCCCTGGGGAGGCATGACCTCACGCCTCGTCCAATAAAAATAAGATAATGAATCGGTGGACCTCATCTTCAAGAGCAAAGAGGTTAACACCTGGTTTCTTAGCTAGCAGGCTGGTCTATTTTTCAACAAATAAACACAGACTCACATCAGTTTTACCTCAGGTTGCCCACCCTGGGTCAATTACTTTTATTCTCATCGTCACAAAAAGATTCATTCATTTATTTTACAGTCCCTAAGGGACCATAAGGCATCACATAAGTGAAAGGAGAAAGGGGAGATTTCAAGAACAGCAAGATACATATAGTTATGACAGTAAATACATTGATAGTTACAAGATGACACAGCTATACAAAAATTAAGAACCATTTCAAAAAGGAAAAACATGTTAGGGCACTGAAGCAAAATGAAAAGCAAAACAATTAAAAAAGTTAGCACTAAGTTTTACAATACAGCTAAAGCTCTAAAGAGTGCAAATCTAAGAGTTGTGGTGCCATACACTCAAAACAAACTGTGACGTAGATTAATTACATGTTTGTCCATCTTTTTCATTACGAACAGTGGCTCAGTTTGGAAGTTAAGCACGTCGCTCAGAACAACACATTCAGTTGTCACACGCACTACATACAGATGAAGGTGTTCATCGAATTCAATTGTGTCGAGCACATGTGCGAGAACCAGAATTTTTCGATTCACAGCAAACAGTTCACAGACTTGCACAAACTCTGCATGGTCATCTTCACCTACATTCTGGACCAGTGCACTACCCTCAGAATAGACGAAACCATCAATGGCAACCGATTTCAAAACAACTACATTTTCTCGAGCAAGATCATGTACCACAATGTATGATTTGATCGTCTCTGGCAGATGCTCGAACAACACCGACTTGCAGCCTGTGGTGACAATCTGGTTTTCACTACTGACTTGTGTGGCAATGTAAGTCTCTAAGTACTGATGTCTGGTTGCCAACGTTTTGGCAATGTTTTTGAAGTTTCGAACCTTGCGGGAGACGTCCTTAAAATACTGATGCTTCGATTCGAAACGCATCGCCCACAAACTAATCAGAGGACCATACCTCATTATGTAGGAGGGGTAGTGCGTCAAATAATGCATCTTGCATGGGACGGCTGTGGATGGGAACAGTGCTTTAAACTCAAGACATAAAAAGTGGATTAGTCTCTGAAGATAAGGAACATGTGTTATAGGAATCTTCTGACTCATGACAATCTCAACGATCTTTCTAAGCTACAAATATGTTGCCCAGACCTCATTTCCAGCTGGAACAGACTGCCCAACATACAAAGAAAAATGTCTAAAGAAGCAGAGTATCTGGGAAGCACTGCCCCTGATATTTGACTTGCCCTTCAGGTAACCACTGGATATCTCTTCAGGCTTGTTTCTGAGATCACACGGTGCATAGTCAAAGTCAAGAATACATGTATTCAGCGCACTCAGGGTAAAAAAGTTACCAGAGATGAGGTGCGAAATCACATGCTTCATCACAAAAGGTATGACACCTTCTAGCAAATCGTGCATCACGTCGGGAGGCAGGTGCTCTGTTGGCTCAAAGCCAGTGAAGTTCAGGGCACAGGGCTCTCGCACTCCATACAAAGAACTGCACGGTGCCCCTGACCTTAACATGTCAAGGTGATGTCTGTGTCCTGTAGGAGACCGCTGAACGAAATCTTGTTCAAGATGCTTGTGTGCGATCTCATGGTGAAGGGCCAAGCAAAATCTACAGATTCTGCCATGATTAAAACTGCATTTAAACCCACCTAGCCTATGACTAGAGAGGTTGTCTCCAGTCACTGCGAGTACTGAACCATAGATCACCTCCCCATTCACAATAATGCCATTCTTTTCGAGCTCAGCTATGTCACGTACAAGCGGATCAAAGATCTTATGCAGGCCATAAGAAGCGACAAACTTGTCTTTGACCAGCAGGGCCAGGTGTATCCCTGACAAACGGGATCTAACCTTTTGGGGAAAGTTTAGAACAGAGAAATACACTGCTGTTAGCTTATGTTTACCTCTCTTACTTCCAAGAGGGTTGCACACTTCAAACTCATCACTGTATAGTTGAACACAGATTTTCTTCCGGTCACCCTGAAAGTAGGCATGATCATGGTGGGCTGTGCCGTCAAAAACAGTGGACAAATAACCATCCTCCTCGGGCTGGCTCTGGAAGTCGCTCCACGCTACAGGGTTTTCAAGTATGCACTTGAGCATTTTACAGATTGAAACATACTGGAAAGTCTGTCTTTTCCCACTTTTACCTATCCCCAAGAACACACACTCGGGCTCCACAAATGGAAAGCATGCTTTCCAGTAGCTACTCCGACCAGAACTAGTTTGGAGTTGTTCTAGGTCAATAAGAGACTGGGACTTGAGCTGTAGTTGCAAATTGACATCAGATTGTGGTAGTGTACAGTGCTCAGCAAACCTTTCAAGATAGCAGAGGATGTCATTTACAATTTCGTGCAATGTAGACTCTGGAAGCCGTCTTCCTTCTTTCCACTTAAGGAACAGTAGAGCAAGTGGTCTTACTAGATCTCCATTATCTTGCATCTGGTGGTCAACGACTTCCACGTTGTCCTCGACTTCCTCATTGCCCTCAACGTCCTCCGGGGGCAAACACTGATTACTTCTGGCATTACGGGGCTCGTTGGAATGTTCAGCGGTGTCACCTTCAAGTAAGGTGGCATGGGTACGGGTAGCATGCCTCCTGTATGGGACATAACGAGAAAATGTCCTCAGGCAGCCTTGTAGCCCACAAGTAGCCATTCCTTCGTGGCCATGACTGCCGTGAAAATGCCGGAATAACGCCCTCAGGGTGAACGTCCTCCATTTGCACTTAGGGCAGCAAAAATATCGCACTCCAGGCATCTGCAGGAGCGAGAGGACAAGGAGTGAATGTGTAATACACAGTAAGGCACAAGTATCGTGCGTCTGACGACTCGCTTCATTTCATTGTCATCAATACCCATACATGCAATGGCTGCCTGCCTCTGAATGGAGGAAGAAAACGCGCAAGGAAGAAGTAGTCGAAACTTCAACATCGTTGATAGTCAGCTGTACTACGGTAGCTGTATGTAGTCTCCTATTCTTTCTTTCTTAAGCTTTTACTCGTTTTCACGTCAAGAATCATAGTAAAAAGAAGTCCCGATTCTTTTTCACGCGGAGCGCTGAGATACCTTTATGCGCATACAAGGGAAGTTATTGGTTGTTTTATTAAAACATCATCGAGCCATCTTTACTCAATAAAGAAATTCATCATCATCTTTCAGAGTTGTATGCGTCTGTTTTCGTTCCGAATTTGTGTTCATTCTTTCCAGTTATTTAAGTAAAAACATTTTTGTTTGTTTTCTTAACACATCTTGCAGGGTCCGCTTCGCGCTGCGTATGAACTAAGCGCAAAACGCGCTTTTTTTTTTTTTTCTTAGTGAAAACGAGTTTATATACTTCGTTTCAGCTTCGGCCCGAGCGCAGCCGATGTTATGAGCCAAAGGGCCAATCAAACAGCCCAAAACGCGCAGCGTCATGGCGTGCTCTCTGTGCCTGATAGGACTAGCCGGTGGAGGAGCACGCACAGAGACACGGCGAATATTGCTTGGTCCTATCAGCTACAGAGAGCACGCCATGACGTTGTGCCTGTTTCACTGTTTGATTGGCCCTTCGGCTCATCACATCGGCCGCGCTCGGACCGAAGCTGAAACGAAGTATAGTTCAAGATTATCTTTTTACAAGGATGTGCGCACCCCAGAAGCAAGATGGCGGCGTCCAGATGTACTTACGATATCAGATCAAACTGACGAGCGGCATGATTCCAACGCTCTGTAGGCGCGACTCTCGGCTCGTAGCCCCTGCCCCGGCGCCCCGGCTCTTTGCGGGAAGGAGATGACTGGTGCCACGCTTATTTAGTGGCTTTAGAAATAACAAGGTCGTATGCAGTTTTTTTTTTTTTTTTTTATTGCCAAAGTATTTTGTTTTAAGGCATGAGATGACTTAAATGTAGGCTACGTTAAGTAGGGAATAGGTGAAAACGTTGCAGGCGAAATTGACACGAATACACACAACATAACCATAACCAGTCTAAGACAAGCAAAACAAACCGACGACAAATAAAAAAAAAAAAACGTTTATTTGAGTTTGGTTCAGGTTATATAAAAGCAAAGACTCCTTTTCTACTTTTTTTATGCCTCTAGAGATTTTAATTTTTATTCGTGGGAGGGAAAAAAAAAGTTTTTTTTTAGTACGTCTTTTTGCTTTCTGTACCTTCTGTACCTTCTGTAGCTTCTGTACCTTCTGTACCTTCTGTACAAACAATTTCGACGCTATGGGCTTGGCTGCTTTGGGTTGTCTTGGCAGAGCCAATCCAATCCACAAACTCGCGTTCAGCGCCGCGTACAAAGCACGTGGTACAAAGTATACCTGGTATACCGCTGGTACCGCAACCTAGGACACGGAACTAGGCGTAGCTTTTTAGTGGAGCTCGTAAGGTTAAGACGTAGAGGAAATGTGTTTTTGAGTATTTGAAATTTTTAAGCGCCTTTAGAAAACGCGAGTAAGCGCCGTTGGAACTGGTCGTGGTTGGAACCACTACCAGTCGTGTAAACATGGCGAGCGGAATGTGCCTCGTGTGGGTTCCACATGCAAACATAAAGAGAAAATGCCAACTGACGACAGCAACCCTTCGTGGGTTGAAGGATGCGGTGGTGGCCTGCCCTGTACTCAGCGGCCACATCGACACTACCGTCGACTGTTTCCAAGTAAGTCCAACCGTCCCTGATATCGCGGAACTGCCCCGAGTTTTCACAAAAAGATGCCGGGTTCCGACCTTCCTTGTCAAGTCACGGTCGAGACAGCCAAATGTCCAGGATTTGAGTCTGGTACATACATTTTGTTAAATGACGAAGGACGCGCACGGCGTTGCGAAAACGTGTAAGCTATCGTTATGCTTACCACATGCGCGCGCTACGCAAGCCTAAACGATCTACGACGGTTGAGAACTACTCCATAATCACGATGTTCAAATGTGGGGTACGACCGAGAAAGGTAATCCCGGCATTTGCGCTCGCATACACGAACTACTCATTGCAGAGTGCTCATACTCGGCATGGATTTCACGCCTGCGGTTCTAGCCCCTGCAGTAGTGCTACTTCAAAGACTTGAAAACCTTCATCTCTTGAAGCGTCATGCTCACGGTAAACGTTTAGTATGTCTCCTCGCCGTTCTACAAGAAAACTGCGCCGGTCGTCAAGTGCCCTCGCCGACGCAAAGTTCCACTTTTTTCACGTTCCCGGCTCTTGTAGGACCAACCAGCTGATCAAAATAACCACCGCAAAGAGGCAGCATCCGCTCTTCCGGAGACTGCATTTTTCACCCAAGAAGGTAGCTTAAGCTACTTCTCGATATACTATATCGCTTTAAACAATATATAATGTCCGACGAACAGCAGGAAAAAGGAACGGGAAGCAATCAAGTTGCGTAGAAAGCGGACGGCTGCACGGAGCACAAGGTTCTCCGGCTGGTATGTAGCAATGGCGGCACAGGGCAGGGCGTTGTGACGTAACATGCAAGCTATGTATAGACCGTTTTATCGTGGGTAGTGCCATTTTGAGAGGGGAAAGGGCTACCGGCAATTTCCCCCTCGCTGGGTCGGTAGAAAGAGTGAAAATCCCGGATGAGAGGCTTCGTTGGTGTCTGGTGTATGCAGTGCCCAAACTTTGTTCACTCATTTTTCTTTGTTTTAAACTCGCAAACTTAATTAGAGCCACGGGCTTCAATGACGACAGTCCCCCGTTCATTGGGACATTATTGCTCGGTCACAGGGTGCACGAATAACGACAGAAAGCGTCGAATACTGTCCGAGGACCTGTGTAGCTTGCATGGAATCCGGCAAGGCGAGTACGGCTGCAACGTTTTTAAGCTCTATCGCTTTGCACATGGCTGGAACTGATAAACCATTTATCCATTTTTGCTTGCAATGGACCTATTTTAACATAGCCGTTTTTAGCAATCAACAAGCGATACACGACATGGGAACCTCAATTAACTTTTGGAAACACCCGGAGCTGCCCTGATCGTTTCGCTGCGCTGCTCTTATGTTGCGTGTCCGTGTTCTTATATTTCCATGTGGATGAACGATGAAGACGTTCTAGATGTGCTTATATCGAACCGGAGAAAGCCTCACTCAAAGCAACCACGAATTATTTTACTATTTGATGCAATATTTTGAGTACTTGCCGCCAATTTTTATCGCTGGCGTGTTTGCTGCCGCTGTTCCTGCCGTCGCCACACTTACGGATGCCATGACTCAAAGAAAGAAACGTGCACACTGGGCTCGAAAACGCAGACCGCAACACACGAGACATACCCTGCAGCGAATATCCAGTGCTCCAAAGCGCCCAATCAACGGAAACAACCCACCAGCGGCATTCCAAGGAGTGCTTTTGCCGGCTCTCTGGTATCGCGCAGGAGCTCGCGATCCAGGAAAACCTATAGAACTAACTTTTCAACGATTGCCAGCCACACCCGGCGGCGTAAATAAGCCTTAAAACTAAGTGTTGTAGATGATAAAATCGAGTCAATGTCACCACTGCAAAATATTAATATTAAGATAAATTCAGTTACAAAATTTTACAAGCTGAAACAGCAATTATCACGAGAAAACTCGTACGCACCTTGCGTGTGTACCCCATGTTCATCGGCGTTACAGTGTTTGGTGCGCGCTCCATTAACGAAATGTTCCAAGCACAGTCAGGAGGATGGCGTTGAGGAAACATCTTTTCGGTTTACGGACGCAATCCACTGCTGCCGGAGACTGGGGTCATGTGGAAAGCGATTAAGCTTAAGAACGTTGCAGCCGCTCTCGCCTTGGCAGATTCCTTGCAAGCTACATAGCTCCTCGGACAATATTCAAAGCTTTCTGTCGTTATTCGCGCACCCTATGGCCGAGCAATGGTGTCCCAATGACCGGGGACTGTCGCCATCAAGGCCCGTGGCTCTAATTAAGTGTGCAAGTTTAAAACAGAGAAGAAAGCGCGAACAAAGTTCGGGCACTGCAGACACCCAACACCGGCGAAGCCTCTCATCTGGGACTTTCACTCTTTTTACCCACCCAACAAGGGGGACAGTGCCGGTAGCCTTTTCCCCTTTTCTCTCTCGCCCTCTTTCAGTAAAACGGTCTATAGATATATATTGCTTGCATTGACATTGTATCAGCCGCCATTGCTCCATACCATGCCCCTTTGCCCGTACCTTCGGCAGCATACACTTCGCACCATCGAATTTGTTCTCAGCAAGAACAAGTAAAGATGGCCGAGGGGATGGTGCGATATGTATGCTGCAGAAGATACGGCTGATGTGAGGTCACGTGCAAGGCATGTATTGAGAGCTACATCCTAATCTCATCTAAAGTAGTTAGCTCAGAAAGAGTAGCAATTCAGACCGCCATTTACGGCACTCATGCCCACGCGTGCCCACTTGCAGCGTGGAGCGGGTTCGTTTCAGCCGGCACTCCACGAGTGGTTGCACTCCGAGTTTGTTTCATCGCTGACACCCCACGCGTGCATGCACTCGCTGCACCGAGGATATCAAGAGTGCGCCAAAATGCGATCCTGTCATGCCTCGCTTCGGCGAGGAGCGGGAGCGGACGACGAGGGTTTGTCTGCTACAATGTGTCGCGGAACCGAAATGAAAAAAAGTAGATCTTCTGATAGAAATCTTGTCCCGCAGGCAACGGAATCAAATGCGAGCTTGAATTGTGAGTGTCTGCTATTTCAAGAGAGAAGCAATTGACAAACCATGCTTTATTTGCAGGTTTTAAGTCACTCTGTTGCCATACAGATGCTGAAATATACCAGTGTGTAAAGAAATGCACAGAACAAACACATCAGCGGCCCCCGAGAGGTTTATCATTATCCGTGTGCGGGTGAAAAATTCAACATTTGTCGACAAAACTCCCCCAGCAGAAACCTCTGACTACCCAATAAGCATCAGAGAAAGCTAAACATAGTGACTTTACCCGAGGCTTAGGCAACATCAACATGTTTAACATTTACCTACGTCAGCTAACTTGCCCCATCGTATTTTGTTCGAGAAAGCTCTCGTTCTCGATGCCCTCACCAAGGCTAATATCTGATCCATCTGTAATGACGATCGAAATCAAAAGTCCCACGAAAAGTTTTGCTGGATATTCCAACGGACTAGTTTTAAGGCCTACCCTTTCAGTGGTTCACACATATCATGCTCAAACGGATCAAGCTTCTGCTCGGACAGCATCATCAGTTTTCTTCAGTGTAAAGATCGCAACCAGCTGGTTTGTAGACAGCTGGTTGCGGAAATTTACACCATCTGTAACTATCTCTACGACAGCCGAGTTCCTTGAAGTCATCACAAATATGAACTACAGGTTGCAGCGACCAACGTTTGTGGATTAACGTTGGTAGCGACTGCACTCTCGCATTCCCACCCATCACTCCGAACAGAAAGGCGCTTGTTTCGGTTTGAGGTCGGTACCTTTTCTACAACATAGATGTCGGCAGCATCAGTCTTCTGCACTCGTTGCACTTGGCAAGTTCGTTTAAATCCAGTTCTCCGTGCAACACTCTGCGAGCGCGATGCATTCTGCGACAGAACTCGAACGGTGCCGGTGCGTGTGAAACAAACTCGCTATTAAACTTGTTTAATTTGTTTCTTCTGTACCTATCGGCAATGCTCCAGTGAACAAGCGTGAAAAATATTGCTAAGAGACATCAATTGAATGACCACGGACAGAGCTCGACTATCAGAGCTGCGAGTAGAGCTGAAATTTTGTGTGTGAAATTCATTTCTTCTGCAGTCTCAGGGCAGCACTGGCATCGCTGCCGATACAATTTTTCTCATAATTGTTGATAGTTACTTGTGTGACACGCAGGCGTTGCATTGGGCTAAAACTTGGTGTGCTTTGCCTCCATATCATGCCTGAGGCCTATTTAAATTGTTAGGTGAACTTCCTAAATCGTCTTCTCCTGTTGCAGGTGCTGGACAAGGATTTTAATGACTATTTGGACCTCACAGACAGTGATGAGATCGTCAGTATGTCGTCTATTCGAGTGATGCAGCCAGGAGCGTTGGCTACCCCCCTGGTGATCACTGTATGAACACATTTTTCTGCATCTATGTAGTGGTCACAACTCATTTTTATAGCAGCAAAAAAAAAATTGTAGTGCCCTTGAGGTTTTCCTTTATATTCATTCTAACCACAAGAAAAAAAGTGTTGTGCATATAGTTTATCCTCTGCGCGAGTTAGACCCCACAATGTTGTCGGAGAATGAATTACGGTGGTTTTGGGTTTGAAAGGTATATATTTTAGTAAAGTAACAAATAACTGACCTTGTATGTGCATAAGGGTATCTTGAATATGCTACATAAAAGAGGAAATTCTTAAATATTAAGAAAGCGCTGCAAGGACTTGCTCTACTCTGATTTTTGAGGTGAAAGTGAGTCTAGGCACTAGCAGTTTTTGTGCAACTCCTGGTGTGGTTCTGAATCTTCATTTTCTGTAATGATACTGGGAAATCACTCTGTAAAAAAGATTGTTCAGAGCTAATGGTTACTGTAGGTTAATTAATAGTGATCCAGTCAACATCAAGCATATTTTCTGAACTCCTTCTATTGTTTGAAAATGGATTTACTGGTAGGCAAGACAGTTGCTTTTTTCGATAAAATGGGGGAGAAAGGTCGGCTAGTTGGTACAATATTCAATTTGAAAAGCGCCTCGGAAACATAAGGATATAGGAAACACAAAACAACACCGAGCACTACTTACAAGTGAAGTTTCATTGAAAATATTTATACAGAATCAGGTACCCGGCACAAAAAGGCAAACTCTTTCTCGCTAAGTGCAACGACAATGCGCTCACACAGCAATTCTTGCCCTTCGCCCTTCTGCTGTAGGCTTCAGAAAGTTCTTAGTTTTATTTTTGTTTTACTACCATTTGTTTTTTTCTAGATTAGGAGCTGTAGGGCACCTATCACAATGAACAGCAAGATTGTCCGTGGGTTTCCGTTCCAGTTAGAGCATGCTCACATACCCTGTTGTTTATGCACCTCCCCGTTTGCCCTATGTGTACTCTTTCTCAAGTCATAGGTATTTCATATATAGTTGACACCGCACAGTCAACATACTGCACAGCGTGTATTTTTACGCATGCCTCTATCTTTTGTTTTTGTTATTGACTCTTAAGCACAGACTAGACAGTTTATACGGAGAAGAAAACACGACAGGCAATTTAAAGTGTGCGGATTGCTGTGTAGGCGCACCGTCTGTGCACTTAACCGAGAAAGAGTTTGGCTTTTGTGCCGGGGACCTGCATGCAGTTATAAATAGTGTATGTGTTTTCGGTAAAACTTCAGCTGTGAGTAGCGCTTGGTATTGTCCCCTGTTCCCTATATCCGTGGTTCTCTGATTTAAAGGTTATAAGCAATCGTCAGAAATTCTCAATAAAAGGCGTTCTGCATTTTCCTTCCTTGAGTCGGTCCCCGTTTTGAGATATAGAAACCCCAGAAGTGTGTCCTCTGTGTTTTTGAGAGGCGCTTCTGAAATTGTTCCTTTTTTTTTTTTTTCTATCTCAAGTCTGAAGTATGTCTTGCTTAAGTTCTGTGGACCACTATGTTCGTAAGCTTAATGTTTTGCAAAACTTTCGAAGTGCTGGTTTTGGAGATAATTTCCTGGTGCTAAATGCTGCAATCAGCAGTGGTATGTTATGTATTTGTTGCCATGTAGTTACCTTCTCCCCGGAGTGTATGTCTATTATGCTCATTCATGTGGGCTCTTAGTAACTCTAAGTTTTGGTTTCTATATTATAGGAAATCCACTCGGCGAGTGACGACTGCAGCCAGGCGTCTAATGGAGACGTTGAAAGCATGTCAAGCCTCGAAATGTAAGTGCATAATCTCAAGCTTCCTCTGTTCATGACATAGAGGATCTGTTTAACATGTATTCCTTTATAGGAATTTTATGGCATGGTTTAAAATCAACAACACTACTTTTTATTTTCTTCACAAAATGAACAGGCCCATCCAGGCTGACGATGAAGGGCACTCTTTCATACTGCCTAGTTTCGGTGGGCTTCACGAGGCCATTGTAAACAACGTGCCTGTGACATCAAGCTTGGCAACTAAAATCACGGACACGCTTTACCAGGGGATGGCAAAATTGAGCATGTAAGTCAAAATTGAGTATGTAAGGCTTATCCCTTTTGATTTTTGTAGCCTTGTCTGTTACAGGCCTATGTAGCTGAAATGGTGCATAGATGTCCCATTGTTCAAAAATGCTGGCGTGTGTGGTGTCCGCCCAGAAATACGGTCTTTTAAATCAATTGGTGTGTAATTATGCACCAATTGAATATCTGGTCACGTGATTAGTCCTCTAAATTTAGTGGCAAAAATGAATTGGTGCATAATTTAAAAAGAATTAAAAAAAAGGGAAGGGGGAGTGCAGAGGAGGGGAGAGAGCACAGGGTCATGTGACCTCATTGGTCACATGACTAAAAACTAAAAGAAACAACTAAGAAATAACAAAAATAAAAAGGGGGAGGTTACAGTGGAGGGGGAGGGTACTGAGGAGGAGGGGAGGGGGAGGGTACTGAGGAGAAGGGGGAGGGAACACAATAATGCTTTTGCATACCTACACATTAGCACTCTTAAAGGACACATGCAAAGGAAAAAAAACTTTTTTTAAACAGCCTAGATGAAAAAAGAAGGTTATAAAACGAATTTACAACGAAGAACAAATTTTTAGGGCTATATTTACGGCGCAAAACAAATTTGTAGTTGGTGCCCGCGGGAGCCGCCGCTGATCACGTGGTAGGCCTCTGCGCTGCCTCCGCAAAGTCGCGCCGCCGCAGCAAGCTGAGCATGGTGCGACGCCGGTTCAACGCGTTTCTTCACTGCCGCCGCGCAAGTTCGTCTGCTCCAGGGCGCCGCCACCGTCATCTGACCAGCGCACAGGTCTATCACGTCTGCTTGCACTTTTTCACGAGTTTCCTTTGGGCTCTAAAAGTTACTTATTCATCTTAGTTTTTTGTTATACTTCAAACGAAGATGAATAAGTAACTTTTAGAGACCACAGGAAGCTTCCGAAAGAGCGCAGGCACCACGTGACAAATAGCGGGCAGTCACGTGACAAATAGCGGCCACTTTTCAGCGGCACCTGCGGGCGCCAACTACAAATTCGTATCGCGCCGTAAATATAGCTCTAAAATTTTTCTTTTTCGTTGTAAATTTGTTTTATGACTTCCTTTTCACAACCAGGATGTTTAAAAAAAATTTTTTTCCTTTGCTTGTGACCTTTGAGTGTGCTGCCGATTTTGTTTTTCTCAAACCACTGGTTCACTTCTTTTAAAATTATTTAGAAAGCTTTGAAAACTTGGCCAACACAGCTTGCGTGTCATGTGAATGGATCACTGTTAAATACCATCGAATGATCGCTACTGTGTTCACTGAATCTCAAGATAGCTCTAGAAATGTTAATATACCAGGGGGCATCCAAAAGTAACCATGATTTTATGTTCCTACGTTCTGTATTAACAAATCACGCCACTGGGTATCGCTATAGCGTAATTAACACTCGTCGGTCTGCCCAGTGTTATAGTTTCAGGTAAATTTCTGTGTCATGCTATACTTGCTCTTTGTTGATAGGTACAGGCAACATTTGGCGATTTTATGATGTTTGTCCAAAAGTAGTAGAAAACAACTGTAAACGGCTCCTATAAGGACGACACCTTGGGCAAAATGCAAGTCTACAAGCGCTTTTCACTTTTCAAGAAAGGCAACATGTTGGTTGGGGACTATTTACATTCTGGTTCACCTTTTATGGTCAGGAATGATGCAAACATCAAAAGACCTTGCTAGGCGATTAACAAAGGTTGCCGAAAATCTTTGAAGAAGTTTCTGAGGACTCCAATGTGTCGTGGAGCTTATGGCGGCAAACTGACAGAAAATGAACAAATAAACGTGTGTCCGCTAAATTCATGCCTCGCATGCTTACATAGCATTAAAAAAATAATCACCAGCATTATTTTCTGCAACATGAAAGAGCAAATTCATCATGATGTGGACAGAAGGTTAGGGTGGACTTAGACCGGAGATTAAAGGGATACTACAACGAAATTTCGGCGCTCATTTTTTGGTCTATATGTGTTCAAAGGAGCAGCATCACATTGAACATACCAATATCTTGTTAAAAAAGTCACGAAAAGGAATTTTAAAACAAATTAAACGATTAGCAAAGAGCACCTGGTGGATGTCGCTAACGCCTCGCTTGTAATGCCCGTCTAGGAACCTTGACAGCTAGTGACGGAGGTTGTCTCGCCTCCGGCCACGACGAGAGAAGAGGGGCAGGAGGAACTCCCTTCTTCCTGAGAATGCCTTTTGTGTGTCGCAGAAGTCGCTATTGTCCCCCTACAAGATTACAGAAGATTAACCCGTCACTCAAAATTCGTACAAAACCAGCCGCTTCGGTGGCTGGAACGACTAGGCTATCCTCTCGATGTCAGCCTCGCCGTAGCTTTGCTCGTCCTGAGACGACGTACGTCACAATTGCGTTGGATGTCACGTGGTCTCCGCTGGGCCTTCTCCGAGAGCTTGCCAGAGTGGGCCGTTTATAACGAAAAATACAGCCACCAGGCTCAAAATACAAACGTGCGATTGTCATTTACGGATATTGTGGATCATATTCAACCTATTTTTGAATACGACTGGAATATTTCAAATTTCGTTGAAGTATCCCTTTAAGGTACAACAGAAGCACAGAAGTCTGGAAAGACGTGTGTTTTTTGTCATCCTATTATCTCCGCAGTCTCGGGGGGAAGGGTTGCTTTTATGACATTAACTTACTTTTGGAGGTTATGACAGGCTGAGACCTGGTGCCGTGGCTCTGACCCAGAAACAAAGCTGCAGTTTTAGATTTAAGGAAAGCTGCATTGATACTCTGTGCTCCTTGTGGACAACCATTACAAAATTGTGGAATGTTGGTTGCGCGCATTACAAAAATCTGTTACATAATATCCCGTCCACCTGGGACGACACTCGACAGTCCGACAAATGAAACTGTTAGCGATACTTGATAGCATGATTTGGAGATACAAAGCATACTCGCACAAAAAATTGAAGTTCAGGTTACGCTTGGCTACTCCCCATATAATTTCATTTTTACAGTACTCATAAATCGGACTTGTTTTTTATTTCGCCTTAATACTTATAGTAATATCAAGTCTTGTTTCGTTTTCTAGCTATCCAAAGAAGAAGTTCTACTTCAAAGCAGTAAATCTGCTCTTGTTGAAGTACCCAGCTCTCACCGATGTCACCGGGACTGGCTATGTAAGTGGTGGTTAACCATGGGCTGTTGCACTCTGAATATGCAGGTGTTTTATTTTATACTCTCTTGGACTGATTCGCTGTCATCACCGCAAGGAGGCGCAAACCACATTGACCCTAGGTGCTAGCGAAAACAGTGATGAAGTCCACTTGCTGGTCATTGTGCACTTGTTTTCCTTTGTTACTCGTGAACCTTTTGTTTACCCCTAGTGTACTCGTAAACAAACCGGCCACTTCCAGCAAATAGCGTAGTCGAGTGACCAAGGCCACTTGACTACAGTGCACATCTGGCATCTCTTGGATAGTTTAAACTAACTGTACGTTGCCAGCAAGCCTCTTGTGAGAGCCTTATTTTTTGTATTGAGCATAATAAAATAATTGACTAAAGGCTGTTCCACATGCGTCCAAAATTGATGCGATTTCAGTAAATCAGCAATTGAAATCGTAGTCGCACTGTCGCAGCGGCTCTTCAACTGGGTTCCGCCAAGTTGGAATTTTGTCGCAGAGGCCGTGCAGTCGCAACGCTTTTTTTGCACAGTCGCATGTGGAACAGCCTTAAGACCAATAACCTTAAATTTCTGGGCCTAAGTGTTATTCAGAAGATTGTAGAGCGCATCAGAAACATCCGACCTGCGTTTGCAACACATTAGGCTCCGCGTGACTCTTCTTATGGCCCCCCTCCCCCCATAAAAAGCAGTGAATTAAAAAGAGTGCCACATGACATCGGATGCTGGCTTTTTTTGATGGGCGGTAAAAAGAACCAAAGATTAATGTTTTGCAAGAATGTAATTAGGATGTTTGTTTAGTCGCTTGGCAACTTCTTAGTTGACATTTCTACCCTTAAATGAATAATGAAAACTTATTCTTTATCATTTGATAATGTTTAGTCCAAAAATAGTGGCATTCTTGTTACCTTCAGTTAGATTTATGTGTTTAGAGCGCTCTGCTTTTTTTTTTAAACTTGATTTGTGTTACCTGGGATACCCGGTATAATTAGCAGTATATGACAATAACTACTTTCATTTTTTTAACAGGAGTCCTGGATCGTTGCCCTACGAAACAAGTTCAAAAACGAGCGTAGGAAAATAACTGGTAATGTAGCCGTCGATGAGAACCGATCCAAATTTGGTGGCGCAACCAGAAAAAGGACTGCAAACGGAGGCTGTGCGGCGTCAGAGACATTAAGCAGGGGAAAAGTGAAGAGACGTTTGGTAAGTTTTTATTCATTGGCTCTTCATTTTTGAATTTGAGGTGAACCATAGTATTTGGCATTGCACATACTAATTTACTGCACACTATCATCTGTTGTCCGCAATGTACAAACTCATAATGCATAGCAATGATATGGGATATGAGGCAATGAAAGAATGAGCATGCGTAGCACTGTTTCACACCGAATTAAAGCTCACTCTATTTGACTTTTTGGTTAGTTCGTAGTATGGGGACGGTTCTGGCAATCATACATAGTACAAATGTATAAAATATGGGCACAGCAATTCGAAGTCTACTTACTGTCCGGACCTGGTTAATTCGAAGGATTTTGCCATGTTTTAATAGAAGAGTATCTCCAGGGGCACCAAACAGCCTGCAAATGTACCGACAATGCCTAACTAAAGCACAACCATATACGTTTTCATCTACACCATGGCCATCGTAGCGTTGTTGGGCCATTTCTGCTCAAGGAAAAAAAAGATGGCAGAGCCAGTTACGCTACCAAGGGTTCCAAAAGTCAAGCCAAGAGACCTAGCACTGCAATGTGAATTGCAGAGAACATGAATGTGCGAAGATCTCATGCGAGGATTTCATGAGGGACCCTTGCGTGCAAGAGTCTAGTGAACATAAATGTTCCTTAGATCCTTGCACTGCAACACAGATCGTATCCGGCCCAAAACCTCCTTGGGGCTGGCTGTGTTTACTGAATCGTGCAACACTGCCCACTCGTGGGCAGTGAAATCATGGAAGTGATTAGGCCTAGGAGCCCTTGCATCGCTTTCAGTTACGAGCGATGAGAAAACTGCATTGCCCGTTTTGGAGTGCTTTTTCAAGACGGGAGTACCAACAATGCTCATCGATATGTTTGCAATTTGGGAATAATGTTTTCCTGGGACAAAATTCAAGATAATTCTGCTTTTACTCACCATGTAGAACTTGCAAGCATGCAATCCGTTAAGCCAGTCATCTACTAGCAGCATATGCTTACGTGTGAAGCTTCCACTTCATTTTTCAAATTGATCATCTACCTCTATCTCACTAGTTATGTGCACCTCAGGCAAAGGCAACGCCGCATGAGCGGAGAAAGGGCGAGCACTGGGAAGGCAGCAGGAAGAGGAGGACAATATAGGGCGAGCCCTAAGAACGTTGGAGAAGCTAGGAGGTTTATCTGATCCTCCCCAGGCTTCCAAGTGCTTTCCCTTTCTCCCCTCACCCGGCATTACCTTCGCCTGTGCTACACACAACTAGTGAGACATTGTACGGGGAAATGTGCAACACATTTTCCACAACACAATTAGCACATTCTAATTCTTTGCAAATCATGTGAAATATTAACAATTTGTGTTTACAGACAATGTGCACTTTGCCTGGGGTGGGAGAAGACGCCACCAGCTTGGAGGCACACGAGGTGTGGTTATGCAACGAGGGGAAAAAGGTGGCACCGAACGAAGAGCAGATTGATGTACGAATGGATGCCACCGCGAGCAGAAGGCTTCGGAACCTTTCAACGATGGACGTTCCTTCTGTCAAGGAAACATATCCTTACCTTATGGATGCCAGGAGGGTAAATATTGCTTGTGTGGCATGCCATACTTCCCCTTACAACATACTTGTTTGCCCTTTCACCGAAACGTTTCCTACTTTGGCAGCTTCTCGTTAAAGCATTATAAGACTGTGGGGTGTGAGCATACCATTGAGCAGCGGTTTCACCGTGCATGTGTGCAGAGGGTCTTTCTGTATGAGAAGCCAGCAGGATGTCTGGTGTTGAACCACTTTGTATGTTGTGCAAATGGCACTGGGACTATGCAACAGGACATCTCTTGATGCAGCTGAATGCTGGGATGCTTGCACATAGCATCCTACACTGCCAGGCGGTGTGTACCTGTAGCTTGTAGCCATAGTTTGAAGGGTTTTAGCCTTCACAAAATCATTGTACAAACTAAACATGTTTCTAAGATACAGTACATGGCAGTCTATCTCTGGCGCCGTGCATGCTAAACACCCACTTGTCCTCCCTGTTTGCAGAAGCACCAGGAAAACCTATTTAGGTTAAAAGTGAGGAGAGTAACTGAATATATGGAAATATTTATAGTGGGTTAAAATTGAGAGTATGTGGTGTTCTTGGAATATTGGTTTTATGTTCTTATCTTCAGTGACATTCATCCACACACACATGCATTATTTACTTTCAGTTCATCAAAGATTTTGAAAGACAAATGAAGATGGAGCCAATGCAGGCGATGGCCCAAGGTATTGCAAGTGTGATAAGCCTTGCTACACGCAAGATTTTGTCGTCGAAGCAAGACCTCCTTCAAGACGTTGAAAACATCTTGGCTCAGGACACCGAATGCAAACGAGCGAAACGTAAGCTTGATGTATGTAACTTCATTTTTAAGGGCTGAGAGACTTCCAACATCCAAGAACACCATTAGGGCAGCTTCATGTAACATTCTTTCAGTTAGGAGTCTCGCTGGAATCCACTGGGGTGAACCTTGTCCACAGTGACTTTGTGGAGGAATAAGGCATAGTAAGCATAGGTTTCGGCGACCCAAATGTGCCCCCAATTGTGCCTTTTGAGTTCCATTGCCAACGGAGCCACTCATTATGCTTTTGCGTTTTATCAACACCAAGGGGGAACGGTGACCGAGTGGTCTAGCGCATCTCAGCTTGGAGCACGGGGAGCGAAAGCTCACACTGCAGAAGTTAGGAACCCTTTGTTCGATCCCCGCCTCTGCCCATTTCAATCTCGATGAGCATTGCACCGGCACACGCTCGTGTATCACTGCTGCATGATGCACGTTAAAGACCCCGTGCTAGGGGTCGTCATACCTGCCAAGTTTTACGATTTTATCGTAAAGTGTCCGCTTTCCAGCGCTTTCTTACAGTTATCGTATTAACAACAATATTTGTACGATTTTCCGCACCCCGTGTAAAAAAAAAAGTTTTTGTTTAGGCTGCATCTTGCCTGTTTACAAGTTGGGGTTGGCAACACTGGTACATCGACTTGTATGTGTTACTGGAACTTTTACTCATGCTCCCTTGAAACCATCTTTGGTACAAGATGTCGGAAAAAGAATACTTGCAAGTGTTTATTCCCACCTATTCAACCGACTTTCCATTTATGAAAACGTCGCGTAAGGGCGAAAGGTATGGATTTGGTAGTCTGTGTCGCTGCGATGTCAACATTCTGTGTCATCTGAATACAAAACAGCACAAGGACTCTGCAAAACTAGTTGAAACCAACGAGAAGCTTGGAGGGTACTTTAGTCGATCAACGGATTACGACACTACCCGAGCAGAATGCCTTTTTACGGCATTTTTGATCGAAGACAACGTGCCGTTCACAGCGGTCGTTGTGGAGACGTTAAAGAGCAAGAACTTTGCTTTTTAACGTCTTCGTTAAACCAGGCACAGGCGAAAGAGTTTTCAGCAAAGTGAAGAAGGCACACACGCAGTTCCGCCCCTCTATGTCGCAAAAGATTCTTGAACAGTTGTTAGTTGTGAGATGCAGCCAGTCCGGAAAGTACCACGAACAAGTGTTTGACAAGAACTTCCTAAGAATAGCAAAAGCTGCAACTTCCTCAGTGTTGGCCCAACCTTCTACTTCTAAAGAATAAGACATTTTGTGCAATGTATGATTTGTTTGTGCCCTAGTTGAGGCATTTTTCTTACCTAAACCAAGTTTTTGAAGAATAAAACAGTTTTCGTATTTCTTCACACAATTGTAGTGTTTTTTGGCATCCCCTATAATATTTTCAGCATTGTAGGGTTGGCAGGTCTGGGTCGTACTGCACTGGCTAAATTGCTCATAGCGAGAGGCTCGTCACATCTTTGAAAATGGCTGACCAACTTTGCACTGTTGGAACATCCACACAACCCAATATTTTTTTTTATCAACACTAAGCGGGACACTAGCGATGTTGGTATCCTCTTTAGCATGTAATTGTCGCTAGCACTGTTCTTAGTGTCAGGACAAATGGAGCAAAGGGTTACCTGCATGGTTCTCGACTGCTTATCCGGGAAGAAACGGCGATTTGTGCAACTGCCCGTTGGGATACTTGCGCATGTAAAGTCATGTCCTTTAAATTTGTTTTCCAGACAACCTGGCACTGGCAGCCCTGAAAATCCTGTCCAGCAATGTGAAAGAAGCGGCGGCATTCAAGCTGGTGTTTGTGAAGGAAGATGTAAGTTTCGCAAACTTTCTCACTGCTGTCCTTTGTCATAAAACCTAAAAGGATACATATATAAGCTCAAGTGTTTTTCTTTTATTTATTTATTTATATCTTTTTTTTAGGAGTGCCCACGCACAAAGTGCATATTGTAGAGCAGAGGACATCTAAAACATCTGAGTGCATTCAGTGAGCTAATTCGCGCAATCACGCTCTCTGTGTGTGAACTCGCAAATATGCAGAACGCGCCAAAAGGAAATAATCGGGCTGCTTCTCTGCCTGCTTTGCTGAAAATTAATGTTCATTTTATCGATTAGATGACATATCCGCTGACTTCCCGACGATGCTACAGTGAGCACTACAGAGCGAATACCGAGTAATGAACTCAACTGTCTTCTCAATGTATGTTGGTAATGTTGATGGTAGTGTTGCTTTATTTATGATAGGAAAAGTACCAATTTCTTTGGGAGTCTCCCAGGGGGGGGGGGGGGGGGGGGAGGGGCATGTATAAACCTGGGGCCCTAAATTGGACGGCGGGACGAACACCAGCCAGGTGACGTCAGAGCTGAGTGGCACCTCCTAACATTCTAGTCACCGTGACATTGGCGATCCCCCTTTCGGCCATGACGTCACGCAAATTGTGGACCGCGTAGCGCCAAGCGTCCCTACATTCTCCCTAGTGCTCCACTGGCGTGACTAGAATCAAAGGAGGCTCCGCTAGGCAGTCAAGGTCACGCTCAACGCCATCGAATCATGGCGCGTGCTGTTATCCTCGTCCCTTTGTCCCGTCGTCCAACTTAGGGCCCCTGGCTGGGAGGTGGATAGTGGGACAAAAAGGGTAGTGACATTGGATATATTCGGTGAATGGTGATAATTAAGTTCTAGAGTCTACCGTCTGATGATGACACGCAGGACCATTATAAATTCGGTCTGTGAGAGCGCTTTCCTTAAGGAAGCTTAGTAGAGCTATAAACTCGGGCTGCATTTTGCTCGGAGGACCCGAGGAGAATGTCAAGTCTTTTAGCATGAATCGAGAAAATCCATCCTAGCATAGCTTGTTTGTGAGGTTTTTCTGGGGGGGCCAAAAAATGCAGGCATACCAGAAATAAGTGATCCAGAGTCTCTGGTGCTTTACATGTTTCGCAGTTTTGGTGTGTCCACTTTTTCTTACTAGTGAAGGGTGGCGTGGGTGTTGATGTCGATTGCTCAGAGTTAGTGTAGCATAGCGCTATCAGCACGCTTGAATGCAGCGTGGTACTGGTGTAGGGGATCATCTTGTCGCAGTGTCGGGATCTGGGTGCTGTATTTGGATGATGCCCTTGACTAGGCTTTCAGCCTCGATTAGCCTGTGAAGGAAGACTGTTAGGGAGTCATCACCTAAATAAGCTTCTGAGCAAGACCATTAGCATGTTCATTGTCCCCAATTACAGTGTGTACGGGAATCCATTGGAAGACACGTTTGCAGCTGTAGCTTTCAGATCGTCTGGCATCAAACGCTGTTATCCTTGCTAGGATACGAAGATCGAGGAGCTATCAGGGTCAAGGAGGCTGAGGAGTGCTCCTCTAGAGTCAGTTCCCTTACTCGGTCTTCGGTCGTAGCCTCTGTTCCTAGCCAAACACTACAGACGGGAAGAACTCTTCTTTCCATTTTATCCCTCTCTCTTGCAAGGCAAACAGAGCTCTCCAACTTCTAGTGGACGTCTTACAAACACAAGAAACAGAACCAATGCATGCGTGCACTTATGTCTGCCCTTAGTGAACTTGTCGACGTGTATCCACAGTCACACACGTCACCCGGGGAACAAAACGTTGTGTACCTTGATTCTACAGGGTATAGTCAAACGACAAAGAATGAGCAGTGTGTCTACTGAGATTTGCCAGGCTTATAATTAAGCTTGCGAGCTTTTAATTGCTCGGGTGACACGCTTCTCCCAATACGTCATCCAATTTATCCGTAGGAACATGGTAAAGCTTTTTGTCATGCAGAATGGAAGTGAAGGTGTGACTACAATATACTTCATCTTACCCGTACCATGAACTAACTGGTGATGTTAACAAGTGCGAGCCGTTAGCTTTTGCTGATGCCCCTGCTGCTAAATCGCCCGTACAGCCGAGGCACAATTAAATGCAGGGAGCTCGCATTTGTAGCCCTTCTGTTTAGTCCATGTAAAGGTGAGATGAAGAATGTAGGTAGGACATCTCCCGCAATGGCACACCAGCCACCGGCACTGCGTACAGCTGGCCAGTGTCAACAAGGTGTTAAAGTCCGAAAATGTATCTCCAACCAAAATTTGAAAGGCAACCCGACGTTTCAAAACCAACACGGTTTCTTCTTTAGGGGTGACTGAAGGCACGTGGACACAGCAGCAGCTCCTAACCTCTTTGTCTTCAAAAAAGAAAAGAAAGAAAGGGAAAAGAAAAAATTAAAAAAGGAGAAGTTAGGAAATTGAAAAAATTGTAAAATAACTTTTAAGTTATGGAGATGGTCGTCTCTTCAGCTTTTCCGTCAGGTCACGGAGGCCATGCGCGTACACAGAGGGCAGAGCGCCCAGCGACCTGTTTACGTTTCCTGGCGTGTGCTGGATTTGCCACGATTCCAAGAAAAGTCTTCTTCGAAAATTGGGCTCTGTGTCCACCACGTGCACGTTCGCAAAGTCAATGCGATGGTCTGGGGTATTGCAATGTTCGGCGATGGCGCTACATTCACTGTCAAACTTCCGCACGTCGTTCTTGTGTTGGCGGATACGCTCGGAAAAGTTCTTCGTCTCGCCGATGTTGGTTGCGGGGCACTCTGCGCAAGGAATGGTGTAAACCACGCCCTGTGCTTCTTTTGGTAGACGGTCTTTCGGTCTTGACATAAACCTTCCCAGTGTGGACGTGGGCTTGTGGGCCACCAGAATACCTTCCTTTCCCAGTACTCGTGCGAGCGCTTCGCTGGTTCCCTTTACGTAGGGAACGCTGATGCGCGCGACTCGATGGGGCTGTCATTCTTCTACTGGCATCTGGTTTTGTCTGGCGAGACCTTGGCGTCGGGCGATGCGCTCAATAAAGCTACTAAAGTAGCCATTTTTCTTTAGGTCTTTAATTATGGTCTTCTCCTTCTTTCTCTCGGTTTGCGACGAGCAGATAGTCGTTGCCCTACGCAGCAGGGTCGAAACCGGCCTTATGACTCGTTGGTTGGAGTCAAAATCGAGGTAGCGTCTGGTGTGTGTTGGTTTTCGGTACACTGCAAACGTCAGATCTTGTCCTCGTCGGTTCACCAGCACATCAAGGAACGGCAAGGTGCCGTCCGTCTCACATTCCACGGTAAATTTAATGGCCGGCTCGATAGAGTTGAGGTGTGCCGAAAAATTAGTCACATCCCGTTCCTTGAGAATGCAGAAACAATCATCCACATAGCGCATGAATACTTTGGGGCTGTTGGGGAAAGACCTCGGCGCTTTTTGCTCGATTGTCTTCATCGTGAGGTTCGCCGTTGTGATCAAGATGGCCGCACCCATTGCAGTGCCACTGACCTGTTTGAAAAGCTCCCCTTTGAAGGTGAAGTATGTGCTGCCGAGACAAAACTCGAGCAGACGGCACAGCTCCTCCACAGTGGGGTTGGTTCTTGTGGTCAAGGAGCTGTCTTTTTCGAGGGCTTTGTGGGCTGCAGCAACTGCAAGGAGAACTGGGACACTTGTGAAGAGAGACACCACGTCGAAAGACACCATGGTGTCACCGTCGCTGAGATGTATTTGCGAGGCGCGTTCCACAAAGTGGCCAGCATTTTTTACATGGGTCGACGTGCTTCCGACGAGGGGAGCCAAAGTCCGGTGAAAATAATTGGATAGCGCCCGAAGCGGTGAGGTTGTAAAGTCCATAATAGGTCGTAGAGGCACGTTGGGTTTGTGGATCTTTGGAAGGCCATAAAAACCTGGAGCGGAGCCATTCCTGCAAATAAGTCGCAAGTAAAGGCTCTTTGACTCAGGGTATTTCTTGAAAATCTCTGGATTTTGTTCAAGTTCCTCTGAACCTGTGGCATCTGTTCTTTCTTGAGCTTTACATAAGCATAGCTGCCAAGAAAATCCCGTACCTTTTCCTCGTATACCTCCCGGTCCAGAACGACGGTCGACTTCCCTTTGTCTGCCGGCAGAAGCACAATCTCCGTATCTTCGCGAAGTTTGCGAAGCGCTGTAACTTTTTCCGCCGGCAGGTTGTGTCGTTGCCGCTGTGAGAGCTTCAAAAGGATGCCCACTGCTTTAATCCTTTCGAAGCTCCCACAGCGGCAACGACACAACCTGCCGGCGGAAGAAGTTACAGCGCTTCGCAAACTTTGCGAAGATACGGAGATTGTGCTTCTGCCGGCTGACAAAGGGAAGTCGACCGTCGTCCTGGACCGGGAGGTATACGAGGAATAGGTATGGGATCTTCTTGGCAGCCATGCTTATGTAAAGCTCAAGAAAGATCAGACGCCACAGGTTCAGAGGAACTTGAACAAAATCCTGGCAGAGATTTTCAAGAAATACCCTGAGTCAAAGAGCCTTTACTTGCGACTTATTTGCAGGAATGGCTCCGCTCCAGGTTTTTATGGCCTTCCAAAGATTCACAAACCCAACGTGCCTCTACCACCTATTGTGGATTTTACAACCTCACCGCTTCGGGTGCTATCCAATGATCTTCACCGGACTTTGGCTCCCCTTTTTACCGTGATGCCTCCACGGAAGAATTGTATGTCAGCCGATTGCAGCTCACCAATTGGCTACGAGCCCTTCACCACTCGGTGGCCAATCAGTGTGGTCATGGAATTAACCGAAGTTAATTTAAATGGGCGGACAAATAAATACAACAGCACTCTTTGAATTCTGCGGTGACTTGCGCCACCTAGCAGGGCTCTGAGCAATGCTGTTAGAAGCCCCATGCTCTCGCTGTAGTGCAGCATATCTCATTGCATATCACTCAACTGGGTTTTATTTATAGCGATTGCGGCGATATAAAGTATGGCGATGGCACTGACGGCAGCGTTATGGTCATTATGGCGTGCCCCCTGCCCACCGCTGCTGCCGCATTAGCCGCACGGGCAGGGCCGGGAACGCTTCCGGTTCCGGTAGAATATGACGTCGCGGCAACATGATTGCTCATTGCGCTGCTGAGGAGGAGCGCAGACTCGGTTTTCGCGGGAAAATCCGTTTATGGTCCCTTTAAATATGCGAGTAAATACAGTCTATACTCCAGCTGAAGTGCAGTCATCCATGCTATACATTGCTCATAAGCAAGAGATTGGGGGTTCAAATCACTGTAGGTAATGGATATAGTTTACCACCTTTAATTTATTCTGCATATGCATAGTCGTTTTGTGTTGCAGAAACCGAATTTTCCAGCGGAAGGGGGTTGCCAGAAGAAATGTTATCGCTTTGCAAAACGGCCTAATGCCCAAAAAACACAGCTTCCCTTTCATGTGATTCAGTTCGCACCACTTGTTTCATACCCCGGTCTGGAATGACTTGCAGGTTCCTACACATTTTTTGGTGAAAAATTGATTTCTAGATGCAGAGAATTCCGTAAACACTTGTTTTTATTTCATCACGATAACTACTGTAGTGTGCACGCTGCTGCAGCTGATAGATTTATTGTGCCTCCCTGCTCTAAAGTACCATTCGGCATTCCTGAGAAGTGCTACATGCATGGCATTGAGGAAGATTTGCATGTCAAAGGTCATAGAAAAATACCAATTTGAAGTAGTGCACATAGGCTGTCAACAGGTCTCTGAGACTTTGCAACCTTCACTTTGAGCATCCCTGTGCTAGGTAGTGAATTTTAGTAGTAAAATAAAATTATACTCAGTAGAATTGGTGCCTGCCTCTTTTTTGTTCTGTGACTGAGTCAGTTCTGTTTTTGCATCTGCAGGAAGAAACCATCCCGGCGACACCGTGCGTCGTTTACAAAGGGGAAAGTGTGGAGGAGGCAGAACAACTGGCCCTCCACATTGACGGGGTGCAGCTTTTTGGAGTTGTAGATGCCCAAGAGGGCCTGACTGCGGTCATGGCTTCATACTGGCTTTTAGGTATATCTTACCACAAGAAGGCGTACAACAGTTGTTGCATGCTGGAGAGGCTCGGTTTGAACACTGTGTTTTCGCCTATGCGAGCCGTTGCAATTAAGGTGTTCAACAAAATATCTTTAAAGTAAACCCCTTCCAGCGTTGCTACCAAAAAAGCGCAAAAATTAGACGAAGAACGAGTGAGAGGAATGTACACGACAAGCGCTGACTTACAACTGTATTTTTATGAAGTCGGCGCCTGTCATGTACTATCGGGGAAAATGAAACGCGGTACAGGCTGCGCCACCTGGAAGTGAGCCAAGGGGCGAGGGTCCGTGGCCTACTCCGATGTGTTCACGCCCTTCGCTCTGCGCTCCCCAAGCTTCGGCAGTGCGCCTCTCAGTGCGCTAAAAGCTATCACCGCTATCTTTATTCGCTCGGCGCGTGCGGCGAGATCCTTCGCACCGCATGCGCTGAGCCAGCAAAGATAGCGGTGATAGCTTTCAGCATACTAAGAGGCACGCTGCCGAAGCTTGAGGAGCGCTGAGCGAGGGGCGTGAACACATTGTAGTAGGCCACGCACCCTCGCCCCTAGGCTCACTTCCAGGTGGCGCAGCCTGTACCGCGAGCCATGCGCTCCTGTGTTCGCATTTCATGTTTCCCCGATAATACATTCCTCTCACTCACCCTTCGTCTAATTTGTTCGCTTTTTTGGTTCAAATAATAAATTTGAACCAAAGCCTTGAGAATATTATACTTGACAAAGAGTGTCTGAGTTTTTAAAAACCTTATGTCGTCTTTATAATTTCCACATGTCCATAGTTTTTTTTTTTTGTTTTTGCAAAATGATCAGTTTCTTGTAGTTTGTAGCTGTTGTTGTGCCCTACATCATGATGCCGTAACTGATCCTAGAATAAAATAGGGAGTAATATAACGTTAGTCGAAACCAGGCAGGAATTAAATTTGGAATTTTATCAATAATGCCAGTAACTCGGGACAAGTCGGCTTTCAGTTTGTTGACATGCGTATTCCAAGAGAGGTCCTCAAAAAACCAAACACCTGAATTTTTTTTTCAGCTTTTTGCTTTAGTATTTTGCTTTCAATTTTGATGTTTACGATGCTGTCATCTTGGTTCCCCATTGGCTTAAAAATCAGATACTTTGATTTTAAGCCTCAACGAATTTTGTAGCTTTTTCTCGGAAATTTAACATTAGGTCACAAATGCTCGCGTTTGAAGTGTGGAATTGGTCTGTCGCGAATTCGTAACAGCTGAGGATAAAATCCATGCACGTTTTTCTGGATTGTTGTTGTTTGTTTATTTTGTAATAAAGAAAATAAATATAGTGAAAAGGAAGGAAATGGAAACGCGTAGAACGAAAGGTTAGCCTCCCTAAGCGGGGTCAGCTTTTTCGTCCTACAGGAAGAGGGAGAGGGAGAAAAGATATAAGTAGAAAAGGTTAAAAAAAAACACACACAAAAGAACTGTACATTGGCCCTTAGGCAGGGCGCATAAAAGAGTCAGGGCGGGTTCTCGATGTCGTGATTTGCGCTGATCAGGCTGTTATTTTTCAAAGTCGAGAAGAGGGTCCTGCTAGAGCACTGCACGGGCCCGGGCCAGCCCGAAAGCCCGAGCCCGGCCCGGCCCGCGGGCCGGGCTCGGGCCGGGTAGCACGTATTTTCTCGGGCCCGGGCCGGGCTCGGGCTTGAACAAAAAAGTTCTCGGGCCGCGCCGGCCCGGGCCGGCCCGAGCCGTGCCTGGGCAATTTTGTGCCGTAAATCATAAATTGTTGTTGATAGCAAGAAGTTTGCTCATTAATCTTTTAGGTTCATTGAATACAAAAAAGCGAAGTGCAAATTCACTACAGCGTCGTTAAAAATAATAACTAAAAGACATCTTGAAGCTAGAAAGCCTTCAAGCTTTTTCCGTGTGAGCGAGGGTTGTGTTATAAGTTGTAAACAAAAAAAGTCCCAGTCATATGCTTGTCAGCCTGTCTGATTCATCGCTCTCAAAAATATCTAGTTCACTATTAGGAAGATTTAGAAAAACTTACGTAAGCGCTTTGGGTACCGTAAAAATAGCGTTGCGATGTAAAACCTATGGCGATGCTAATTTTAGTTTGCCCAAAGTGCTTGAGTACGTTATTCTAAGACTCCCTTATTGCACAGAGCGCGACACTATATTAGCGCGAACAAGCGATCGTCGTGTTTTTATGCTTATCTCATAGAATCAAAACGCTGTTTTCAAAAATATTAGTGTCTTTAGAAGTGCTCATCTGGGCCACAGACCTAAGCGGTATACTTTGGTGCCTACTAAAACCATTTCGAAGTAAAATTCGAAAAAAGAGCCAACGTCCTGTTCGCGGTATCAGTGTCGCGCAGTGTACAAAGTCCGTTCCGCGCTTGCACGTTTTGGGAACCATCTTGAAACAAACGTTGTAAGGGGTTAACTAGGAATATATTAAACTTAAGCTTGCCTGAAAGGATTGTATATTTTAAGAACGCGTTGACATGTAAAGCTACTTCAGAACATATTCTTAAACAGAAAAGGTGCGCAGACCAGGCTTAGAACGATGGAGACTTTTTGCGAAGAGGTTGCGATGTGCAGGGCCCTATAAAAGTAGGTTGAAACGGGACACGTTCAAACGCAAAGGGTGTTTCGGAAACTGGTTCAAATAAGAAGGGCGTTTAGGGAATAAATCGAAACAGGACAAATTCAAACAAGAAGGGCGTTTAGGGAACTGGTCGAAACGGGACAGCTTCATATGGGAAGGGCGTTTAAAGAATGGGTGAAAACAGGACGGGTTCAAATGGGGAGCTCGTTTCGGGAACGGGTCGAAACGGGATGGGTTCAAACGGGAATGGGTTGTTTCGGGCTACAGCCATCGGGCCGGGTCGGGCGGGGCCTAGAAATTAAAAAATTCTGTCGGGCTCGGGCCGGGCCCGGGCCGTATCTCTTCCGGGCCGGGTCGGGCCGGGCCTAGAAATTAAAAATTCTGTCGGGCTCGGGCCGGGCCTGGGCCGTGTCTCTACCGGGCCGGGTCGGGCCGGGCCTAGAAATTCCGGCCCGTGCAGTGCTCTAGGTCCTGCCTCATCCACGAAGTCAAGCACCGCCTGGAGTGCAGCGGTCTGCTTGGCCCGTGGTCCTCTCGGGAATAGGAGTTCTTGTGTAGTGCTGGCGTTGATGTGAAGTTTTCCGAAGGTTTCTAGTAGCGTCTTTCTCTGATCCTCATGCGCTGGGCAGGTCCAAAATATATGGTCGATGTCTTCGGGTTCATTGCATGAGCTGCAATTTTTTGTGTTTGACCGTCTGAGGAGGTGCAAACGGGTGTTGGTGTTCGAGCAACCCGTTCTCAGTCTGTGTAACTGCGATTCTTGTTTACGGTTGAATTTTTTCTTTTGTATCGGGAAAGGTGGATAACCAGCTGCCGTTTCTGCGTCAGGGTGTTGTTTTGTTAATTCTTGGTGGATTATGATGCGTGCGGAGTTGTACTTATGGATAGCAATTGTTGGGCAGGCATCTTTGTGTGCTGCCAAGGCAAGACCGTCTGCTTCCTTGTTTCCTAGAATTCCCACGTGTGATGGAATCCACTGGAAGTATATAGTGATCCCCGCATCGTTTGCTTTCCGTGTGAGTTGGGCGATAGATTTTGCAAGGGGACAAGCTGTGTTGAGGTTAGCCAATTGCATTAGTGCGCCTTTTTAGTCAGTGAAGACAGCAAGGTCTATTGAGTTTATGTATTTTGGCACTTGTGTGATGGCAAGCCATATAGCTGTGCTCGGCTGTTGTTGAGCTAGTGCAATTGCTCAGCCGATCTTTACAACGCAAGCCCATTTCAGGGACGACGTAGGCTGCTGTGACCGAATCGCCTTTCACACTGCCATCTGTGTAAACGTGGATCATATCTGCGTAGGTGCTGATTGTTTCGCTCCCAATATAACGAGCCACCGTCTCTGCGACTTTTTTCCGTCTTGGAAGGTCGACAATGTCTGTCGCTATTTTGAGATGGTTGTCCTCTCGGTGCGGTGGCGGGATGGGGGGGTATACATTCTCTTTTCTGGCTTGAAAAAATAAAGTGGTGCACATGTTTCAACTTGTTGGCAATCATTTCTCCTTAAAGCCTTTTGATGAAGTGCTGCAGGGGTCTGTGCCCTATTCTGAGGATGTGTTACACATTTTGTATTACCTCTTCTAGCTGAATGAAATGAGAGTTACTGTGCAAGTGAGCTGGTGAAGGATCATGGTGAAAAAACCCGAGACTAGGGACAAAAAATTGGAACAACACAACTTGTCTCAAAACATTTGAGACAGTGGTGTGTAGTCCCAATTTTGTCCCAACAACACTTTCTCAAAACTTTTTGAGACAGTGCTGTGTTGTCCCAATTTTTTGTCACAAGTCTCGGTTTTTTTTTTCCACCGTGCTCTTCTAGCTGCAGTACACCCTTTTGAAAGGGTGTTCTGCTGCCATCACACCCTAATAAAATGGTGTAATGCAGAATCACGCCTTTTTTGAAGGGTGTACTGCTGCCATTACACCCTTGTAATATGGTGTAGAGCAGAATCACACCTTTCTGTGAAGGGTGTAAGGAATTACACCGGTTTTTGAGGGTGTGAGAAATAACGCCTTTTTTAGGGCGTTTTCGTACACCAATAAGGGGGTGAGTTGTGACCCATGCCATTTACACCAATAAGGGTGTGAAAATGTTTAGTGTGTAGGGGGACAATAGCGACTTCTGCGACACACAAAAGGCATTCTCGGGAAGAGGGGAGTTCCTTCTTCCCCCCTTCTCTCGTCGTGGCCGGAGACGAGACAACATCCGTCACCAGCTGCCAAGGTTCCTAGACGGGCATTACAGGCGAGGCGTTAGCGACATCCACCAGGTGCTCTTTGCTAATCGTTTAATTCGTTTTAAAATTCCTTTTCGTGACTTTTTTAACGAGATATTGGCATGTTCGATTTGATGGTGCTTTTTTGAAAACATATAGACCAAAAAATTAGCGCCGAAATTTCGTTGTAGTATCCCTTTAATGCTTCAAAGCCTACGATCTAGTTCATATTTTATATTATTTGTAGCAAGCTAAAATCACAAGTGCTCTTAAAATTTTGGCATGTGGCATTTTTACGAACAAATCTATGTACGCCTTACTTTCAGTTTCTTAGAGACTTTGAACGGCAGACAAAGGTCGAGCCCATGGAGGCAATGGCGGAAGGAGTCTCAACTGTCATCAGTCTTGTCACAAGGAACATTCTGAAGTGCAAGAAGCAGATGCTAGAAGATCTGACCATGATTTCAGGGGGAGACACTGCCTGCATGCTGACAAAGCGTAAGATCCATGTGTTGTATTTTACTTTTGAGTGCTCATATCATTGATGAAAAACCTGAAAGATTTTGTAACATCCTATAGGGTGTTTTTGGTGATATCTATATACCCAGAATGCACGACATTTTAAAGTTCCATTTCTAGCCTGGCAAGCTAAGTGATAAGTCTGAATCAATGCCACTGTTCACAGCCAAACTGTCTCTTATCTTTAACTCTGCCATTGTGATATTTGCTTTGCAGTGTTATAGGTGCTTTGGCCGTAGCTCCTGTTCTGTACATATTGGTCCATCCAGAGAAACATTTAACAAGGGATGAGGAGACCACCCAGAGACAGTGGGAAAAAATGGACTATCAGGCTCCCCTCTCAGTATGCTGGCCAGAGGTGCATACCTAAGTGATATGACAGGCTGGTTAGGTAAATTCCACGAAACTCAAATAGCCTAAAGGGGCGAGGATGAATTGGAGAAGTAGGCAGGACGTGCACATAATGATTTGGACTGATCTATGACTTCGTTCACTCCTTGTCGGGTGAGCCTAGGGTCCGCTGGCGAGGACGTCAGTTATGCCCCAGGGAGATTTAGCTCAGACCATACATTTTTGATGGCTTCGGAAAATTTGTGAGCACGGCTTTTTTTTCTGTATGAGAGTGCGGCCTGGATGGCTATACGCCGAGCATAGAAATTTATGCGCCACGTATGGTCCCAATCAGAACCAATTGGAACAGGGAGCAGCAGCCGAAGTGCATCGCAGCATCACCTAAGAGCGGTGTTGGGAACTGGTCAGCGTCTTCTCGCATGCTGGCGCCGATAACCACTCTGCACCTCTCGATTTATTTCTTTTACCTGCGGTGCGGATCATCCTTCACTGCTTCCAAGATGGAGTGCTACTACCGCGATAGCGCTGGTAGCAGACTTGTGCCTGGCAGCATTACAAGCAGGAGTCATTTTTTGCTGCGCATTGTTTATTTGAGCAAGCCTTAGAGTGTAAGCATTCGTAGCGTCATTGAACCCGCGTCGAACAGCAATGACAAACAACAAATATCCCGCATTAGATAAGGCTGAGAGTGCACTTGTTTTCACAGTTCGCACTGGTGGGAAGCGTTTTTGAAACAGTGGCGGGCGCAATCCTGCTGTCAGCTGCATTCTGTTTAAGAAGCACCGACGGATGACCCGTACCAATGGCAAATGAAATAGATAGAGAGGTGCAGGGGGGCAGTCTGCTCCAGCGTGCGCATAGGCACTGGTCAGTTCCCACCAGCGCTATGAGGTCACGCTGCGATGCAGTTCGGCCATCAATCCCATGTTCCAGCTACTTCATACCGGGACTGTATCATGCTCGTTGCAGAGCTTAAGCTCTGACGAACGGGTGGCACCCCAGGGTAGACATTCACAAGGGACGATGAGGTGGAACCCGAAGGTGTGCGACATGTTAGCCGAGGAAAAAGCTGAAGGGGAAAATGAAGTTTTTAGAAAAATTCCACAACGATGCCTCAGGAATTGCAGTTTTGAATAATGCCTAAACGCTAACACTTAATCTTTTGCAACTTGATCGCACCAGTCTGATGATGCTTGCACGAAAGCCTATAAATGATTCAAAAGAGATACACGAGCTCATAAATTTGTTTAAATAAGTTCTATATATGACAGCATCTGCAGCATTCATGCGTCTTTGTGTATGGGTACTTGCAGGGGCGGATGCAGGAATTTTCTGAGGGGGGGGGGGGGGTCAGGTGTTGGTCAGCGTGCCATATGTTTAGGAACCCCCTCCCCCTCTCCTTCGTTTCACGCCCTAAATTTTACACAAGCAGAAATCAAGAGGGGGGTCAGGACATCCAGACCCCCCCTCTAAATCCGCCCCTGGGTACTTGTGCGTATCAAGCAGAGTTGCAGAGTTTCTGGGATTGTATGTGTTCGAGAAATTGTGCAGTGTGAATGTGTCACAAAGTGGGCAAAATTATTTTAAAAAATGAGACTCCGAGATTAAACAAAATATTTGGGTTAGACCGGTAACAGGTGATAGGTCCACGCTAGGTGTAGAGTAAGGTAGTGAGGCGACGACATGCAGAGGTAAAAGCAAAAACAAATTTAATGAGGCGAAGTCAGCCGCGCACGGCAACAAAGATCCAGCTCAAAACATTTCCCGAATGGGACACTTTTAACGGGTGCGAGCACGCCACTCAAAGTACAACCCCTTAGGCAACAATGCCGCGAAGACAAAAACAAACGAAAAATTCTACGCCAATCGGCCAAACAAAATCTATGTAACCAAACTAACAAGCAGTTAGTAAAAACCCAAAAGTTCGAAGAGACCACACTGGTGCAACGAAATTCAACGGGGCGAATCACGGAAAGTCAAAAAGTCTTACCTATCCGACTAGTCCAGGGCGACGAAGCCGAAGTCCGCAAGCTGGTCTGGAAGTCGAGGTCCAAAGACGAAGGCTTAACAGCGTCGATCGAGGTGCAATGATCTATGATGCACACATACACACACCGAGAAACAGCCCCACACACCACTCAGGTAAAACCAAGGCACCAGCCCACCAGAAACGAAAAGCAACAAACTTTTAAAAACTCACGAGGCAGAAAGAGCAGAACAATGAGCGGAGCGCCGGCAAGACCGGCCGCCCCCAACAATCGCAGCTTCCCAAAATTCCTGCATATGTAGACCCAACGGCTGACCTCCAAAACAACCATGCCGTCTGACCTCGCCAAGAAGGCCTTGGTGATCAGGTGCCCAATCTCAAACTCGATGGTTCCTTCCATTAGCAAAAACGAAATGAAACAGGTGTCGAAAAAGATAATCCCACAAACCCGCGCCGAGGCAACATAATCCTACGCGCGTCCTTGCTTCCATGAGAAAAACAAGCCTAAACAAAAATGACAGCTTCGAAGGTTTCCTTACTCAAGGTTGACCCCCGCGGAGGTCAACCGAAATCCTCTCGTGAGGGAACAAAGCAACAGAACGCGAGTCCGGCCACCGTCACAAACTTTGAGGTGCCTTCTCACGCCATCAGCGTAACTCTGCTGTCTAGGCTGAATAAGGATAACAAAATAAAAAAATAAACCGCTGGAATTCGTGACGGAATGGAATTGGATCTTTTAAATCAGGGAATGGAATACTCGAGTTGCCCTACAGAGTGCTGACCTGAGTGGAACTGGGTTACTACGAAGGTCTACTTGGTATTGATTAGCACAAACGATTATTTCTCACCATGCGTTAACAAACCACCAACATTTATGTCCCAATCGAGATAATTTTGGCTCACATTAGTTATAAAGGTAACTATAATTACTTTTTTGACTAATCTCGACAGCTCTGAATAGGTTATAAAGTTGAACAGCTCGTAAAGAAATACCTGATGTCGCAGTTTAGGTGAAGACTTCTATATCGTTGCAGTTTTCTTCACTCTACAAAGAATATGCATGAAGCGTCGGTGGAACTCCGATAATGCATCCGCACGCGCCTGCAATGAGCACAGACTGCATTGACGACCTAGAATGCAAGGATGCGAGTTATAAAAGTCTTGAACGAGTAGGATTCTATATTCAGTGCATGTAATATGTCATGGAAATGGTGCAGGGCATTGCGAAAGCACTCATTTAAAGTTGTTTTTCTCCTGTGCTGTCCGCTGTCCTCTCCATGTTATGTAAGGATAACAGATTAAAAAAAAAAAGAGTTTAACATAAATGTATGCTCACCTGCAGAGAGAGAGAGAGAGACTTCTTTTTCTCTTTTGTGTCGTTCTGAGACACAGCTGTCACTGCTTTGAAGGCAGCCTGTTGTGAAAGCTTGTCATTGTCAAGTGTAATTAGTTTTCAAACACCTTTATACTTGAGAATTCAAAGCTCTTAGTGGTCTTCATGACATTCCGGCATTATTGACTTGGAGCTTAATCTAATTTCTACTGTTTTTGTGTCTTTATAACACTAACTGGTATGGCAGTTTTTGTCGCCTTTTAAGTACAATTGGTAGGAGAAAAATTTCATGTGTCGTAAATAAAGGAACGAAATGGGACCACCCAGCCACTCCAGGAGTGGGAATGGGCTAGGCCTTTCCACTCTGAGGAGTTAAAAGGAGTGGAATTGCAGCAAACCTCTACTCACCGGAATGGAATGCGAGGCTCCATTCCGCGTCTCCGACATCAAGTCACGTCTTTATTTTTTTTTTTTTTTTTTTTTCAGACAAACTAGCGGTCGCCGCCCTGCGGGTCATTTCAACCGCTGTCAAGGAGCCAACCGCCTTCGAGTAGATGTTTGTTAGTCAGGATGTAAGTGTAGACCTTATTATAATAGGAAAATATGGAGTTAAATTGAGGAGGGTAGGTTCAAGTTTATTTGTGTGGCGCAACTTCCTCACTGCCCTAGAGTGACGAAATCTAAAACAAAAACAAAAATAATATACAAAACAGTTCAGTTCCTCAATATACAAAAAATGTTGAGGAACTGAATCATACCTGTTATGTGTTGCATGCTGTTATTACCACAATACTAGAAAACAAATCTAGGCCATGCTATAATCTTTTGCTTTACACACTACCAAGCTGCGAATATACCATTACAAACGAGCGGGCATGTTGTAGCAGTTTTAGTAAAGAATCTTTCACATATAGCATTCTTCAGTACTTGTAACAAGTGCTGCTTAAATCTCAGTGATGCTTGAAACAGGTTCTCTGTTCCCCTTTTTTTTGCATGGTTTTTCATGTGCCTTGGTCTTAAAACGAGACATTTGTTTGTGCCTTCTGCTAACCAGCGAATTCACAAACCTCACTCAAACTGAAGGGCCCCTCCACTTCCCCGAGGAAGGCGCAAGGGCCGGCATTGGCCAATCGCGAAGACGGATCCGCCTTCGCGATTGGCCTTGAGCCTTCCTCAAGGAAGTGGAGAGGCCCCTCAGTTTGAGTGAGGTTTGTGAATTCGGCGGTTAGACTACGTAGCTCTTAGACAGGACCAGGAGATGTCTCATAATATTCTTAGGCGGCTCAGGGGTATGGCAAGCAGTAAAATAATAAAATAATAAAATAATAATAATAATAATAATAATAATAAAAAGATAGCAACAGTGTCGGTGATTCACAAAGGAGGTGATAAAAATGACCTAAATAACTACAGACCAATCTCCGTTCTTCCCATTTTTTCCAAACTCATAGAAGGAGCTATTAATGCACGACTAATGCATTTTTTTAAACAAAATAATGTTATAGCTGAGCAACAGTACTGCTTTCAGAAGCAAAAATCGTCTGAATTGGCGCTGCTAAACATCAAAAATAAAATAATTGACAATTTCGAGCAGAAGTTATATACAGTAGGAGTGTTTCTTGACTTCAAAAAGGCGTTTGATTCAATCAAGCATCATATTCTTTTCGGCAAATTGTCCAAATATGGAATTAGGGGAATCTCACTTAGTTTAATAAAAAAGCTATTTATCGAATCGTTCACAATATACAGACATAAATCACGCGAGGTCAAATATGGATAGAATAGAATACGGTGTCCCGCAAGGGTCCATTCTTGGCCCTCTCTTATTTTTAATCTACATAAATGACATTATAAGAATACCTCAAACACCAGATATAATTTTATATGCTGATGACACAAACATATTTTTTTCTGGAAGAAGCCTAGAAGTACTCGAGCACGAAACGAACGCATGGCTTGAAAATTTGTCATCGTGGCTTAGAGCAAACCAAATTCAATTAAACACGAAAAAAACAAAGTATATTATATTTCGACCACGAAATAAATGTGTTCAGCACGAGATTCAAATTCAATTTCAAAGCGAAATCATCGAACGTGTTATATCACATAGGTTCTTAGGTGTTCTGTTTCATGAAACTCTAAATTGGTCTTTCCATGTGCAGAGAATAAGAATGGAAATCTCACGCTCTATCGGGATTATCTATAGACTTAAAAATGTGCTGCCTCACTGGGTAAAAAAACAACTATATTATACCTTAGTTCATTCACGTCTTCACTACTGTCTCCTTGTATGGGGGACCACAGTAAAAACAAATATAGAAACTCTGCACATATTGCAGAAAAAGGCCCTGCGCTTGGTCGAAAATGCCCCGTACAGATCATCCCTACAATTTTCGGCACACCAGCTACAGAAGGCAAAAAATACGCACAAACTATGGCATACAAAAATTAGATTATCAAATACCTGTACTTCTGAATGACCACCCTGATCTCATGACCATTATTCTGGGAGGTATGTCTATACAAGCTTTAAAGAAAAACATAAATGTCTATCTATTGTCCCTTCAAAAATAACGTTTTTTTTTTCAGTATTTTTTTTTTGTGCGTGTATGTTGTTTTTTGTGCAGCATCTCTTTGTAGAGATGGCTGGCTGGCTGCACTATGTTGTTGTTTGTGGCCCCTTTGTTTGTCATGTTTGTGCAGGCATAAAAATTGATGTGCCTCGTTGTTGTTTGTCTTACGTGGGGGAGAGTCTGGTTTTAGTTCATTGTTTTCTCTTTGTTTACAGTGTTCTGTACCGCTTATGGGATTTTATGTTTGATCTTTCATGATCAAGTAGTTTTCGTCATCTAAGTCTTTCATTTTGTCTGGACGTGGAGATGGCGGGGGGCTGTCGCCTTGTCAGGCATGTCGATGCCTTTTGTGACGGCCCCCCAGACAGCTGTATTCCTCGACGGTTGTCTAAATAAACTTTGAAACTTATTTTTGCGTTAGCATAAGAAACCCCATTTCGACAAAAAGGCGGCGGCGTTGTCCGCTTAGGCGTGCACACCGTGTAACCCCCACCCCTCCCACCCCCTCCTCTTCTCCCCTCCCCCGCCTGCTTAATGACTAGTATGTATAAGGTCTCATGTTAACACATTGTCAACCCTTAATGGTAATTAAGTGTGCCACGAATTTTTTTAATATTCCTTATCTGTCATATTGCAGCTTTTTGTTTTGCGACTAAATTCTGCTTTTATATATGCAGGATGGAACCATTCCTGTAACACCATGTGCGGTGTACACTGGGTGCGACGTGGAGGGCGCAGAGTCCATGAGCTTGTTTGTTGATAGGACACAGCTCTTCAAGGTGGCAAATGCCGAAGAGGGATTAGCTGCCATAATGGCAGCCTACTGGCTCTTCGGAATTTCTTACGGGAAGAAGACGTACAATACCGCATGCCTCTTAGAGAGGATCTGCCTGAAGCTGAGCTTCTCTCCCTTACGGGCAGTTGCGATCAAAGTTTTGAACAATATACTGAAGTAGAGAAGGGTTCTCTGATTGGAAGAATAAAGAGTGGTTCAGGTATATTTGGGCTCAGTTGTGGTCATTTTGCCGTACGTCTTGTGAAGGTCCGGGCAGCCATTACACCCCCTTTTATGGGCGTTAGAAAAATCACACCCTTTTTTAGGGTGTGAGAAAATCACACCCATTTTTAGGGTGTCAGAAAATCACACCCCTTCCTTAGGGCATTAGAAAAATCACACCCCTTTTTAGGGTGTGAGAAAATCACACCCATACTTTAGGGTGTTAGAGAATCACACCGCTTCTTTAGGGTGTGAGCAAATCACACCCCCTTTCTTAGGGTGCTAATGGGTACACCCCTTTCCTAGGGTGTTTTGTTACACGAATAAGGGTGCTCCCCATAGGACAAGCCATTCACACCAAAAAGGGTGTTAAAATTTTAAGTGTGTAGCTACTGTCCGTTCTGAAGGGTATGACCGCTATCCATCCGAAGTGCACACGTGGTTTTTCCGGTTTCCCATGGTTCTTCGCTCTTCCGGTTCTCCGTGTTTCGCACCAGTTTTGCTCTGGATCGCCGTGCCCGTGCTTCAGCGCGTTGCTCTCCTGGCATGGAAGCGGCAGAAGTATAGGCAACCTGCAATGCAGTTTGGCGCTTCACGTTGCGCCATCTAGCGACTGCAAAATAAAGAAACTGGGCAGGCCAGGACTACGCGGGTCGCGGGGGCTGCGGGCAGGCGCATGCAGAAACCACGTGTGAACGTTGCCTTTCGGATCGGCGTGAGTTTTTTTTTTATCCGTTCCCAACTCAAGTCCCAACTTCACGTCTCTATAACCCACCGGGTTCCTGTGACATCTCGCGGACTCCTGGAGTTCTTCCAAAAAATAAACATTGCTACTGCTGAATGAAAGACGGTCACAGTCGCGAAGGTGACTCAAGGATCAAACTTCACCGCTTCCCCAGCCTTGTTTCGAGATCTTGGGAAGCGACACGGCGACAGAAGTGGATTACTGCAGTGCGACGCACAAGTAAGTGAATTTTACAGAAACTGTTGGGAGGGAAGTGAACGAAAATGTATGTGCAGGCTTGGAAAGTGGTCGAACGAACTCATTTTGCGGACTACTCGGCAAAATAACATATTTATACAAATTGTATTACGAGTCGCTTTGACAGCCACATTAGGGAAATACGATATGAACAATCGGGGCGATTGTTGCTTCGCTGTGGCGTCGAGAATCGGGCGATCAGGTCTTCAAGCGAAAGGCTCGTCGGTCCGTTCCGGCACTCTTAATGCCGTTCGGCACGCGTGGTCGCAACCAAAACCTTCCAAACCTGCGAGTTTTCAAATAGTGGATTTTCGTAGCACAAAATTTTGTTTGTTTCAGCAACCAAATTTAATGCTGAGTCTGGTAACAGTTGTGACGGCATGCAGAAAGCAGGATGCTAAAGTTTTTCTTTCGAAAAATCTCATGCGAAGCGTAAATATCCTTTTTACGCGTACACTTCGTTGCCTGTCGCCATTTTACACCAGGCTTTGCAATGTGCGTACGGTTCTGTAGCATGCAGAGTTTGGTTCTAATTACCCAAATTTTATTCTAGTGTGTGTGGGCGTCGGGAGGAGAGGACGGCCGAGCGAGGCGCGAGCGGGGGCCAGCCGGCGAGGAAAGAGGAAGAGCGTGCTGCGCGAGGCTGGGGCCGGGCAGGAACGATAGAGCCGTTCTGGCTGGTCTGGCCCATGGCGATTCCCGGGAGCATTCCACCAGCGAAGTTCGGATCAGGACCGGCGGAAGCGGCGAACCCTGACCATACTGGCCTAGTCCATGACGATCCCGGAGTGGTTCCGCAGCGAGACTCTGGCAGTAATAGCCCAGAACAGCTAGCCTACGCAGCGCTGGCGTGGGAAGGGCGATCCGCAGGCCTGGACACGGGCCCCGACTGTGAGCTCTGAACGACGGGCGACAACTAGGGTCGGCGGGTCCGGAGTGCCGGCTCTCGAAGACGGGCAACCGGAATGTACAATAAACCCATTTGTTGTATTGTGTCACTTCCTGGGAAACGAGCGAAGCACAGACCGATCGGGCGCCGGGCGGCCACAAGTAGTGAAGACAACTGAAACTGGTGTCCAAATGACGACTCTAGGATATTCTCTCAGCACTTGGACCTAGCAAGGCTCCCGATTAAAAAACCGCATAAAAGAACCAGGGACGCAGGTACACACGGGGACTGCTGAAATCGGGGTCGCCGCCGCTCGCAACGGCCCGGCGGGAAAACTGGCCGCCCCATTAACAGAGACGCCTCCGCTTGTGGCGCTGAATGCAGTGCTCTCGTGGCGCCGCCTGGCCATTGCCGGCTGCCTATAGCTGCAACGGAAAAAGGGTAGCACAAGTGACCGACGACCGGAATGGCAAAATCGCGACACGCGGGGCTATTGTTCCCGAGCGTGCCGATAGCGAGAGTGACAGTCACGTTTTATGCCTCGACGCGGGGATCCTAAAGCCCGCCATTTTAACAGCTATCTTATCCCTCAATTTTTCGCCGGCCACCCCCGCATTGAAATATGCAACGTGACTGGCACTCTCGCCATCGGCACGCTCGGGAAAAGTAGCGCCGGGTGTCGCGATTTCGCCGCTCCGATTATTGGTCAGTTTGTGCTACTCGTTTTCCGTTGCAGCTGTACTAGGCTGAGAATTTAGCGACGAAAGGGGCCTTGAAGGACGGCGTCTCTCGACAAGGGACGGAAAGTTACGACGTCAAGAGAAGCAGTTTGGCCACGTACGTGAAAATTGAGGCCGATATCCTACGGGCTTTCGAGAGCTAGAAGTTCAACGCGAAAAGAAAGCGGCCTTGGAAGGTGGTGCACCCGAAACTACAAGAGGCCTTGCTGTGCTATATTGTCCGCGCACGGGATGCGTAGCTCCGGCAGTGCGAGTGCGGTTGAGCACTCGACCGTGCTAAGGAAAGTTGCCATCTCCGCAAGTCTCGTCCAGAAAGCAGGCGGTAATAACGGATTTCTTCTCAAAATAAAGGTATGTCACAGGGAAACGTTTTCGCACACTTTTCTTTGTCCTTTCGATAATTCGACTTTTGGATAATTCGGACGTTTTTGCTGGTCCCATGAGATCCGAATTAACGAGGTTTTACTGTAGCTCGGATCTCGGCGTCCTCGGTTGCCATGGCAACCATCTCATCATAAGAGGTTTTAGCACACTCGGTCAAAGTCGGTCGCAAGAGTGTGAACAGGCCTTAAGTTTACAGAAAAGTATAGCCATACTTTGCATCAGAAGTTGTGTGCAGCACAGTCAAAGCTAACAGTTCCCCTTCCCTTCTTTCCAAATGTGCCCGTAGTTAAGGAGGGAAAGCGTGATTTCCTTCAAAATTACCTTTTCACTCCTTGTTAACTAGACCCATTTAGAAAGAGGGAAAGGGGAACCCTTAGTTTTTATTATGCTGCACACGACTTCTGACGCAGGTATAGGTATCAGACATGACTAATGATACAAGGAAAGAACACGACCAAAAAAAATGAGACTGGAAAAAAGTCTCACCTGGTTCAAAATTATAAATGTACAATTCACTTGTATGCAATATAGTGCAGGTACATGGCTGAATGCTAGATTCTGTTCTCTTCATTTTAGAGCATTTGATCTGCTAAACTCCCACAGTTCAAGGGCAATACTTTAAAGCACCACATAGACAAACCTTGTTCGAGAGCCAAAAAAAGAAGATGGTCACCTCGTCCGAGACGTTGTCCCTACAGCTTACATCAGGGAAAACAGTTGCTAAAAATGGGAGGCGCATGTCTGTCATAAGCATGGCATTCACCCCAAAGAGTTTCGCTGAGCTTGCAGATGGCCTGTTTCAGAGGGACATAAGCAGGTAAAAGCTGAAACTCCTTTGACTAATTCGTTGTGCCAGTTTGAATTCCATAACATTTTTTGTGTGACTTACCAAATGCAGATACATCTGCACACACCGTCTGAGTCAGGATCATCTGGAGATGATCTTCCGCTTTATCAGACAGCGTGGAGGTTGGAACAACAACCCTTCTGCTGTTCAGTTCTGCAATGCTCATCGCTGTCTGCTGGTGCATGCAGATGTGAAGACGCCAACCACTGCGAATGTTGCTCCTGACATGGATGGCACCACAACACTGAGGCACCAAGGCAACCTGCTGAAGGAAAATTATGAGGCAGAGGAGATAGACCTGCTGCAACTGGACACGTTTCCAAGCTTTCCCGACTATGACTACCATGGTGCAACACACCGTCCAACCGAGTTCAGTGCCAAGATTGTCCAGTATGTAGGCGAATTTATTGATTGGGTTGTGTCGAAGAAGGTGACATGGTCAGAATGCCTTGACATCCTTGTCGACGATCATGTGACGAGTCTTCTGGTTTTCGTAAGAAACAATAGAGGCTGGATCATGCCATCTTTCTACGTTATGCACTAAACTGTGCGGAGTCGACATTCAGGCATGAAACTAAGGAACCACAAAAGGCTACAGTAACAACGCCTTGGTCTCACTGCTTTTCAGAGCTTCGTTGAGAAACATCAGTGGAACTTGTTACAGACAGGACACTATAAAGACAGTCCCCAACATGTGATCACACTGACAAGGCTGATCCTAAAGAAGTATATGACTCAGACTTCGAGAGCTATGTAAAAGGGTCATTGAAAAGAACGGGGGGGGGGGGGGGGGGGGGTTATGTCCGAGCCCAGTTAACGAAGCAGATTTTGTTCAAGAATCAGTGAGGAAGGAAGCCCAGTAGGATGACATTGTGTTATTAAAAGTCCATTCCTGGGCGAGTTGGTCTATCATAGATGTTTCGTCTACTTCGTGTCCCTGTCCTTTTGTGCTATTTCATATTTTTTGCATGGTGCTATGTACGTGTTTATGTTGTAGCAAATGGTGCAGACCGTAACAACTTTTTTTAGTAGTTCCGGTGTGTTTGTTATTATATGTCTGTTTGCAATGTAACTCTTAACGGAACAGTGTAGAACTTGTGCCTCCAGCATTTTATTTGTGACATTGTGTGATGATGCAGAGATAGCACTATACTACAAAATTAACATTATTTGTTTTTATTTGCTTTTAGGTGATTTTGTCGAAGTCGGTTTACTGTGGACGTCCCAATAAACATTGAAATGATGAGTACTTATATTCTATTTATATAAAAGTGTGGCAAAACATAGTTTTTACCACATAAATCCTATCAGTCTTCCTGGTGTTCGAATAGCGGAACCTATTCTGTTTTAGTTTGTCTCATTTCCGTGTTGCGGATTGTTTTTGAGCTGTTTTGCATATTAATTTCACTCGCAAGCCGGGTGCTCCTCACGGTGGACAGCAGTGGTTTTGCCGCCCACCACTCCGGTTGACCGGCCACAAGCCCGGCCGACTGCCCATCTCCCGCTCACCACTTAAAAATGTGTCATGACATTTAAAATCGGACGCAAGCGTGCCAACTTTAAATAGAGGCCCGCCGCGCAGCACCAAAAATTGAAACGGCGTGGAGGCTTTTTTTTTTTTCTTCATTTTTACGTTTTTTGACACATGCGCACCCAGGAGCGTTGAGGAGGCTACAAACACAAATCTGCACGAATGCGACCGACGCGACGCGGCAGTTCCGCTACCCCTCTCTCTTCCGCTCGTAAAACTGGTAAGACCCAACTTTCTTGCCCACCTTGCCTCGCCAAACCTCACTTTCTCTTTCTTTTTTCCCCATTTATTTCTGTTTGCCACTGCTTGTGTTTCCTTTGCTCCTCGGACTCCAGACTGCATACCTGCCAACCTGTAGACTTTCAAATTCATAAAACTCCCGCGGCCGCGAGGGGGGAGGGGGGGGGGGGGGGGGGGGGTTGCGCGAAGCGATGTGCTGCTTAATGTCAGCCTTGCCACCGTGCAAAACGCTTACATCACACGTGCACGTGCTACCCAGAATCCAAACTTCTCTACCTTTTTGGACGGCACGAAGCACGGAAATTCCGAAGTGTACGACTTCAGGAACACCTGAAAGAACCTATTTTGAGGTTTGAAGTTCACCTTTGCGCCACAAAGCCACCGCGATCACAATTTTTTTTTTTTTAGTAAAATTTGAAGCAAGATTTGTAAAATCGTAAAATTAGTCTCAATTCAGACATTTTACGAAAAATTCGTAAGAGTTGGCAAGTATGAGACTGCACGCGTAGCTCTCCTTTACTTGTGTATTTGCTCGACTGCTCATTCAAAATCTTTGTTCTTTCACCATGGGGTGATGCCATGGGGCCCTGGAGTGAGCAAGAGTAAGCTAAAGTAGAGTGAGGTAGTCACTCTAGAGAAAGTTGTCCCACCCGTCGAAAACGGGCGAGCCCACAAGCCGAGCAAGGCTCTCACAAGTCTCTCAATGTCTCAACGTAGTCACCGGTCTGCTGTCGTGTGATGGCTGCCAAGAAAAAGGCATTGCAGTTGTGCTTGCTGTCTTTCTTCTCTTCGGCAGTGGTTAAAAAAGTCCAGCAACGATGACCAACCAGAAATGCACGGAGCCGGAGCGGACATTGAAGCAGTGAACATCTTGACAGCGACCACGTCAAAGTGACCCAAATCTCCCGGTGTGCCAGGCGATGCTAGTGCAAGCCATGAAACAAAGTGCAGTGCGCATAAAACTGGTGCTAACAACAGCAAGCATGCATCAGTGTTCAAGTCTTGGCTTCGCGACTATCCCTGGCTTTTCTATGATGATGATGACATCAAAGGTGGGATGTTTTGCAAACTGCGCATGAAATATGATAAGAGACCTTCCGACTCAGTCGCACTTGAGGCACACAGCAAGGTGGTTCTGTCGCCTCTAGAGATGCTGTAATGCCCAGCCTCCCGTAGTGCCATGAAGCAAGCTTTCACAAGCTTGTACTTCCTCTGCAAGCGTAAGATAGCGCACACGACAAACTATGAGCTGTGAACTATGAACTGTGCTGGGACTCGACATGAAAGCACAAATAGCACCTAAAAAAATGCTACCTACTGCAGTCAAAGGTCTATCCAGGAGAAGGTAGCTCGCCTCTCAGGTGTCACTGAGGATGATATCCTGTACAAGCTACAACAGAGTGAGCACTATGCTCTGATGTTTGATGGGACAACATATTCCAGCACTGGAGAGCTGCAGTGGTCATCGTACTGTAGATACATTTTCAATGGAAACTTTAAAGTGAAGTTCTTGTCCATGATTGATGTGCTGGGGAGCCCCGATCCACAGCTGAGTCAGGAAAGAGCAGTAGCTCTTAAAGGGAAGATGGGGCACTTCTGCATTTGAGAAAAAAACGCTCGAGTTGCATTCATTTGGCCTTTAGAATAGCACATATCACAATTATATTTCAGTGCGATGCGCGGTAGAGCCATACGAGCAATTTCGAAATAGGGCTGAAGGCCCGCCTTCTTAGCCTTGGACAGCCTAAAGATCCGTCGAGGACGTCACGTACAGCGACTGTGTTTTGCGTTTTCTCGCGTTCAACAATACTTGCGTAGCAAATTGTTTGGGTATTCGGGTTTCCGGGGTAAAAATACACTAGAATTCACTTCTAACTCATTTTTTTTCAAGAAGCTCCGTAGCTTCCCTTTAATGCCACCAACATTGCAAGTGCCGTGGAAGGTTTTATGACGAAGAAAGGCCTAGTCTCCGAGACCCTTCAGGGCATTGGAACCGACGGCACACCTGTTACGACAGGAAAAAAAGGGGGAGCCGTGAAGTTGCTTACTGACAAGAACAAGGCTGTTACAGCACCCCAGAGCTTGCAAGCTGTAGGAATTCACTGTGGAGCACACAGGCTCAACCTAGCAGCAAACCAGGCTGCAAAGGCAGTTCCGTATGTAGATGAAGTCAAGGATCTCCTGCAGCAGCTTTACAGCTTCTGCGCATCCAGTTCAGTTCGCATGGCTGGATTGAGTGTGGTGCAAAAAATACTGGACACTGAGCAAGGTGGAGGGAAGATCATGGAGCCATCTGCTGCACGCTGGCTAAGTGTTGGATGATTTTGTGCAACTGTCCAGAATAATCTTGCAGCTGAGTGAAAATGTGCCAAAGGCATCGTTCAATGTGCTGCAGGACAAGGAGCAACCTAAGCAGTGGGAGAGAAACTTGCACCACGTGTATAAGGTCTCGGACGAATCGTGAGCTGCTTGCGAATTGCATTTTTAGCTTAGGTTTATAGTCAGGGACCAGAGGTCGGCATTTTAGGTCACCCTCACTCACCCTCACCCTCACAGCCACGCTCACGTCAGCCCCTCACTCACCCTCACCCTCACAGCCACACTCACCCTCAGCCCCTCACTCACCCTCACCCTCACAGCTACACTCACCCTCAGCCCCTCACTCACCCTCACACTCACACTCACACTCACCTTCAGCCCTTCACTCACCCTCACTCACCCTCACGCCCCTCACGCACTCACCGCCCTCACAGCCCTCACGCCCCTCACGCACTCACGGCCCTCACGCCCCTCACGCACTCACCGCCCTCACAGCACTCACGGCCCTCACAGCACTCACGGCCCTCACAGCACTCACAGCACTCACATCCCTCACGCCCCTCACGCACTCACCGCACTCACCGCCCTCACAGCCCTCACGCCCCTCACGCCCCTCACGCACTCACCGCCCTCACCGCCCTCACGGCCCTCACGGCCCTCACGGCCCTCACGGCCCTCACGGCCCTCACGGCCTCACGGTCCTCACTCACCCTCACACTCATAAATTTTCGGGGTTCAGAAACTCCCTCACCCTCACCTCACCTGTGAGGATGAGGGTGAGTGAGTGCCCTCATGAATGAGGTTTGCCAAGGTATGATTGTAGGAAGCAGGTCCTGCCGTCTTCGTTGGCGGCGGCTCCAGCGCTCCTTGGGGTCTTCGGAAGGGTGTCATTCACGTTGGGTCCCCGTGCCGGGAGCAATGTTCTGCTGCCTCGCTCGCCAGCTCGTGGGTCCGCTCGTTGCCGGGGTACCCATCGTGTCCTAGGATCCTTCGAACCGTTACGGCTGTCCCGTCGTCTCTTTGTAGGCCCGTGCAAGTATTCTTGATGGTGTGCGCGGCGCTGTTTCGTTGGCGGACCGATAAGGCGCTTAAGGGCCTCGGTGTAAAGCCCCTCGATGTGCTTTTTGTTAGGAATTCACCTAAGTGCAGTCTGTGAACAGTTGAATTTGTATATTTTTCAGTACATATTTCTGTAGCTCTGATAGCGATACGCGCTACATCGACAGCCGACAGCTGTGTTTGCGCCCGCATCCTATTGTTATCGGAGTGCGAACACAATCTCCTGAAACCCTGTACTCTCAAGAGTATACTATTATAAAACTATCAATAGTATGCGATCGTTGGTTGTCTGTCGGTACATATGTATAAACCATCAATACATCCGGAGCCGAGTACCGTAAAAACTATCGATGACACTATCGATGGTCGACAACCGAAAAGATATCAATTGCGCGCTATCGGCACTCGATTATTGAAAACTATTGGTACTGTACCATTGATAATAGATTTGAGTAACGTTGGTAATAGTAATGGAAAATGTCAAATATTTTCTGGGGTGACAAAGGCAACCCAGGAAATATTCCAAAGCTTATAAGAATTCACGACGGGAGCCTTCAGCAGGCTTATCAAAGAAAAATATAAAAAAATCATTAAAAACTATAGAAAAGGGACACAAATATACGTTTGTAAAAATAATGACAGTGAGTCATTGAGAAACTATCAACAGTGTACTTCTGGAAAGCTATCGAGAGCACTTCCGAAAAACTATCAACAGTATACTTCTGAAGAACTAACGATGGTACTTTCGAAAAATAGTATTGAGAGTATACTTCTGAAATAGTATCTAAGTTACATTATCGAAAAAATCTTTTGAAAGTGCTATGAATAGTCGACTATCGTAAAACTATCGATTGTACTATTGACAGTGACTATCAACGGTCGACCATAGTAAAACTGTTGATAGTCGACTATCGTAAAACTATCGCTAGTATCGATAGTCAATTTATAGATGATTTTGCATAACTAATGCTAGGTCTTCACTCCAACTCAAAAATAGTTTGTGCTGTCACCGCAGTTGGTGCGTTGACGCCGGTGTTGTGCGCGGAGGCGCGAGTCGGCACCGTCGGCGTGCATGTGCGCTTGAAAAAGAGACGGCGCCGTCCTCCGCCGCTCCGCCGCTCGGTCACCAGACGCCAAGGCGCTGCGGCCCTCGGGAGGGGATGCTTTCCCTTTAAGTTTGTTTCCCTTTGACTCATTTTGCACCTTGGCCAAGTGGCCGAGAAAGACGCGCTTGTTAGTTTTTTTTTTTTCTTTAGTTTGGTCTGCTTTTTTATTTATTATACCTACCTCTATTTACTCAACACTGTCCGGCATGAAAAAGCGGCTTTGATTTTTTAAGCATCGAAATTCAGTTTTTATTATATCTTTGTGCATATATGTTTCTGCTGTTGTCTTTTTCTGCTGTGCTTACTACGACAAGGGTCACACATTTTACGAATATAATTTCATCCAGTTAAAAAAAAATACGACGGTAAATATTAAACGTATTTAACTTTTTCGAGAACCTCCGACCTGAAGTCATGAGAGCCCGTCAGGTCATCTCTTTGGGGGATCATCAAGAAAACATTTCCTATCCCCAACAAACTTGTTGGGATCGGCGCGCTGTGTCTGTGTCTTCTTCTGTGTCCGTCGTCTTTTTGCGCTTTTTAATCATTATGAATCACCAACTTACCAAACTTTCTACCCTCGTTAACATTCCCGATTCTTTTTATCTCGTTCCCACTGTTCTCCTACCAGGCAGTCGTACAATTGTTGTATTTCGGCTCGCGCTACCGATAAAAGTACGCAGTGTCCATTTTCGGTAATTCGGTTTTAACCGAAAAAGGTCAGTTTTTATGTTCGGCATTTTCGATTTAAACCTATAAAAACCGACAAAAGTACGTGGTATCTATTTTCTAAGCTTCAGTTTTAACCGGAACAGGTCACTTTGACCTTCCAGTCGTACCACAGAGCTATGGCGAAAAAGTGGAACAAGTGTCTATCGAAACGTGTCCGACTGTATAAGATACACGGATGCTATCATGACGTTTTGGTTTAATGTGCGCATCATCGATCGGAACGCGCAGTCCGAAATGCCCCAATGACTTCGCCATGTATGAGCGTGTTTTCAAACTCGTTGTAAGGAAGACTGACTTGATGCAAACTCTTCACGTTGTGTTGCGCTTCAAAACGTCGCACCGTCTCTTTTGGCGGTCACAATTGGTTGAATGGCCAATTTTGGCACAGGCTGCGCTTCATCTTTTCAGCCTGCCAGTTAGCGTTGAGAGTGCATTCTCGAAGCTCGGGGTCATATTGACAGGAAAGAAAGAGTGCGGATCAATGAGGAGAACCTGGTGAAGTACATGTGTGTCTACTATAATAAGATCACGTAATCTTAATGTACAGAAGGTGAAGTTCCATGTTTTTTTTGGGCACAGGCTTCATATCTGACTTGTTTGTACTTCTGTGTTTTTTACTTGTTTCTTTTACAGTTGCACACATTTGCCAAATAAAGTGTCTATTTCTTTTTCAATGTATCTGTGCCGTTATTCTTTGAGTGATCACAGATATCAGAGCTACAAGGATCATCTGATCCGTTGTCCGTTGGTGTTTATTTTATATTCACCGAAAAAAGCCGATAAATCTTTGAGGGTATAAATATACGCCGAGAAAAAACGAAGATTTAATCTTAAAATAAACAATGAAAAAATTATGCCGAATTTTGAAAAAAATAGAAACCGAAAACGCGGAACCCTAAACATTCATTACCATGCGGTGAATTATTCGCAGGGCCAAATGTTCGCAATTATTTTCTTCTTCTTTATTAAATGGCGTATTTTTGGAGATGTTGGCATTGTACAAACCACTGCCGGTTACTCCATAAAAATTATTTCAATATTCGAAAAAAAGAGCGGGAGAGAAAAAATTAACAAACAGGCACACAGACATACAAACAAATTACGCAAACGCGCACAGGCCTAGGTTGCACAACCTAAAAAAGTGTTTCGCAGAAGTATAACTACCGCCCACTTCTGTATATGTATATATGTTGACGAACAAAACACAAACATTCTCGCCCACATTGAATACGTACACCGTAACGCGCGTGACACCATGTCATATATATATATATATATATATATATATATATAGACGGCAGAAAACGCACTTTAGACGGTTGTTGGAGTTTTTAAAACATATTTTTCGTAAAGTTCGTCGACGTTTCGGCCTGCGACAGATTTTTTTCGAGACTGGTCTGCCTCTTTTTGAATAATATGTTTTAAAAACTCCAACAGCCGTCTCAACTGCATTTTCTGCTGTATATACTTTTCGTCATCCTGCGCTACGTTTTCTCTGTCTGTCTGTCTGTCTGTCTGTTCTGAGAGAGATTGATAACTATAGTAAGTTACAGCTGAAGAAGGTAGAGTGAGGGAAAGGAAGGCCGGGGAGGAAGCAGACGGAACGCTGAAAAGAGGAGGAAACCTCCTCCTCCCCGGCCTTCCTTTCCCTCGCCCTACCTTCTTGAGTTCCAACGGACTATAGTAGTTTTGCGCTATGTCACCTTTAACAAGGAAGGAACGCACAGCGTATAGTACCTTTCGTTTAAGTGCCAAGGTGGGCCAGGGTCCGATCACTTTGGAGAGCGTAAAAGGTCTATTGTCTATTGGATAATGTATTTTACCAAGAACATGATCACTAGGTATAGCTAATTTCAAAGATATATGTTCTCATTGTATTCCTTCATGTGAACTTTCTGCTGATACTGATATGTCGGTGGTATATAATATTGCTTTCTAGTTTTTGTTTGTTGTTACTGTTTGTTATTTTTTCGATTTTTCACGACCAACACTTACTGACGTTTATGGTGTTTTTTATGCAAATGAATGTAGTGTCTATTTTCCCTTGTTTCTCTGACTTGCTTTTCTTGTTTTATTTTAGCTGTATAATGTTTTGTTGAATCTATTATTATGTAACTATTTCAGCTGCTGAACTTTAGGGGGCAGAGGCGTTGTCAGGCACCACGCCTTTATCTCTGCCCCCCACGCGGCAAACCCGCAAAACAAATAACGGAAAAAAAAGAGTCGCAGGTGTTCTCGTAATTCCAAAACTGAAACCGGGGGCACTTTGATTGGTGTGATGCTAAGGCTTCACATAGGCGCGGACCATATCTCTCCATAACGATTCTTGCGAGTGGGTGGTGACTGTGTCGCGAAGATATACGGAGAAAACACCAGTGTGTTTCTTGAGCTCGCAGAACAGAAATTGGAGGTTATCTTGCTAAGGGTAAAACAAGAACCCCAGATGTAGCACGGGGTACACCGATGCGTATCCTCGGACTTCGTGCCAGCATGTAATGAAGACGAGTTTCCAGAGATTTACTAAACCCGTGTAAGACCTGCAGGGAGTATGTGATCGTTTGGCGTACGAGTGTGGTGTGCAAGTGTAGCATTGCCGTCGTCGAGGCTCCCCGCCCCGGTCGTGCCAGCTATTTCGAACGTTTTAAAATTTCGAAATTGGCGAGCATTAGATTCTTGCGAAAATTAAGTCCTTTGCAGTATTAGAAGTTGTAACCAGGAATAAATTCCTCCACCAGGCGTCAGAAATATTCATCTGATAACAGAATTATATATTTACATATTTTTCTGCACTTCAAGTTGTTTCTCTAAATGAAAGCACGCACATATCTTGGCGCTAGCGGTCAACCCGTTTCCTTCTCGGCATTGATGAATAGTTGCCGAGTGCAAAGTAAGCTTACGAGTATATAAACTTAAGCTCATTTCAAAACGCACCTCTCATTTGTGGTACCGACTGAGTTGTCCTGAATCGCGGGTTGATTAAAAATAGGTATAGAGCGCTGGGATTTGTTTACCGTTTTTACGTAGGCGTACCTCAGCAACCTCCATGCAAATCTGCAATTTCGAGGCCATCCCTGCTCTCGGCGCCGGTGCCATTAGCGCTGGGTATAAATGGATTCGCAGATAATTATTTCTACCAAGGTACACTTAATAAATATCCTGTTGTAAAACTACTCCTAACTTGAGTAAAAGCCACTGGAAATAACCACCACCACCTTTCCTGCGCGCTTAGCCTTTTCAGTGGGAGATATGTTCAATACCCCCTTCTGGAGCTGCCTGTTCGCCTGCTGATATTTGAATTGTCGTATGTCAAAACCATATTCGTGACCACGTGACTTCTTAGGTTATAGTGAGCGACGTCATGAAGATTGATGCGTATTGTATTATTCTGAAAAAATGAATCAGTAAAAAATGTCACCTTTCTGGAAAACATTATTAATTCAAGAGGTACTTATTTTTACCACAAATTACTTGAACCCTACTTGTCTGCGGTTAATATTTTTATAGTTCCTGTGGGACGTACAATTGCAGCTTTCAATATCTTTAGTTATTGCTAACGGCGTTGTTTAGCGAATTCCGGCTCCGCCGCAAAGCAGCATTTCGTATTATTTATTTTTGGATCAGGTACAGGGTTCGCTTCCGCTTTCCAACAGTGGCCCCCTGTTGGAAACAGCTACTCAAACAAAAAATATAACTGTTCGAATATAGCTACCACTTCCCCTTCACATTGAGTTTTTTATTTCTTATTTATATATAACTTCATTGACCGCGGTTATGCGTTCCCCAAAACAGTTTTTGACGTGGATAAGTCTTTAAATCCAGGACGGGCACCACTCCATTAACAGCTGTTTAATGTTTGCAGAAGGATATATTTCGACGTTTTAACTCAGATAATAATAACGGGAACCGAACCAAAGTGGCATCGCCCGAGAGGGCCTATAATCATGTTGCGTGACCTTAAGTTGGCGCCGCCCGCGATGGATACACGGTGTAGGGACCGCGATAGGCGGCGGCCAGTTTCGGCGTTGGACAAGACTCGGACGGAGTACAACTCGCGACTCCGATGAGTTAGCGCAGTGATTTTGATAGCAAATGTTGCCGATTGTAGACTGGTCCACACCATCGATATCAGCTGCGGGCTGCAGTTAAGAGCGCCGACTGTCGGGGTGTGTGCTCGTATCTGCATCCAAATATCCTGAGCTCCGTTGGCGAACGCTTTGTCTTTCAAGCCCGTGCACATGTAATACTCCAAAGGCATACAAAAGTATTCCCGATTTTTAAGCCTGGCAGCGAAACTCCGATCGTCTTGACCGGCGACTTCGATATCGATGTCCAAGGCAACGAGTCACCTCTCAAATTCATGAAGCGTGAGCTTCGTCTGGAATACGTACCCACAAAGGGGAGGAAACAAATGATCCCGGAATTTACGGCCCCGTATAAATGGCCCCGGAATAAAATGTTGAAAGTACAAACAAGAAATAAAATTGTCACAGAAAAAATATTCCCTCAGTATGTACCACACATCAAGGTAGAAAAAAACGGTCCCTTGCGGGACTATTTCTACCTTGCGCATGTTCCATTTATTCTTGGACCATTTTTTCTACCTTGCGCATGAGCCATTTATTCTAGGGCCATTTGTTCCGGGACGATGTGTTCCGGTACCATTTTTTCCTTTACCCTTAGCGAAGACGTATTCACGACAACTGCCTGACTGTGCACCCCGACGGGTCCATATCATATGAGCAAATGACGTTTTTGCGAACAACGCCATCGAAAGCAAATGGACGTTTTAGCAAATAACGGAAGCGCGTGTTAACCCCGCCCCCACCCGCGCTGCGCTTACTTCGCTTCGCGGCGACAGTCTGCGGCGGCTCACTACAAAGATGTGAACCCACTTAGCGCACCCGTAAACGCCGCTTCCCGGCGGCCGACTGTTCGCTAGAGTTTCTTCCGATGAAAAGTCGGCGTTCGCTAAAATGTCGTTCGACCAACTGAGTGTCACCTGCACCCCGACACAGCCTAACCCGACTTTTGCTTCTTTCCCAGGTGCAGAGACAGCCTTGAGATTTTCCCTCTTGCTGTTCCCAGTGATGACTTTCTTGTCGTGAATAAAGTTGGAGACGTACGTGACGACGTGCAAGGGGGTCTTGCGCTTGCAGCGTGAAGACATTGTACTAGTCAGCCTGGTGGGAGCCACGAGGAGAAACAAAATGCCATTATGCGGTGTCGATCTTTTTAGAACTTGGGCTTGTGCTCACACACCATTGCGCGAAAACATAGAAGACAAAGCCGTTGAGGCAATCAAGGAGCCCCGTGTATTACAGTGAAGGCTAGAGCGCGGGTTCTTAGCAGTGCAAGATAGTCCGGCTGCACGACGGGTCGTCCAGCGGGAGTGTCTTGGGCTTTTGGACTAGCCTCTCTCGTGCCTCCCATAACGATCTATCGCTGTCGTGGTTTTTCAACAAAGCCCAGCCCTATAACATATAGGGTGTTAAAAAGCCGGCGGAGCGCGTCACGTAGCATGTTTCTTTTGAAGACGCTTGAGAGTGAGCCGGGAAACGGCCAAGCTGACCGTTCCCACCTATTTTTCAATGCTTTCAATTGACTCTGATCCCCCTTCGCCACGCGACATTTTCTTCAATGGATGTAGGCTACGGATGCCACGCTGGTTAAACTCTCTTCGATATCGCTAATTTCAGTAAGAGTAAAAAAGGAATGATGAGAAGCCCACTTTCCTTTCTCGAGTTGTGCAACGTAACACTCAATAGCAAAAAGAAAAAAAAAAAAATTGTTGTTGCTTTCTCCAGGCGTCAAATTGCGCCGACGGTGCAGCCTGGCTTGGCGCCTCCGCGTTGCGGCGGCCAGCCGTAGGCCTCAAAGAGACTACTCTCGGCGAGAGGCGTAAAACAATAAGAACAAACAAAAGCTAAACTGTGCGCGCGACTACGGTCTTCCAGGCATCAGGCGAGGTTTCGAAACTTTTCGAATAGTGGCTCCCGATTGTCTGGTTCACTGTTATTAGTTGTTTATTTTTCGCCTGGTTACAAGACTCTTTGAAGAAAGGCGGGGAAAGGGGAAACGGGGGGGGGGGGGGGGGGGGGTGCTTTTCGTAACTGTACGAGGGTTTACTTTTAAATGGACCGTAGCGGATGACGTGGACCATTCCAGCCAATCCTGAGCCGACACCCGCTACCCAGACTCCAAGTGCCTTATGATACCGCGTACGGTCACGTGTCATTCTGTCAGAGCTTGATTGACTGGCATGGCCCGTATCCTCGGCTACGGTCCACTCGAAGGTAAAAAAGAGATGATCTCGTAGCTTGCACGTTCTGTTTTGCAATTTAGTTTATTTTAAACGGGACCAATGTTTTTTCCTATGGATAATTTTCACTCTTTCCCGGCCCGATACCTCGCACAGCATTTCATTGTTCATAGACGTGTGTCCTTTTGCCGTGAAAGCAGTGTCCGAGAACGTTTTTCGCTGAAAGGTCGTCTCTGTTTCAGTTCGTTGGGCTACTTCTGAGATTTTAGGTGAAACATCTCGGTTTGTGAATATTTATTCAAACATCTGGTGATAACATATCAGCAAAAGTGGTGACGTGCGCATGGCTGGCGCCGAGGGCAGCCTTCCGGAGGACTTTGTTAAAAAAATTGGTTATTCTCTTCCTGAGGATCTTCGAGAGCACTTCGAGTATATTGGTACCTTTCGAGATGGAAACAAAACGATCCTTCGCTGTAAACACTGCAACGAAAAGAAGCGCGGCAAGAACGCGGACACAGGAAACTTCAAGCGACATCTAACAGTAAGTGTGTTTGGAGTTTAATTGCTACGTGTATTCTAGCTACTTGAGAGCACCGTACAGCTTTCTTTGGTTTTAACATTTTTGGTCAAAAATCACTGGAGCATTGATACCAATTGTTAGCTTTGGAAAGAGAAGTGGAAAGCGAGAATGTGTTTGTCGATATATTGTCTAGAGGAAGTTCGAAAGCTCAAATGTTCTCCTGGACGGGTCTGGACCAACAGTTGTTAGCTGAGGTTGGTCATTTTGGGTTAAGGTAAGCAACGTTAGCACAGTAATCTCGGTGCAACGCAATCGCCGAGTACACCTCCCAATATAAAATGCTTGTGATTGTCTCAAATATGTGTAAGCTCAACGTGCAGTGAGGGCGCAGGGCCTAAAGGGCTGCCTACTTGTGCTCCAAACTTAACCTTACGGAGTGTCCAGCTGCTCTCTTTGGACGCTTACTACATTTATACTGATTGGCAAAAGTGGATGTTGGGCGATACTAAGCCCGCAAGCAAATATCTGACGAAAAAAACATTAAGGTTGGCTGGCGCCGTTCACTCTGCGCGTGGCTTCCAACAGCCACGCGTTGCGAACGGGTTCGTCGCTTTTTCGTCATAGATATCGCTCGGCGTCCGCAAGCAATCGCGTAGGAACACTAGTTAGCCCGGCGAGCTGCTCGGCCCGGTGTTATTTTGCCCGAGGGCGTCCGCCGACTCTGACAAATGCTGGGAAGCTTCAACCTCAATCCGTACTTGGGAGTCAGCTTCAATAGAGTGGAGCATAGGGAGCGAGTGTGGACGCTGCTTGACTTCACCTCAGAGTACAGACCTCCCTTTATGGGAAAAATGTATTCACCATTTTTCCTTCTTCCATGATATGACTGTGGACTGTGAGGGCGCGCGTTTTTAATATTGAGAACTCTGACATGTTGTGTATGTGTTTTTTCTAGTACCCAAACGGGTGTTTGTGATCAAAAAAAAAATCTGCTATGTGCTTATCACACGAATAAGCTGTACATTGCCGGATGCCCACCAAATGTCACGCTGGCAGTTGGGATATTATATCCAGAAGTTTCAGGGCGTACTGTTATCTCAAGCGATAACCGATGTTTAATATCAAGGAGAAAATTGGGTGCGTTTTTCGTAACCGACTTGATTCATCTACATCTACACGCCGGACCCTGTTACCGCCATTTCCTAGGCGAAATTTTTAAACATCGCGCATAACTTGATAAGATGGAAACTTCGTCGAGTTGGTGATTCATATCCAAAGGTTAACAGCGCAATATCAATCACACACACCGACACATAAAAGGACAAACACACGCGCTGTGTGTGGACAAACACAGCGCGTGTGTTTGTCCTTTCATGTGTCGGTGTGTGTGATTGATCTTGCGCCGTTAACCTTAGGATATCGCTCATAACGTTACAATCTGAATTAGGATTTTATTCTAACCGCCGAATTATAATTGTCGAAGGGTGGCGGTCAGTTGCTGTAGCGATCGCGGACTGAATGCGTTTGTACATCTCTTTATTAAATCGCTGCGGTATGAAAATACACGTTCAAAAAAATGAAAGACGTTTACAATCCCCTGTAACGCCGAATTAGAGCGCACCTCTTGAGAAGGAGGAGGGGAAGGTATGGAGAGGAGGCTATGCCCCTCCTCATCCGTACCCTCCTCTCCAGCTCGGCTCCCATTTAGCGGGAATTTTTTTTTTTTTTGATAAGTCTAGCGGGGAAATTTACCTATAATGCAACGCGCGATGACGTCACGTGTGGCGTCATCATGGGAAACGTCCCATAAAGCACCGCGCGGTTACGCCGACGCCGCTCAAGCCGGAAACGGTCGCCTAAGAGCTGCGCTCTAAAAACGCTATACATATCTGCAATGTTCACATAATACCATGCATAAAAATAGGAAATAAACAAAAATGGTTCGTTTTGTTTTCTACATTTGTAGCCTTTTGTTCGTCAAAGTGTATGTTTATTGCCATTTACATTTGAATTTATTGCCTATTTCAGCTGGTGCACAAAGGCGTGTGCGATGCGAGTGCGAGCAAGAAGCAGAAGACGCTAGACAGCAGCGTAGCCGTGTACAAGCAGTTCCACCCGATGAAGAAAAGGGTAGCTCTATCGGACGAGTACCAGAAGACGTTCAACCGCTACGTAGCGGAAATGATTGCCCTGGACGGCCTCCCACTGACGGTCACTAAAGGTCAAGGCTTCAAGCGACTGATTGAATTTCTGAGACCAGACCTGAACCTTGTGTCGCCGCGAACGGTAGGTCGGCTGCTTGACGATCTTGCAGTAAAGTGTGCACTGCCGGCGTTGCACGAAGAGTTGACCAACGTCCCTCCGCGCGCTATCCACTTCATGGTCGACCTATGGTCAAGTAGATCTCGAGCTTCTGTTCTTGGCATCAGGGTCCAGTTCATCAAAGGCTGGGACCTTAAAATGCACACACTCTCCTTCCGCCACTTTTCGGGACATCACACGGGCCAGCAAATTAGGCAGGCTTTTGAGGCGGAACTGTCTCAACGCGGTGTGGCAGCTTCCCAGATCGGAAGCGTCGTCTGTGATAACGCTTCGAATATGACAAAAGCTTTTAACATGTCGATGATCTTCGCCGACAAATGGCTGCCCAAAGTGGTGGAATCAGACGACGGGGAAGAGCCTGAAGGAAATCCGGAAGAGTGCCCAGCCTCCGAAGTCGACGTGTCAGCGGCATTGCCAGCCTGTCGCCGAATGAGGTGCACGGCGCACACGCTGCAGCTGGCAGTCAACGACGCTATCCGAGACGACAAGAACGTCACCGAGCTTCTTAAGCAGTTGAACTCCATCATCAACATCTTCCGGAGGTCACCTTATTGGACCAGTCGCTTGAAGGAGCTGTGCGGGAAAGATGTTGTCCCCGCCACAGGCACTCGGTGGAATTCCATCATATCAGCCCTGAACCGTCTCACTCAGGTACTGTGCATTTAAAGGGATTAATAGTGTCCTACTTTGTTTTTGTGAGGTCGATTCATAAATGTACATGGGTGCTATAGCACCGTGGCGATCCTCATAGAAAACGAAAGATAGCTTTCCCTTTGCGTTCAAACCAACTACTATTATTATAATATAATATATTAAAGATTAATATTGTTATTACACCTTTTGACTTTAAAGGAGCGATGCAACAAATCTGAGTTAATATTACACACTTTGAACAAGCATATTCACACAATATGACACAAGTATACTGGCACGTAACGCTGCTGAGCCGCGAGCTTCATACGCATTCGCATACGTTTAAGAATAGAAGTGAACTGTTCTTTTTTTTTTTTTTTATTCTTCGCCTTCTCAAAACTTTGAGGTAGTCATTGGGATCACGACATGACACAGTCAAAGGGGTCACCTCTTCACTTCGTCAGACTGGTTGTGAGCATGGATTGGACACGCATTATTTTTCACTTAACATGGACTCGTGGACGATTGGCTGAAGGTCACGCGACCGCTTGTTTTATCAACGAGTTGAGCGAGTGAGCGCTGCTCGCTGTCCTCAAATATTTTTCGACGGCTACTCGTCCATGGTTTATTAACCAGTGTACACTTAATATTTCTCTTCACGTAATTAAAAGGTCAGAAAGAATTACCTACTATTTCAACATAATCAAGAACGTTTTCTGGCCATTGAGTCTCTTGCTTCTTATAATAGCTCTTCGGCAACATTCAGCCTCTTTTTTTGTGTGTGTTTTGTTCTCCTCTTACAGAGGGATGTTTACGACAGCGCAGTGACCCTCGTGGAAGAACACAACGCAGACCACCCGTCGAAAACGGTTGACCTTACACTGGTAACGTTGCCTCGGCTGGAAGAGCTGCACAACTTGCTCAAGCCCCTGGGTGACGCCACGGACAGACTCCAAGGAGACGGAGTCACATCCGCGGTGGTGCACTTGTGCATCAGTACCTGCTACACGCAGGTCAAAACCTATCCTGCAGAAATGTAAGCTACATTTTGAAAACCTTTTAACTGTTTGAATGCCGGATTTAAACTGGCACCGCCATTAAGACACAGGTCAACACTGCGTCTCTCAGATGTTATGCGTCTTGTGCGGTTTATATGTGTACGAACGTGCCTTGCATACCTGTAGAAGCCGATGTGAGTGAATCTGCCTTCGTGACTTCAAATATCGGTGTCTCTAAAATTAGTTCATAGCCCTTCGCCGATGCCAAACAAATTACCGCCATTCGTTCGGTGCACAATCACCCAAAGTTCATCAAGGGGCGTTATACTCTTCCCGCCCTGTGGCTCCTCTGCAAGCCCTGCCCTTCCAACCATACGGACGCACTCAGCGGCTTCGGTTTTGTTTGTTAGTACAAATATTAGAAGCTCATATATAATTCCATTGCTATATTGTTATTGCCATATTTTTAAAATGAGTTGCCGTGCGGGAGCGCGGGTTTCCGCACGCCAACTCACCTGTTGCACGAATCTCTGACAAACATACGGACAGATAGCAAGCGCCGACCGCTCAAAATGACGGTATACATCCCCACTGCCCGTAAAAATAGACAACTACCAGTTCCAACAGCCGTGGCATTATACGAGCAAGCTGCATAGAGCCACTTTTTGTGTTTACGATTTCCGTTTTAACCGAAATTAAAAGTTTAAATTGGCCTCTTTAGATGGTGTAACTTTTGTCCTTGCTTGTGTTTTTTTTAATTCTCGAATAGCTTTTTTAACTTAGCACGGTCTGTTAACCAGTGCAGGTTTAATTTGATTGTACAGTGTAATCCACTTATAACGATACCAGATATAACGATATATCGCTTATAGCGATCAAATTTTTTAGATTTGTCAATTCTCCCATCGCCCCTATGTAAAAATAAACCATATATAACGATAGAATTATCGGCGACATATCGGATACAACGATAGAATTCTGGCCGCCCGGAAGGTGCTTATCACGAAAAATTTGCCTGGAAATTTGAGAAAAATTAAAATACTTGAAGCGAACGACATGAAAACTAGTAAAAATATCAAAAACCGGTCGGCGTGGAAAGATCCGCTAGGTGACGCGAGGCGCCGCCCGATTTAAAAAGTTCAGCCTCATCCTTCGGAACTAAGTGCTATCGTCATCGCAATCGCTGAAGGGAGGAGAGAAAGAGCTTGCTTGGCCGCCGCCGCGCAACGCTTCCTAGTTTTCCCCCGTTTCCGCACGTTCGTACGTTCGTGAGGTAAAAATGGCGGATTGTCTCAATACGCCGGCGGACCTCCTGACCTGAAGGTGAGCTTGTTAGAAGCGGTGCGGTTCGTGCATGGTGCGTGGTATGAGGTGAAGCAGGTTACACTCAAGAACTGTTTTAAAAAGGCAGGCTTCGTGCGCCACAACGCCACGGTCTCGGAAGAGACAAATGACTTGCTCATCGAACCTGCCGATGTGGGTGAACTTTGGGACCACATAGCAGCTTCCGAGGAGAACATCGGCGGAGCTCTCTTGGGAGACTTTTTGAACGCGGACAACGCTGCCGCTTCATGCGAGGAGTCTACTGATGAGGCCATTGCCGAGGAACAGCAATCGCGACGATTGCTGTGCACGCAAAAGGACTGCCGCCAGCGTACGCGCAACAACTGGAAGCAATGCACACGGCAATTGTCAAACTTCAGCTCAAGCAAGCGCAAATTTCCGACTTTTTTAAGCATGCTTAAATTATTTTATAGTCATTTTCGTACCTTTTAATAAAGCCTTCGGTTTTCTTTGCCTCGGCTCGCGTTGTACGACCTGATTCACTCATCGCCCGTAAGTAACTTCTCTTTGTGTTTTTTTTTGTCGGTCCAGATATAACGATAATCGGCTATAACGATTGGATTTTGCGGTTTTCTCAATATCGTTATAAGTGGACTGCACTGTATTATGTTCTCCAGGTTCTCTCATCTGCAGAGGCAGCTCCTGGCCCGACTTAGCGGAAGGTTTGCACCAATTCTGGAGGACGACCTGCTCATTGCAGCCAGCATACTTGACCCGCGGCAAAAGCTGCGAGTCTTCCAGCCTACATTTGCGCAAGGCCTGTGTAAACCGAACCCAGAAGAAGCGATCACTGCCGTCAAAAGGCTCCTCGGCACGTTGGGAGAGGTAATCACACTCAGAGCCGGCTTATGACACGCATTAATTGCCCTCAAAACATCGTTCAACCGTGATGGAACTGAATTCCGGGAAGGGGGGGGGGGGGGGGGGGGGGGAGGGAGGGGAGGGGGAGGGTGAAGGGGGAGTCAACTGCTGTCATTTGGATTTAAATAAAAACTCTATGGCGGGCGGGTGCGTGCGCAAAAGGACACGAAAGTGTAAACGCTTGATCTACTTTATAACAGCACTATATTCTGTGAGAACGTAATTTTTGAAGAAATGTCTATCACTTAGCTATTCCCTGAATAGATGAACCTGAAAAACCCTGTTAGCTGCGATATGTTAATATGGCGCCCTCGTACAATACCTAACCATGATGTCCGGAATAGGAATAACAATAATGTGGATGGCGTGCGCACAGATCACGGTGGGGAGTTGTAGTCTCTTCACGCTGAATAGCAACACTGTTAAAGTTGTTGATTTGACATTGCACTTATTTCCGCTGATAAGCACAATCTGTCCACGTCACAGCGGGCTCTTGATCATTTGCGAGTGTGAGAACCACAGTGACGCTTTTTGGTCGCGTTATAATTTGTTAAGAAGCAGGTGTATAGACCATTTTAATAATCGCCTTTGGAGGGCAGCCGTCTTTCTATCCTGGGTTGTGAATCTCGTTCTGAGGAGGCATATGTAGCTCTCTTCTGCGAAATATCCTGAGCTGTGCATGTGTCTACAGCTCAGGGAGTGGTATGTTTCGCAAGGTGTGTAAAAGGGAAGAGAAGGGGTATGCATTAAAGGAAAATGCATACACTGACTGAGCTCGACCTGAACAACAAAGAAGCTCGGTCCTCCCTTCTGAACTTCTTCAGGTCGAGCACGATTTGTTTACTACAGTCAATAAACGATCTGAGGAGAAAAATGTGGAATGTGACACGTTCCTATTTTTTTTTTTTTTTTTTACCATGCTTCTGCAGGTCCCCGGCGTTCAACATGAAAACCGAGAACCAAGTACCTCTTCAATGGGTACTTCCAGCGAGTGCAACGCATTGTGGAACACGGCAGACCCATATGACTTACTAGACCTCGTGAGCCCCGTGGAGAATGCAGAAAAGGAGACGGAGCTCGACACATATCTAAAGTCCCCATATTCAACAGAGGACATTTTACAGTTTTGGAAAACAAACTGCACCAACTACCCAAAGCTGGCGCGTCTGGCAGTCATATGTCTTGGCATGCCGGCTTCGTCGGCTCTGTTGAAAGGCTTTTCTCAGTTTCAGGAGCCCTTCAACGAGCTCGACGAGCATCCCTTCTTCCAGAGACAATAGAAAAGTTAATTCTCGTCGCCGAATACACTAGGAGAAAGGAAAAATTGCCACGATAGGAATTCCTGGAATGCAGCCTGTCCTGTACAGACACACGCTCTAAAAGGGCTATACGCCTACTCCCTCGCAGAGCTCTCAGAGAGCCGTTATTTGCAATCTACTTAGGAAGCTCGATGAGTGACGAGGCTGGAAAACAGGTTTCGACGTAAAAGTGAAGTGTGCGATGTGATACTCGCCTGACGTAGAGCATCACAAACTCTCCGGCTTAGGTCTGCATGACTTCACTCGTCATTCGTCGAATTCCGCTTTGAATTTCACGGCTCTCTAACTCTTCTGCGAAATGCAGACAAACACGATTTCCACAACGCGCAATAAGCACAAACAAAACATTAAGTTCGTTTTCGAGTGTCACCGAAACCCTCAAGGTTGCCTTTTTTTTTCATTTAACACCTTCTTTACCCTATTCAAGATAATACAAAAAGTTTTGTTGGGATGCAGGAACGCACCCCTCACAACGAGGCCCAATGCACAGGATTCTTAGAGAAGTACTATTTTTTCCTCCTTAAAATGATATATATATATATATATATATATATATATAATATATATATATATATATATATATGGGTGGTTTCATCTCAAATCGTGCAGGCAAAAAGGGTCGAATTTTTAATTTCGATGAAAAAAATATATGTTATGGCACCGTTTCTGAAACCTCAGTCGACACAAACCCGCAAGTTCGTCGGATTTTTTGTTCTCGACTTATGAATTTTTAAAGAGGCCACGGCGAAAAAGCAGTGTTTTTCACACCCGTCGCGGGTCGGATGTTTCGCTTGATCTCCCGCCATGGATTTTCAGTCCACATTAATTTATCTTTTTTGAAGCACTCTGTGAACACATTTAAAAGGCTCCAATACCATGAAATAATTTTAGGCCTTTTGCTTTTTTTCTGTAAAAATGTCAAAAACGCCTCCTCGGTCAATTGTTGACGAACTTTGACAATTAATTACTGGCGATCTACTTGGGTTACACCGATATTTTTTTATGTCCCATGGAGAGCCCAAAACACGCTCTTTATATTTATTATAAAATGCCTTGGCTGTATAAAATATCCTTTGCGGTACCTTTACGTTAATATTATGCAAAAACCAAAAAGTACCATTTTTGAAATTGATTTTCTCAAAAAACCCATTTTTTATTTTTTTTATTTTTTGTTCAAATGTAGATATGATAGTTGTCTACACGAAAATCAAGCCTAGAAAGTGTATATTTTGTTTGTATGTTCTACATTTAAGCATCAATATCGTAGAAAAACGTGTTTTTACGGCTCGAAATGGACTGGCGAATTGCGCGTCTTCACAAGCTTGGATATAGTTTTTTTTTCTTTTTTTCAACGTTCCCACATAAAAATGAAATACAGTATTTCTACCCTGATATATTTATTGATTATTTAAATTTTATTATAGGCGGAAAGCTACATCGGAGGAGTTCCAAAAAGAGAAAGCAACACTTCTTAACAGGACCAGCAGGTGTGGTAAATTTTTAACGTGTAGGAGTCGGCAGACGTCTTATTGATTCGGGGGCCCTCATTGGCCTGCATGAACGTCCCGCCCTTTCGGAGCCAGCAGATGACCACGACCTTTCGCGCTCGTTGTGTTAGATGGGACGGCCCGTGACAGTAAAGCGAGCAGCGCACCCTGTGTCACGAGGAGTGAAATGGTACGATTCTGTCGTTGACGCGGCGAGCAGTGACAGCCACCAGGAGGAGTCTGTCAGAGCACTGCACAAGGGAAAGCAAAGGAATCGTTGCCTGAAAGGATGAGGACACCACGGCCATACAATGTCGACGGTCAACAACTGTTCTGCCAGCCCAAAACAACGCCGCGTGCGCGCTAAAACCGGCGGCGCGGGACAGAAATTCCCCGCAGACGCACACACGAAGACGGGCCGGTTTCGTTATAGATGTGGGGAAACTTGAAACCAGCCATCCGTGCATGCGTGAAACGATACCGCCTGTTTGCCCTAGCTTCGAGCGCCCTATCCTTACCTTGAAACGGCCGTGCTCTATCTCTCTCCGGGGAGATCTGATAGCACCGAAGGGTTATCTATTAAACTTGAGGAAGAAAACGAGAAGGGAGTGTTTAAGTTTAATTATCCCTACCAACCCGCTTGTTCTGTCCTTATAAAGGGTTATCTCTTTTGGAAACAGCAAAGCCCGGAGACTGACATTAAAACGAGCGTGTTGGTAAATATACTTGTATTTGTATTCTGCCCGGAGACTAGTTGGGTCGAAGTCAGCCTCCTTGTCAACTATAGCCGTTTGTGAAGAGTGGGCTTCTCCCGAGATGAAACGTTAGCGCCGGCTGACGTGTTCTTTTGAAAAAGGGGAAGGGGAAAGAGAAAGTTTGAGTAACTGCAGAAACTACTTCGGAAAGCTCCTCTCCCGAAATGAAGCTTGAAGCATAGTCTCGGTTACCTTCTCGCGCATCGCCTGCCTCGAATCTATTCTTCACTTCTTTCGTACAGCCACTGTTCCGCACAGCCGTCGTGGATATGCGTAATAGAGGGAAAAACAGATTGGAGCATCATCTGGACGCCGTCATCCTGCCAGACTTCAATGTCGTGGGACCGACTCGTGTGTGTTTCTTCGCCCCGCTGAACTTTGCTTCTCGGGTGCGGTTTTTTCTGAACGTTTTATTAATTTTTTTTTAATGTTTTCTTACTAACTGTTTGTAGCACTGTTCAGTTGTTGGGTTTATTTCGTCATGGGCGGTAGCGGCCTGGCGGTGATGTAGAGAGCGTGTCGCACGCATTTGGTTGCGTCCCGTTTAGGGAATGCCCGGGGGAGTTGGTTTTTGTTCTTGCCATGTGCGGCTGAGTTTTCCGTCCTTATTAAATTATTGATTTTTTTTTTTTTGTTTTACCTTTAAGTGCCGTCGACTTCTTTGTCTGACTCTCCACCAGGCGTGGACCTATCGCCTTGCCACCGCTCGTACCTAAATACTTTTTTTTTTTTTTTTAACGCAATTTTTTGTTAAGATTGGAGTTGGGCAATTTAATTCCTATTTATTTATTTTTATTTCCTACCCCTCTCCATGACAATCTCTCTGTGTGTTTCGGACCGTTTCTGTGTCACCACTTTTGTGTATTACGGAAGTGAAAGGACATTCCCTAGTGACCTGTGCGATGTGCGGTGAACAAGCCCCAGTGTTTGGTTTCGTAAAGAATTGTATATAATATATCGACGATGTGGTGACTTTCTTTGTCTTAGTAGTATGACAGCTAATAGCTAGTCGTGCTAGTTTACTTTGAAAGGTTTATAAATCGAAACAATACAACGTCTGTGCCTTTTTGTTATTGAAAGTCTACTAGGCCTGCTGATTTGGTTAGATATGTATCTCATGGTTCCCGCTCTTATCAAAACATACATAAACATTCAGTACCACAAAATCCGTATATAATTGATTACAAAATGCAGAAGAAAATTCAAGAAAACTTTTTCACAATTCATAGAGACGCATGGGTCGCTATGTCTGACTTTGGTCTTGCAAAACAAACACGTCTTTTTCCGATATTGAGGCCTAAATATAAAACATGCAAACAAAATATACACTTTCTATGCTTGATTTTCGTGTAGACAACTATCATATCTACATTTGAACAAAAAATAAAAAAAATAAAAAATGGGTTTTTTGAGAAAATCAATTTCAAAAATGGTACTTTTTGGTTTTTGCATAATATTAACGTAAAGGTACCGCAAAGGATATTTTATACAGCCAAGGCATTTTATAATAAATATAAAGAGCGTGTTTTGGGCCCTCTATGGACATAAAAAATATCGGTGTAACCCAAGTAGATCGCCAGTAATTAATTGTCAAAGTTCGTCAACAATTGACCGAGGAGGCGTTTTTGACATTTTTACAGAAAAAAAGCAAAAGGCCTAAAATTATTTCATGGTATTGGAGCCTTTTAAATGTGTCCACAGAGTGCTTCAAAAAAGATAATATAATGTGGACTGAAAATCCATGGCGGGAGATCAAGCGAAACATCCGACCCACGACGGGTGTGAAAAACACTGCTTTTCGCCGTGGCCTCTTTAAAAATTCATAAGTCGAGAACGAAAAATCCGACGAACTTGCGGTTTGTGTCGACTGCGGTTTTAGAAACGGCGCCATAACATATATTTTTTTCATCGAAATTAAAAATTCGACCCTTTTTGCCTGCACGATTTGAGATGAAACCACCCATATATATATATATATATATATATATATATATATACACACACACACAGTATACTGTATATGCCTAGAATTGTAAAATGTGCTACAGTGATATGATTTATTTCATAAAGGATTGTTGTGTGAAATTTTGTGAGAAATAAAAGATTGCGAGTGCATACCTCATTGGTTGAGTTTAAATGAAATCGTGCGTGTGTCTTGCCGCAAGCGCTCAACGTTGCTTCTGCTGTAGCTAGGCACTGTTGGATAACTGCGAACTAAGTACTACTCTCCAACGTTTATAGACCAGAAACATTACTTTGGAACGCACGTCCCTTCTCTGGTGCCGATTCAATTGTACTAATCTCGGGTTAACTAAAACTTCAGTACCAAGCGTGGTTTACCGTTTGACCTTACACGTAATTTAACAATATCAATACATACCTAGAATTTCTAATTCGCCATTGGTCTTGTTGGCAGCACCATTAGCTAATATATACATGCATTTCAATAGTTTTTTCCTTAGCGTAATGCATTTTATAAATACAACGTACAGCTATTAGTGACAGGGTTAAAAAAAACTCGAGGAACGTTGTGCCAGCTTGCCTACAGCCTTACACGCTTTCCGCTTATGCATGTGCTCATGTCTACTACATTAAATTGCTCTTTCGTGTGCATGATATCTCAACTAGGTTTGAATAATTTTTTCATCTATTTTTGCGTGCACTGTCGTCTTGTACAATAGAACTACAAGAAAAAAAATTAACGTGACAGATGTTTTTTGAAGATAATTCCTGGCTGTGAACAAATCGCAGTGCAGCTGATTCGTATCACGACTGACCTAAGCTTGCAATTCATAAATTCATACAATTCATAATTACAAACGGTCAGTGTTGGTGGGAAGTCAAAATACCACTTCTATCATTTTTAGTTACGAGCTAGCGGGTTTTCACAAGAAAGTCCGGCTTTTCTGCAAAGCGCTAATTTTGGCATTAGTGCTTCTGAGGGGATACAGAATCTGCCTCATCGACAGGTGACCCTCTACCGGAAGCGAAAGGTGCGCATACTTTTTGTTCCCAGCAAACGTAGTGCGTACGGAACCGAATGACTGACAGATTAAATATCGGTCGATTACATGAAGCAAATATGATTTTTTCAGCAGTGCTCTTTAACGAAATAAACAGTGAACTGATCGCCCAATTCTTCAATGCAAAGAAATATTGAAATCAAGTTTCATATTATGTTACCGGATAGAGTGTACTAGTGCTCAAAATCAACCAATATCAACACAATGTTTTGAGGATATTTGTCCACAAAGACGTGCTTGTGTACTTTTATTTTTATTTTTAAACAGCTTATACAATTATGACAAAGGAGTAGAGGCTAAGGGTGACTGCTCGCAGTTCACTTGCGTTTGCATGCGCCGTCTGCAAAGATTTCTACAGTCAGAGCGCTTCAAGCAATAACTTCTACTATAGAGCACAGTGCCCCGTTTTTCATCCGCCGTCAACCAGCAAAACGCCACCCGTTCACCGGCGACTTGCTGTCTAAAGCGGCGAGCGAGCGAACTCTTAACCGTTCCGACCCAGCTTCCTTTTTTCTCAACCATAACAAAGAAAACGGCCAACCTAACGCTAGTTGCGCAAACCGCGCTATCAAATATAGCCAAGCAGCGAGCCCTCAGCTCGCACTAACTCCTTTCTTACCCGTTACCCAATAACCAAACCGCACCAAGCATCCGCGCGGCGAAATTTTTGCGAGCCGAGCGTCGACCTCACTCCCCGGGGAGATGCCGCAAGAGGCCCCAAGGGCCACTACCCGCGCGACCACTCACAAATTCTCTACGCCTTCAAGCGAAATCAGGCCTCACAGAGAACTCATCGTCTCGCAAAAGCCCCACCTGAGCTCAGATTCCTGACGAGCTGATGCCTTTTACTCCCCTCACCGCCCTCACGGTCCTTACACCCCTACGCACTGTAATTCTCACGCGCCTCACCGCCCTCCACGCACGTATGCCCTTCACGCACGCACTAGCCTCACACCCTTCACGGTCCTCACGCCCATTACGCACTCATACCCCTCACTCACTCACCGTCCTCACACCACTGACGGCCCCTCACGCACTCGTACTCCTCACACACTCACGCACTCATCGCCCTCAGTTTATTAAAACATTTCATTTCCAAAAACGATTAATTTCAAATCTGAACGAAGTCTTTTGTTGTCATCATCACCGGCACGAGGTGCACGTGAAAATATCGCGTCCCCGATTGGATGCTGCGCTTCAAACGTCTTCGAATTGCTCCGATTTGCTTGCTTGTTTTGAGCCGGACCCGATCTCAGCAATTCGTGTCGATCTAGGGAAAGGTAGGGAATAACCCGCCAGCAACACCGAAATTGCTGAGAAAGTGGCTCCGTCTGAGGGGGGCCCCGCGCACTCATGGCCCTCACACCCCTCACGTACTCACCGCCCTCATGCCACTCACGCACTCACCGCCCTCACGCCCCCTCACGGCCCCTCACACCCCTTACGCACTCACCGCCCTCACGGCCCTCACCCCTCACCGCTTTCATGCCACTCACACACTCACCGCCCTCACGCCCCTCACACCCCTCACGCACTCACCGCCCTCACACCCCTCACCGCCCTCATGCCACTCACACACTCACCATCCTCACGCCCCTCACGCACCTCACCGCCCTCACGGCCCTCACGCCACTCACCGCCCTCACGCCCCCTCACGCACCTCATGGCCCTCACACCCCTCACGCCCCTCACGCACTCACCGCCCTCACGGCCCTCACGACCCTCACAGCCCTCACGGCCCTCACGGCCCTCACGGCCCTCACTCACCCTCACACTCATGAGTTTTGCTCGTTCAGAAACTCACTCACCCTCACCTCACCTGTGAAGATGAGGGTGAGTGAGGGCCCTCATGAGTGAGGTTTGCCGAGGTATGTCAGGGACTATGTCGCTGTAATTGATGGCAAGGACATACGTATTCCGTGGTGAAAAACCTATGCTTTCAGCTGATGCAGTCCAATCTTCCCAGCTATCTGACGAAGACGACACTTGCAATTAAGAAAAAAAGAAAGGTCTCCGAAAGTCAAGCAACGAGCACGATCAGAAGAGTAAAAGCAAGCAGCATAAAGTTCCTTTGTGAGTTCAGCAAGCTCCTGATGTCGACATGGCAACACAAGACTCAGCACCTCCAGTGGAGACTGAACAGAGTTTGGAGTTCTTATGCAATAATAAAAGTCCATCAGCCGGGGAGAGACATGCCGGAGGAGCTAGTGGACTCGTAGCGAGTCGACAGGTGTCGGCCTCGGGGTCACTCTTCATAGCACCCTCGAACTCCTTTCCTACACGGTTAATTGAGTAGGGTTTAAGTACCTAATGACGTTGCAACTTAGCCTGGATCCCATCAAACATCTCTTCGGAACTGTTAGGCAAGTATCCGGTGCTATCATCACCCAATGCCCACACAGTTCCTGATGACCATGAACTGTCTGTCATTTTACAGCTTAGTAAAGGCGATTTATTATGAAAACAGTGATTCCTGTGCAGTGACTGCTGTTAGAAACCACCGACACCAGCAGTGTTGCCCTCCTGACGGTAGCTTATGGGATAAAGCTGACGAGCTGACTGAGTCTGGGGATTTACTTAGTTTTGAAACTGTCCTGCCCTCCACGCTCGATCATGACGAACATGTTGTACGGAGTGATTCACGACTGACCTACAATGTCGCAGACTAAGTTGCATGAATGTATGTGATGAAGCAGAATAGCGTGCCTTGTATGGAAGCCTTGACTGTTCCAACACTAGAATACACTTCAGGTCTAGCCAGGTTGACATAGCATTGTGGCAAAGGAGGGCTGCTGTACCCCACTGGTGCCCTCTTTTGTTTTGTGCAGAGGCTCGAGAACTGGTTCACAGAGGGCTTCAGGAGGAATAAGTTGCAAACTGACAGCATCATGGACATTCTCACCATAGTGAAATCTAGATTTTACCATAAACTAAGTAGCCAAGAGCATGCACCTGCACTTACAGTCAAGGTAATTGGCTTGTACCTTACCACGTGCCCTAAATTTTTTGTGAAGGGCCTCAATGCCAATAAAGCTGCAAATTGAGAGAAAGCTAAACACTCAAAGATCGGTAAATGCTCATAAGTCATAACATTTGGGTGATTAGATGTTCAGTACTTTCTTTGAAAGCAAAGCCAAGCTTCCGCTCACTTCCGTTAAAGTTTTGCAAATATGTCTGTTTTTTTGTGTTTTGAATAAACGCTGGTTTCTAAGGCCTACAGCAACATGATGCAATTATTTTGTGCCGGCTCAGGCAACGCAAAATAGGCAATATTTGTCTGTGGGAACTGCGGAAACTATAACAGGCGACGCAATCAGTACTCTCGATCAGGAAATTTTGTTTACACAAAATTTTACAAAAAGCGTCACCCTTGAGAATTTTGCAAACTAGTAAAACCTTGGATATATTTGTTTACAAGATTAAAAGAGCAGGTTCTGAAGGTGTAAAGTCACTGAGGTGCCGCCTGATGCGAGCAGTCGCATCAAGCGGCTGCTCGCATCAAGCGGCTGCCGGGATGAGCAGTTCCTTGCCGAGTATATTCCGAAACTGGAGAAGTTCTACCTTCAGTACATCCTGAAAGCATTCCAGAAAAGCATTGAATGACATTTCCGCAGCAAAGCTGGAGTAACCGAATGCATATAGTGATTGCAACTGAGCTAGAAATAGTAGACGCTTACAAATATGTACAATCACTAACATTTATCAACATTAAAGGGAAGAATTATTTTATTTTATCATTCAAAAGGACAAGTACAATGATATGCAAAGTAGTGACTGAAGAACTTTGAACACTGTAAATGCAAACAAGAAAAAAAATCCCCTGAGAAAAGCGTCATACAGTGGAACCTTGATTGTGTGTCCCCAGTTTATGCAACATTCTGCATTTTACGATGGATTTGCCCGGTCCCGACGAACTCCCCATAGAAATAATGTATTAAAAGTTTAGTTTACACGAAGCATGATTCTACGTGTCTGCGTCATACGAAATTCCGGCGGGAACCAGCAACGAATTCGACGGCCGCATGAGGAGGGGGGTGGCAGCGTGGCAATGTGCAAGAGTTCTGCACGCCTGCGTGCCGTTTCAGAGGGTCCAAAAACACGCTGCTGGCAACCGAAGACAGCCGCAGTGCCAGGAAAGAGCAGGAAACAGCGCTTTCCCTTCTCCTCCCCAGGTTGTGAAATGCCTCGGCGTTTTCGTGTTGCGTACCTTGCTCTGCACATCCCACCGTCCTCTCGTCTCTTGTTCACCCTTGCACTCCTCTGCGCGCCACTTTCTCCAACTCGTTGCTTCTCCCAGGTTTTAGCATGCTTCCGCTGGTTCCCACCATTCATGCTTTTGGAAAGAGTGAAAAGCGACAAGGATCCCATCGTTGCAATTGTGCACGCCGGCAAACAATATCTCGCAAACGGACACCATTGACGATAGGAAAAAAATTAGATTGTTCCGACGTTTTGTTGCTTCGTCAAAGTATGTCAGAGCTCAGACATAACTGAAAACCTCCGCTTGTCTTTTTTGTGCGAGACTGATCACCGTATCCGTAATTATAGTTTTTTCGGATGTTACGACTTACAGATCATACATTGATTTCGCGTGGTTCCTTTAAAAGTTGTATAATCGGGGGTTCACCATACAATGTGTCGTACAATGCATCATACAATACAGATCATTCGGCATTCAAGTTAGGCTGCGAAGAAATTAGAAGTACACGCTGAAAGGCAAATCACCTGACTTGGATATTGCACCAGCAAGATTGGATATTCCTCTTTCTCGGTAATTCCCAACATGTTTGCATGGACATGTGCATTCCAAGACACTTTGGCCTCTGACAATGTGAATGCCGGCAGAGCCGCTGATATCTGGCATGGGGTGCTCTGTGGTCCGGTGAAACTCAAGAACACCAGGAGACGGAACCCTTCGCTCTTGGCTGAAGCTCTTGATGAAGCTATTGTATGAAGAGCGAACATGCTTCGTATGGGCACCGGCTATTTTCGTCTATGACAGCTCAAATTTCCTTTCCATGGATGAAGCTCCTGAGGAAGAGGCTCCTCTTGCATACAGAGTGAACGTGCTTCGTATGGGCACCAGCTATTCTCGTCGATGACAGCTCGAATTTCCTTTCCATGAATGAAGCTCTTGAAGAAGCTCCTCTTGCATGAAGAGTGAACATGCTTCGTATGGGCACCAGCTATTTTCGTCTATGACAGCTCAAATTTCCTTTCCATGGATGAAGCTCTTGAGGAAGAAGCTCCTCTTGCATGAAGAGTGAACATGCTTCATACGGGCACCAGCTATTTTCGTCTATGACAGCTCAAATTCCCTTTCATGTCGCCTAATTTATGTGCACACGGTCATCGGAAGGTGCATAGCCCCACTTTCCCCCCAATTTATGGGCTGAACTCTGGTTTTGGAGGCCCAGGGCCACTTTCCTATCGGCATGACGCCGCTCTGGACCTAGCCGCTAGGCCTAGCTCTTTCTTCCAACAAGGAGGTCGTTGTCGAGGGTGAAGTCATCGCCCTGGAGAACCTCAACACGGACTGGATCCCAGTCCATACAGTTCGAAAGAAGGCTCGACTGCCGAAAATATCCTTGCCGAAGCCATCCAACCCAACAGTGTCCGGCTTCCCGCAGCTCGCCAAGGTTTGGCTCCAAGCCACACCCGCCAAAGCTCCCAAGACTCGCTGACGACGACTTCAAGATCGTCATTCGTCCACGTGGTGGCTTCAACCTAAGCTCCATGAGCACAAGCAAGCTGCAAGACTTTATCTTCAACGCTGACCAGACATATTACGACATGGCACACACCGACCAAATTTAAATCAACGCCACTCATAACTCTACACTAATCAGCACCCCTTCGAAAAACGGGTGCACACATACTTCAATCTTCACACCATATGCACCGGGAAAGAGAACTATTCCCTGGCCACATACGTGGCAGATCCTGCAAAGACCTGACAAGGCATCATCATCAATGTGCCAGAATACGAAACACCAGAGAAAGTCAGCCGATACCTAATCGACTACAATCACAAACCGGCCATTCTTTTGGTCTGCCAGATGCGAAAAACTAACTCCGTGCATATAGTCTTCGACAGCCCAGAGGTGCTTCATTGGGTCAGCTACCACAGGGACCCCTACTGCTGCATACATTCAAGCACAAGACGGAGGCCTGCAATATCTGCTGGTAGATCGGGCATAGGGCAAATGTGTGTCCCTCACCGAGAGCCCAATAAGTGCCCGCGCTGCGGAATGGTCAATCCGCTCACGGACCATGACCGTGATGTGAAATGCGCTGTATGCCGAGGACCCCACTCCACGGGATCCCCCAGGCGCAAGAAACGCTTTCAAGAACACCCTGCCATTCGCCGCCACCAGGCACAACGCCCGGTGGCCGCTTTCAGCAAAAGCCCAACCCCGCCACCTACCCGTGGCAGATCCAGGGAATGCAAATCACTACCCTCCAAGCCCGGATCCAAATCCCGGTTCTGGACTCAGTCCAGACCCTGGCCGCAGTCCCAATGCAGGTCCAAACCAGACAGGCCTGTCAAGAAGAGCCGCCCCGACGACGCTCGGCCCCCAAAAGGGTGAGCTGGGATAATGTGGCCCCCGGACCCTGGGTGGTGATGCCAGACACAACAAGCTAGTGGCTCTATGGCAAGAGGTCTAAACCCTCACACAATTAATCACTGCCGTTCAGAAGGAAAATACAGAATTTGAACCAACTCACCAACCTATGATCACCAGGCAGGGGGTCCTCTTCACCACCCCCACTATCCATACTCTACCTCCAACAGTGCATCCCTCAATATGGCTTTACCTCTCCCACACCCACCACGCCTCAGTAGGCACCAAACTACTATCTGGCAATGGAATTGCCGCAGCTTCCGACGGAAGCGTGGCAATCTCCAACATTACATACAGTCCCTCAAACCCCCCCCCCCCCCCCCCCCCCCCGATATTATAGCGATTCAGGAAACCCGCAGTCCGGTCAAACTAGCCAGCTATAGAATCTTCCAAAATCCTGACAATAAAGAACACAATACCCCCATCCTCACTCGTAGACATCTAACCGCTTCGTACAAAAATCTTGTCAAGAGTCGGAGTGGAGTCTCTTGGAGATCCTTCCCCAGCGGAAAGTCGACCCGCGTCCTTATATACTTAACATTGTCGCAAGCGACATGCGGGGTGTGTAGTAGCGCTGCGGTGACCGACAGGAGCGTGCGACGGGCATACCTCGGCAAACCTCACTCATGAGGGCCCTCACTCACCCTCACTCACCCTCGTCTTCACAGGTGAGGTGAGGGTGAGTGAGTTTCTGAACCAGGAAAATTCATGAGTGTGAGGGTGAGTGAGGTCCGTGAGGGCTGTGAGGGCGGTGAGGGCGGTAAGGGGTATGAGGGCCATGAGTGCGTGAGGGGCGTGAGGGCGGTGAGTGGCGTGAGGGCCATGAGTGGCGTGAGTGGTGTGAGGGCGGTGAGTGCGTGAGGGATGTGAGGGCCATGAGTGTGTGAGGGCAGTGAGTGGCATGAGAGGCGTGGGGGCCGTGAGGGCCGTGAGGGCGGTGAGTGCATGAGGTGGTGTGAGGGCCATGAGTGCGTGAGGGCGGTGAGTGCGTGAGGCCCCCTTCAGATCGAGCATCTTTCTCAGCAATTTTGGTGGTAATGGCGGGTTGTTCTCTAGCTTTCCATAGATCGACACGAATTGCTGAGATCGGGTCCGGCTCGAAATAAGCAAGCAACTCGGAGCAATTCGAATGCGTTTGAAGGGGCTGCATCCAATCAGGGACGCAAAATTTTCACGTGATACCTAGTGTCGGTGTTGATGACACCGAAAGACTTGGTTCTGGTTTGAAATCGATCGTTTTTTTTGCAAATAAACTGTTTCAGAAAGGTGCATTAGTATTCTTAACGAGATTTAAATGCATAAAAACACGTTTATAGCGCGTAATTGTGTCTAAATAGTGCAAGAAAAATAAAATTTTATGATGACGATGGCAAATTGCAGCAATTGGTTGCTGCGTGTGATTGCGGGCGGCCCGTGTTGCTGGTGTTGCGACGTAAAGTTTCTGGGCGAAACTGCCCCATCTGAAGCTGGCCTGAGTGGCGTGAGGGCCATCAGTGCGTGAGGGGCGTGAGGGGTGTGAGGGCCGCAAGGGCGGTGAGGCGCGTGAGGGCGGTGAGTGGCGTGAGGGTGGTGAGTGGCGTGAGGGTGGTGAGTGGCGTGAAGGCGGTGAGGGCCGTGAGGGCGGTGAGGGCCGTGAGGGCGGTGAGTGGCGTGAGGGCTATGAGTGCGTGAGGGCCGTGAGGGCGGTGAGGGCCGTGAGGGTGGTGAGGGCCGTGAGGGCGGTGAGTGGCGTGAGGGCGGTGAGTGGCGTGAGGGCGGTGAGTGGCGTGAGGGCCACGAGTGAGTGAGGGGCGTGAGGGCGGTGAGGGGCGTGAGGGCCGTGAGGGCGGTGAGTGCGTGAGGGCCGTGAGGTTCAGTGAGGGTGAGTGAAGGGCTGAAGGTGAGTGTGACTGTGAGGGTGAGGGTGAGTGAGAGGCTGAAGGTGAGTGGAGCTGTGAGGGTGAGGGTGAGTGAGGGGCTTAGGTGAGTGTGGCTGTGAGGGTGAGGGTGAGTGAGGGCTACCTAAAATGCCGACCTCTGGCGACGGGCACGGGGCGCGAGCTCGAACAAACGCGTGCGTGGCTCACGAGGGCCTCGGCGGCAGGGACTCCGCTCTGGCCGGTCACAGTAGCGGCTGTAAGACTTTTGAAAAGTTAAGCTGCACTGCTACTTGGCCAGGCATTCGTCAGGACGTGTTGAGTGACTGAGATTTAATGGCGCAAAAGCATCTAAGGCTCTAGAGCGCCAAAGTCTGTGACTATTTTATGAATGGTTTCTAGAGAGGAAAGAGGGCTCTAGTGGCCAGTGATAGAATAAAAGGATGTGCATGAATCTGTATATAAATAATGTGGGTGAAAGATTTAAAATTGCAAAGCAAGTTTAAAGTTGACGTAAAAGTCCAGTGCTTTCTAGGAATTTAAAAACATTTGCATGAGGTATAAAAGGTTCATCTCCAAGCAAAAGAGCAAGGTGTAAAGACATCTGTGCTGAATAAAACTGGGCAAAGTAGAATTGGCGGTGTGATATGCAGGACACTCAAGAAGGATATGCACTACAGTTAATGGTTCTGAACAGTGTTCGCATGTAGGTGGATCCTCTCGGCGAAGCAGATACCATGTGTTAGATGTGTGTGGCCAATTCTTAACCGACAAAGAATTACCTCGAAAAAACGGTCCCTATGACGGGCACTCGCCCACTCCTGTAGCATCGGCTTCACAACATGGAGTTTGTTGTTGGTTTCGCGGGACCATTCCTCTTGCCATTTACACTTGATACTTTTCTTTATGGTCGTTTTGTAATCTTGGTAGGGTATGTCGTGAATATCAACCTTCCTTGAAGCACATGTGGAAGCGGCACGATCAGCAGCTTCATTGCCGGGAATACCCATGTGACTAGGCACCCAGCAAAAGACTACCTGCAATTTGTTGTCCCTAGCCGCAGCAACCATTTTATGTTGCAGCTGAGTTATTGAAGGGTTTTTTGCTATCTCAAGGGATCTGAGTGCTCTCAGAGCACTTAGTGAATCAGTGTAAACTACAGAGTATGGATGCCTATTTTTGATAATATAGTCTGTGGCCAACAGTAAACCGCATAATTCAGCAGTCAAGATAGTTGCACTGGAATTAATTCTCCGCACACATTTAAGTGATGGTCCAATCACTGAACAGCCGACACAACAATCGGTTTTTGTTCCGTCGGTATAAAAGCTGGTGTACCCTATTGGAAAAACCAGCATGAAAATCAAACTGGTCAAGCTGGTAATTAAGGTGGTCAAGCTGGTAATCAAGGTGGTCAAACTGGTCAATGTGGTAATTAAACTGGTTTAGCTGGCAATCAAGCTGGTTTAAGCTGGGCAAGCTGGAATTTAAGCTGGTCAGTCTGGTCTAAGTAAAAACCAGCATCGTCCAACTGGAATCTGGTTTTAGATTCAATCTGGTGTAGCTGGGAGCCAGTCTGGTCCTAACTGGTTAAGCTGGTGTTCCTGCGAGCCAAGGTGGTCAAGCTGGTTTTCCTGGGAGCCAATGTGGTCAAGCTGGTTTTCAGCAGGGAGCCAATGTGGTCAAGCTGGTTTTCCTGGAAGCCAATGTGGTCAAGCCGGTTTTCAGCTGGGAGCCAGTGTGGTCAAGCTGGTTGAATTGGGAACCAATGTGGTCAAGCTGGTTTTCAGCTGGGAGCCAATGTGGTCAAGGTGGTTAAACTGGTCTTCCTGGGAGGCAATGTGGTCAAGCCGGTTTTCAGCTGGGAGCCAGTGTGGTCAAGCTGGTTGAATTGGGAACCAATGTGGTCAAGCTGGTTTTCAGCTGGGAGCCAATGTGGTCAAGGTGGTTAAACTGGTCTTCCTGGGAGGCAATGTGGTCAAGCTGATTTTCAGCTGGGAGCCAATGTGGTCAAGGTGGTTAAACTGGTCTTACTGGGAGGCAATGTGGTCAAGGTGGTTAAACTAGTCCTCCTAGGAGCCAATGGGTCGGCTGGTTAAATTGGTCTTCCTGCGAGCCAGTGGGGTACGTCAAGCCAGTTAAACTGCTCTTCACGCCAGCTTACTTATCACTAAAACAGAGCTGCCTAGCTGGCAGTCCCACTGTCGGCCAACAAAACAAAATATATCCATTTGTAACCTTGCGCGTGTCTTCTTAAGTGACGCAAGCTGTTTTGCCATTTGGTGACTATATTGAAACGGAATAATGACTGCTAACAAGCTGCACTTTCCGTGTCTCTGAGAAGTGTTTTGGTTCGTGCTCTAGTGGGACGAGGCCATAATAGTTATGACCTATACCGACATCAAGCCGTTTAAGAGTCTGAATGAAAAGCAAGGTAGTTTTAATAGAGGAACAAAATATGTGAAGCAGAAACCTAGTGTTTGAAATATGGTGAAATTTTAGTTATAGATCTCACACTGCATTTTTAGGGTGCCGGGGGGCGGGGGGTATATGCCTTTGTTGTAAAGCAATATGGTTCACCTGACATTAAAAAAAAACAAGCACCGACTGCAAAATGAAGAAAAGGTGTATTGTTTAAATGACAAAACCTTTTATTATGCCACTTATACACATTAAACGATCAAATATGAATTTAGGTCGACAACCAAATGTATATACGGCTGATTCCTCCTATAAGTATTGATTGACAAAGTACACGATCAGAAATTCACTATTTAAAACAATAAATGCGTGCACAGCTCTCCCTCAGTGGCGAGTGAAACCCGGTTGCAACTCCAAAACTTCACACGTGACCTTCCCATCGCCGGCAGTAGAAAAACCAAGCTGCTTTCCAGATTGATTGTTATTATCGCTTTCCACCCATCTCACGGTTGAGTACCACAAGGATCTGTATGAGACTAAGTGATTTATTTATTTGCATTAATGGAACCAATGACATGGTGATCTTTACACAAAGCACATTTATTGACCCCAAAAACCACAACAGACCAAAAACCACATAAACTTCTGCACACGCTCAATCATTTTAACTTGTATTAACAACTAATTGAACCCAATTCAAGTACTGAGCGTACAAGGCTACAGAACAGACACACTACAGATATTGGTGAAGTGAAAGAACTTGATAACCAAAGTGATCATTTCCAACTTCTTATCTCTAATCCAAGGATCTTAGAAACGTGTGCAGTGAATTTGTCAATATAGACGCCAAGGTCTCTTACTAGAGATACAGCATCTACCACATTTCCCTCAAGCACATAAGGGTAAAAGAAAACTTCCCACTTTCTCTATAAAGAAATCAATTTAGCTTTTAAGATTGAACGACAAGGCTTTTTTTCTACACCACTCTGAAATTGCACCAATATCAGTTTGCAATAAAGTACAATCAATATGGTCTTTAACATTTAAAAAGAGTTTCATGTCATCAGCAAAAAGAAGTACATTTGAGTGCTTGACGCATGATACTGTATTGTTTACAAACAAAATAAACAACAGTGGTCCCAGGTTTGAACCTTGGTGTACGCCAGAAGTTGATCTAAAACACTTCCAAAAAGTTGCCAACATAAACAGTATTACTATGTAAACTCAGGTAGCTCATGAACCATTCACAAAGCTTTGGGCACATGACATAAAAAGAAAGTTTGCAAAGGAGTAAAGTATGATCTACACAGTCAAAAGCCTTTGACATGTCAAAATATACAGCATCAATTTCGCCTCTGTGACTATCGGCACAAAGAAATCTAGAAAAGAGCACAAATCTCTTTCAACGGACTTTCCCTTTTAAAAACCATGCTGAAAAAGACTAAATTTTTTTACTGAGGTAATTTGAGATCCAGTTATGCATAACCATTTCGAAAACCTTCGGGAAACCACACAATAACAAAACGGGACGATAGTCACTAATAATGACAGATCACCAGCCTCGAATATGGGCACAACTATAGAAGACTTCCACAAATTAGAGAAAGTACCCCTCATGAGAGGTGCTTTGTATGTTTGAACAATGTTTGCTTCAATGATATAAAATGCCCTTCAAATTTGGAACAGAAATGCACTAGAAGGATATGTATGTTCTACCTAAGCTTCAAGAAAAGTACAAAAATGTTCTAACAAACCAAATACAGGGTTTAAAGGAAAGAAAAAATGAAAGCCAGTTTTTCGGCCCACATGATGAACAAACTGTGCATCGCAAAAAGCGGAAAGTCCACCAAAATGATGCTATCAGTAAGATAGGATGTGATGAGCACTTTCAACGTTAAAGGGATGCAGAAGCGAAATTTTGATTTCAGAAAACAATGCAGAAGCACTAGGCGGGAAGCTACAAACCCGAAAGCGTCACCCATAAATCATTATCTGCAATGGATGGTCGTATTTTTGCGAAAGAAGAGCTCGCTTGAACAAGGCCAAAAATGCCCACGACGTTGCGATTCTTGTTACCTCCTCTCTTCGGTTTGACTCCACGAGGACACAAAGAGGGAAGGAAGCGAGGCCGTTTCCCCTCCTCCTTAACTGTTCTGCAGGAAACAAGATGTCGCAATTCTCACTCAATCGCATCCTTATTTTACAAAAATATGGCCATCCGTTTCGGATATCTCTTTATGAGTGCTGTTTTGGGGTTTGCGGCGCCCCGTCGAGCATACTAACAATCTGTATCAAGAGTCCTATAAAATTTGTGTTGCTCATGGCATGCTTGGAGATGGTGTGAGGAGGTTGTCTTACATAGTTTCAAATACTGTGAACGTAATAATTTTTGAGGAAACCTAATGTTCTGAAATCTCAAGATTTGAAAAGTATGACAAAAAAATTTATTGCATGTATACATACATCACCCCCCTCCCTTTCCCCATCAATACAAAATTTTCTGCCTGCACAATTTTTCCAGAAACCTACACTTTGCAAAATTTGTGAAACAAAGCCCTCGAAAATAAAGCTGTTTAGAAGTGTTGGCTAGATGGCAAGGCTTCAACTAAATGCTTGTTTTTGGGAGCTCACCTGCACGCTTGATGTCACGGAGCGTAAGGCTGTCATGCAGCAAAATGTGTACAGCCTCACAGAGCTTGGAGAGGTGCTTCCAGTAGAGTTGGGGAAGGACATCCAGCAAGCATGGCAGTGCATAAAAAAGGAGCCACTGCTTCCACTCTGACGCCTTCCAGAAGCCACGCTCCTCAATGGAACGAGGCAGCCTTGTTATACAGTGGGGAGGCTTGATGCTTCGTAGTCGCTTGTCTACCTTGACAACAGACGCACGTGTACCTGCAAACCACATTTAAACTCTTCAGTGATTAGAACACCTAGCTTCATAAAGGAGTTCTTAGAAAAATTGATTTCTTAGATCTAGACAGTAAATTTGAATAAAATATATTACGAAAGCACGTTTATGACAAATTTTGCAGCGTTCTATTGAAAATGAAATTCAGCATATCATTGTAGTGCAACAGGTACTGTAGTTCCTCCAGTATTTTATGCTGGGCAATCTAAGGAATTCTATGGTTTTTTACGGGCCTGAAAAAACCTCACAGGCAGCCACCGAACAAGGTAGGTTCTATGAGGAGCAAGTACGTCTGCTCCACAAACGGGGTACAGTGATGCCCTGGCGCCGAGCTCCGATTAAATGACAGGGGTACACATAAACGCTGCGTCGTCTCCTAATCGTACGAATGACTGTCATGTCCTTTTAGCAGCCGTCGAAACTCCATTGGTTCTTTGTGAACAAGGGCTCGTCCTTTGAAGGAGGGGGAGGAGATAGTTCGAAGGGTATACTCATTTTGTCGACTAAGAATGACCAGGTGCACCACAAGGACCACAAAACCCACGGATCAGATGTTTCTTTACCAACCAGATAGAATGCTGTCTAGTGGGCAGAGTTTCGTTGCAATTGTGATCACTCCCTCTTACTTTTTCGTGGCTTTGTAATGTTGAGAGAAGACTCCTTTAGGCTCGTTCACACACTTGTAACCAAGTATGACCGAGAGAGACGAGACCGGTTTTTAAGTCTCTTGCGACATCTTAGGACCGGATGCGCTGCTGCGGAGCTGGTCCAAAGACGTCAGAAAAGGCTTAGAAACCGGTCTGTCTTTCTCAGTCATACTCGGTTGCAAGTGTATGAACGATGTTTTACTATTCCATGCCTTCCCTCTCGCACGCAACGTGACACATTTTCGTTGAATTGCTTACTACACAGCAGATAAACACACTGGTGCTGCAGCAAAAATATTGGGTGAGATTGATGTTGCAACGATTCTCAAAGCCCTGTGTCGTTTAAAGGGATGCTGAACCGATATTTGAAATCTTATAATTAGTGCCCGAGCGGGCTTCACGGAATGGTACTGTACCTAAAAACGATATTGAATCCGACGGATGGGGCCCGAATTATTGTATTTCTTTGAATTAAGAGCGAATCCTCGGCCGGAAGCCGCCGGCGCGAGCGAGTCCTTCTGAGAGCAGGCGTAGCGGAACTGACGTGCGCATTCTCGGCGCCCCCAGCGCCCCTGGCGCCTCCGCGCATTCTCCTCGTTCGTTGGTGCTCGCCTTGATTCTTCGCTCGGCGGCTGTTCTCAAAGCGGCTGGGACTAGTACCACGCGGGCAGAGCAGACAGAGAGAGAGAGGAGGAGTTTGGAAAGGAAGAGATAGTCCTGTAGACTCACTCGAATGGGAGTCGTGCTAACTATCTTTGGGGGGAGGGGGAATGGGAGTGAAAGATGAGCAGAAAGAAATGAGATTAGATAGAGGTCGGGAAGCGGTCTTCCGGATGCGAGAGGGGGGGGGAGGGGGGGCCGAGGACACAGAATTCACGGGCACACGCGGGCGGGCACGCGGATGGGGCTCCGGCGCGGGGTGCGCGGCGGAGGCACGCGGTCACTGCAGAGTCGGGGCAGAGACATCCGAGTCATTCTCAGGCTCGGCGGACGTCAGGGAGGGCGGCGGAGGTACGCGATCATTCCGGGAGTGGGAAGAGTCAGCCGAGTCGCTCACAGGCACAGCGCATGTCAAGGGGGTGCGGCGGAGGCACATGATCACTCCAGGAGCCCGCGTGGTACTAACAATAACAAACGCCACCCGACTTAGCGCCTGGCTTGGCTTGGCTCAGTCTGTCTTTTGAGGCGAATGAGAATGCGCACGTCACGAAGCGAGTTTTCCACGACGCTCACCAGGGGTCGCGTAAAATTGTATTTTTCGTGTTTATTCAATTTTATACGCCTCCTCGCTCAAAACAACGCCATTTAGAAGTAAAGGACATGCTATGTATGCCATTGCGACCAAGAATTTCCACCCAAAATTTCGGTTCAGCATCCCTTTAACAAAATTAAACATAAAAAAAAAAAAGCCGCCTGGTAGCATTGTTTTCTCGGTTACCAAGCGGCGTCGGCAATGAGCAGTAGATCGACGGAAACCTTTCTTAAAGACCGCATTCATGTCTAGGGACACAAATGGACTGCTGATACTGCTAGATGACAGGTTAAATGGGAGTAAGCACGAATGACATTTGAGAAATCTTGAAATCAGCTCGCGATCCCAGTTTGGGGTGTCATGCTTGGCAGCGGCAGGCACTGGTTTGTCTATTATAAACTGTCATTCGGCACAATATTGCCGCGCTGAGGGCCGAGCAAACAACACTCTGTCACATAGTTCTAAAAGATTCCCGTGTATTCTACTCGAGGCGTAACTTTTACCGTTTCATCTTTGTTTCTCGTTCTAGAAAGTGCCTGTTCATTCTCGCCCTGAGCCCGCGACGCTCGAAGCGGCCCACAACCTTGTTGAATCAGTCTTACTTGGCATGTGAGTGGTACGAGGATAAGTACCCTGCACCTCCACCAGAAATGCCACGAATGAAGGTGACGAGAGGACTAACAGAAACGTTCTCAGGGCAAAGAATGCTCTGCCGGGGTGCATCTACTGCTCAACTTTCTCTACAAGTGCGCTCGTTGCCGCGGACGTCATTGCTCAGAATTGAGCGATTGCTTCCAACTTTTCAAACACTCGGCGACCGTGCAAACTACACATCTCTACAAGTGCGCATTGCGCAGTTGCCGAGCGTTTGGAAAATTTCAAGCAATCACTCGATTCTCGGCAATGACGTCCGTGGCAACAAGCGCGCTTGGAGAGGAAGTTCGGCCATTCATTCATTGTGACAATATCATTTGGAATTCCCATGTGAATGAGCTAATAGATGAGGCAAGAATTAAATACCCGGGCATTAACAACCTTGCAAAAGGCTTGCACATCATCTATTAATTTTCCTAGCTGCCAGATGGTGACACATGATTGAATGCTGTTTGACAATGACAAACTCTAAGGTTTTTGTTTCGTGCATGCTATGGCATTGTAACAGACACGTTAAAACGGTTACCGATGTAGTATGCCTGTCGTGAGCTTGTCGATGAAAAGAGGAGCTCCGTGACTTGTCGCACCACCCCTTGCAGAACACAATGCATGTATTCCACGCTCATGCCAGCAACCAAGTCGAAACCTGAGCAAAAACGATGTCAGGTAGGTTTTGACATGACACATTCCACACACACAAATTACCTTCAAGGTTCATGAGAGGTGATGGACCCTTGATACCATTTACAGGGCTCCCCAGCCTCTGGGCGAGCTCCATGTCTCGAACAACAAGCTCCGATGTCCTCGGAATTGGGGCTTCATCGGCGACATAGCGCACGCATCCTGCAAAAAGAAAGCAAAGTATTTAACTGATCAACCATTGCGACCTGATCAATGATATCTTCCTTGATTAGCAGGCAAAAGTGTATATCTGCAAAAGAATGAAAATTATATGTACCTTCCTCGTGCTCGCCTTTCATCAAGCAATATGGGCAGCCGAAGAACCCATTGAAAGAGACCATGTTTTGCACGGCAGCACGGGCAGGGGTATCAACGCTGCAGCACAGTACAAAGGCTTTTGAAGTGAGCTGCTGATCTCCATGGATCCATGTCACAGGGGCCATAGTGTTGACTTCCTCCACAAACTTGGTCAGAAAAACCGACATGTCTGGATGGCGCTTCCCAAACCAGAGTCCAGCCAATGTAGGGTGGTGCAAGCGCACTGCAGGGGGTAGTTCATTTACTGTAAATTGAATCGGCCACACTGACGTCTTCGAGGATTTGAAGATGGGGCTCCCATCAGTGTTGAACGTGATTGTTAGGTCACTCGGACCTAAGGCAAGCTCTTGGCGCAAGTGCTTGCAAGCTTCGGCTGTTGTAATGTCCGTAATCAAATCAGAGTCATTGAGTGCTAGCATTGACAGCGAATGATGAAGCTCGACACTTGTTTTTCCAATTAGGTGCTTGAGCTGCTTGTGGAGGTCGAGCATCAAGAAATATGACCCACCATGTCTTAGCTTCTCAGTGGACTCCTCAAAATTGCACACATCGCATCGTGCAATCGAATCGCTTGAGTTGAGGACCGTGTCACAGCATGGGCACAGATAATGGTACTTCACCAAGTTTTCCTTTTTTTTCGTCCACAGCTTCCTCAGCTTGTAGATACTTGTCGGCAGAACTGCGCTGCCAAACAAGGCATTCACAAGTGTCAATAGCTTGCCGAGCCCGGCCCACGTCGATCTCTCCGAAACGGCATACGATATAACCATCGCGATGGCGCCAGCTTTCGACGTTGGTGAATGCGGCAGCATACTAGCACCAAACTCTTCCACGCACAGGGTCAAGAGATCTTCGATGGACCCAGGTCCCATCTCCTCGTCGTCGTCGTCTTCAGAGATCACGGCTTCTTCGAGAGACTTCTCTCTCGACACCTCGCCGTCAGGGTGTTCATCATCAGTGCTGTCCCCTCCGTCATCAGCTTGGTCTTGCGATGCATGCTCACTGTCGGTGGAGACATCTCCGACGTCGACTCCATGGCAGTCTTGGGCGTCATCTTCGTCAGTATCTACAGGGTCATCACGGTAGGCTCCGTGGCAGTCTTCGGCGTCATCTTCGTCAGTATCTACAGGGTCATCACGGTAGGCTCCGTGGCAGTCTTGGATGTCGTCTTCGTCAGTACCTAGAGGGTCACTACGGTAACCTCCGTTCTCTCTACCTTCGTCGCCGTCAAGCGGTTCCGTAACTACAGAGGTGCCAGCGTTAGCCCCCTGACCCACAAGCGTCTTCTGGAAACGTAAGGTTGATACCGGGATGAGGTAAGGCTGGTCTGCGTCTAGGTACCGCTTTCGTCGTTTGCCAGGAGTAGCCATGTCATAAATATTTCGGTCGCCAAACGTAGAATACGAAGGATATCAGTCAAGAAGTCTGCCGGACTTACACACAAGCCCACAAGCACAAGGATTGGCTAGATGTTTGATGACCGCTAAATAAAAAAAAATCCCTCCGCCGCAAAGAACGTCGCGACTCGCGAACACCCAATGATTTGAAGTAGTCTTCCGGAGTTCCGGATTTCAGAGAAAAGAGTCAACTACAGTCACCTCCTTCGTTCAAAAAACGCCACCAAAAGATTTCTGTGAGTGCTGACACGTTTAGGAGAAGGGTGACTGGAGGTTACGGTCACGTGCCTTCCCGAAGAGCGCATTGCATTTGTTTTCTTCCTTCGCGACTCGAATGCGTCCCGTATATTGTTGTCTTGTTCCGCCTTTCTGAAGCACTACGGCCGTCATTAGTAGAAATAAATATTATTTATTGCTATTACTGTCACACTGCTAACAACTTTTTTTTCCTCATTGCTTTTTTTTTTTATTTTTTTTTTTATGTGGGTTGTTTGGCTTTTACACCTGACGTCAGATTCGATTCGTAGCCTCGTCGGCATGGCCGTGTGCCGTGTTCCAAAATTTACTCGACCTTACTCCAGGCCCCAGGATAAGTGCTTGGTACCTTGGCGTTCCCAAACTTACCCGCATTCAGCGCTTTACAATCTGTGTTGTCACGTGACACGACCCGCCTAAGTAATGCGGATCCAAGACATTGAACGCAGCCCATGTTGGCGCGTCGTCTGCTACGCCGTGTATGCGCGGAGGCAGTGTTTCTCGAGCTCATTCGATTTAGGGTGCCTACATGTGCCCGCCGCACCGGAAACATGTAGGCACCCTTGTGACCCTGAGTTGCAGCCTCATAGAGGATAAGAGCGCAAAAGAAGAACAGGACAGGACAGAGCCTGTCCTGTCCTGTTCTTCTACTTGTCCGTATCTTTTTGCGTTCTTGCAGCCCAGCAGTTAATTCTGTTGCAGCCTTCCTGGCTTCGATCTGCCAGCTTTCGGCCAAGGCAGCGGCTACACCCGAATAACACTTAGGCGTTGGGCTCCGTGTAGCAGCGTCCGAGCAACGCCCGAGTCCACGACCGCTCAAACTCCGGCGCTTTACCAAGACAACGCCGCCACACCAAAACGAAAGCCGCAGGCGCAAGGTGCGTTCGAAAAGTACGTAGCGATGGCGGAACGGCGCTGTGTTGTGACGTCGGTGCAGGGACCCCACCCACTCCGTTCGGATAATGCCAATATCTTTTGTGAGTGTGAGTGGCGGTGCGGGCGGGCGTGACTCAGGAGGGGGTGACTGAGAGTTGCTTTCACGTGCCCTTACTGAGAACGATTACATATGTCTTTCGGCACAAACCGAACGCATCACGTTCGCTGGTTCTGCTTCTGTGTCGTGTATCGATCTCTGCTGCTCTGCTTGCTCTTTCTTCAACGTGTTTCGGTGGTTTGTGTTCTTTTTCTAAGATAGGAGGCTGTAGAGTAGATGCACGCATATGTAAAATTTACGGACGGTTGGCAGCTGATATTGCCAACGTCTTTGATCAGAAGCTTCTCGCCCCGAAATGACGAAGACTTCGACGCCACCCGGATATACGAGGCCTACTGGGTGTCGGACTGCGGCGATGAAGAGGATTATTACGATGCTCACGTGCTCCTTCTGGGCGGTAAGTTTTTTTGTTGTTTTTTTTTCCTAGGGAATGGAGGCATCTTTTGGGGTGCGAGCTTGGTCAGATATGCTTGATCCGCACAACTAAGAGACCCGTTTCGTCACTCGGCTAAGCTACGCCTGTCGGGCCGCGACTGCCAAAAAGAGAAAAAAAAAAAAAAGGCTTACCAGAGTTAGAATTTTTATTGTTTTTTTTTGTCCACTCGTATGACAAGTAAAGTTCTCGCGCTCGGTCCTGCCGCGCTCACGCACAGATCATAGCTTTCCTGGTATTTTGCGACATGTCAACTAAACTGATATTTACAAAATTCGGTTCATATTTATTTTATCTTTTTGGAAAAAAGCATGTTTAAAAAATCAGATTTATGTTTAATATATGTATATATATTCCGCAGAGTCTGTGGATGACCTCCTGAAGAAAATGCAGACAAAACGGTACCCCATTCCAAGGATTGTCGGTGGAACAGCAAAGCTCGTAGGACCAGTAGGAAAGGCAAGTTTTGCCTTGCTGTGCCACTTTTCCTTGAACCAATTGTAAAGATTCATTATCCGATAGAGATAATCCAACACATCCACTCGAAAAACAGTTCAAGCCTTAAAAAAAAGCAATCGCATTTTTAGAGTGCTGTTTTACGGCGCTCCAACCAAGTGTTCAAGTGCTGCCCGACAAGTACTGCTATGGAGCGTTCAAGTGCCTTCGTTTAGCGATTAACATCATATTTTAGTGTAGTTCAGCCGAAATTAGCACGCTTACATGATCTCTTTCTTTCCTGATAAACTAACCATAGTTATTTCGGATTTTATTTTCGTGCATTGAAAATGATATCAGAAACCCCCAAAAATGACATATTTAGCTCGCTGTGGCGGTGCAGTGGTTAGCAGGCTGAGCAAGCAATGTGTTTTACTTTATGGAAGTCCAGGTTCAATATTGCATATCACAAGTAGATTTTTATTTTCAAAAGGATTTTTTTATTTTTGTCTCCAACTTCTGCGGCCCTGCATCGCAATACAAAGAATAATATACCTCACTACCGCAACATTGCTTGATCTGCACCTAATGGTAAGATAAAGCAGTGGTAAGCCTCTGATAGGTCATATATTGCAATAGAAGTGTGGTTTGTGTTGGAAAGCGTTCTGACCTTGCCCCTAAATTTCCGCTCATCAGAGCTCTCCGACTGCTAGTGCTTGGAATGTTGACAAAATTTGAATCAGCGAAGTTCAGTCTACAGAGGCAGTGGCCTCTGCAATTCGCAGAATGTGACGGCGCACTGCCCCTGTAAAGACTTTGGGTGCCACTTGAACTATCCTGTGGAGAGCCGTTAGACGGCACTCTAGGCACTGCAAAGAAAGGGGTCAAACTTAATTTTATTTATGAATAATTACTATTACACTTTTTTTTAATATTTGCTCATAGTAGCTTGTTGTAGTCAGCATTTTTTTTAACAGTAAAAAACAAATGGCACCTTTTTAATGAAATCAGCTCGGTTTATTATTTTTTGAAGTGGATTATCCTGCGGTCTGCCGGCATAATAACTAGGGGGAAAAAAATACCGGCAGCTGCCCCCTATTGGGTCTCGTATAAAACAAATTATGAAGACTATTTGAAGCTGTAGAGTAGCTCACTGATAAGGTGTCTGTCTCGTACGCAGCAGGACCCTGAGTCAATTGTCAATGAGGGATTATATGATGCTTTTTTTTAGGCATTTGACGATATCTGCAGCATTTCTTTTTTACAATTAACACTGAAAAATCTAATGTTGTCGACGAAACTTCGCTGAGTTAAATGGAATGGGACTGCCTTTCCTGGGGTGAATGGAGGACAGCGATACTTGTACTGCCGGTGGACAGGTGGGCCAATAGTGTTAATATTTTTCTAATGAGCAGCTGCAGACTGTGATACATGCGCCGTTCGAGTGATAAACACGCCGTCCGCTCCCCAGTGATACACGCGCCGTCCGAAACTGGCGGCATTTTTTTTTCCCCGGGCTGTTTTTCATTTACCCCCGGGAAGGGTGCAGTGCTATACCATTTAATTCAGCGAAGTTTCATTTGCAACATTACATTTTTCCTGTGTTAATAAAAAGAAAAGAAAAAAAATGCGGTAAATATTGCAAAAGCCCCCCCCCCCCACCAAAAAAAAAAAGTTTGAGAAAAAGAAAAAATAAGCCCACACTGCAATTGAACCAGGGTCCCAATATGTGTGAGATAGACACCTTACCAGTAAGCTACTCCACAGCTTCAAATAGCCGTTTTCTCAATTAGTTTTATATGAGACCCAATAGGGGACAACTGCCGGCATTCTTTTCCCAGGTTATTGTGTCCCCTGCCGGCAGAATATCCACTTCCTTTTTTTTTAGCGATTACAAACCTTACTTCCTTACTGAGCGAGCCTTGATATTTTGTCTGGGGCTGTTAGCGGTTGAGTTGTATAAATTTTAGATTCCTTCTCTTTGCATTCAGAAAGTCCAAGACCTCGGTCACAAGGAGAAGAGAAAACAAAAGGAAATCGGAAAGAAAACAAGGCTGCATGACATTGCCGCTGATTTCAGGAAAAAGCAGAAGGTATGAAATTGCGCCAATATAAGTTGGAAGTGTCTAGAGTTCCTTCCAGATGGAACAATAGTCGCCACTGAAGTTCTGTCTGCACTGAAGGAATGATAGCAAACAGTGTAGAGTTCCGTCGAAGCGGAACTATAAACTGAGCAACGGGGGTACTGCTGCCGCAAAGCGGCGTGTAAGGTGGGTCAGGGGAGTTACATTTTTGTAATGAGCCGCCACATACTGTTGCTGCGAAGCAGCGTAAAGAGGTGGACCGGTTAGGTTGACACGCACGTTTCATCGACACTGAATAAAAAGCCCTACGAAGATCACTTCGGAGACTGGACATTGGCAGTTTAGACGGAACTCTAGCGGTGACTATCGTTTTGTCTGGACGGAATTCTAGCCACAGCCATACAGGTTTCATTATTTAGGCAGTTGATTAAAGTCAGCAAACACACACGTTTTTGCCCAGATCAAGCAGACGGAGACACCCAGCCGCTACCAGAGTGACATGGTACCCATCACTGTCCTCAGGGAAAAAGAGGAAGTTATAAAAGAACTAAAAAAAGAACTGGCCAAAGAAAGGAGCCACAGTCGGCAGCTGGCTCAGGCCCTGGCCACAAAAATTGGTGTGTATGTTTCCCCCTCTCATAGTTAACGAAAACTTTGAAAGGAATATAGTTTTTACTGCTTGCCTTCTGGTTCAATTCAAACTTCATTTTTCAGTAGTTGCCGCAGGAGAGAGTAGAGACACAGCCACTACCTCCGATGAGGGGCTTCCCTTTTATGAGTCACCATTCCTTGAGTGGGGTGAGTTGCTTGGTAATGTTGATAGGCCACTCCATTTTTTCTTACATCCATCTGTGCATCTCCTTCTATTTAGAGAATGCACCCTATCCAATGAATGATGTTCACTGCGGCCCAGTTTCAGTGCCTTCAACTTCTGGCACAGGCAAGTTTTAACTGCTTTTCTTTATTTTGTTTTTGTTTGCCTTGTTCATTGCTAGCCATGGATGGCTCTGAGGAGTGAGAGAAAGAAATGCTCTGCAAAATGTCAGTCTACTGTAGGATAAGTGAAACACATAGATTGCATTCACGGCAGTTTGCAGCCGTGACAAGCTTTTAGCAAGATCAGAAGACTGATGTTGCTACTCAAATTACACCATATAAGCATCTCTGGGAAACGGAGGCTCCCAGAAAGGCTCCTGCAATCGGCACAATTCTCCCCAAATAAAAAAATGGCAGTTGCGTTCGCCAAGCAGGGTGCCTTTCCAGCAGGTCTCTACTTGAGCATAACCCTCCAGTATGCTCAAAGAAAATATACCATGGTTATTCACATAATTATCATCTTTATTTTGCCCGAAAATGAAGCTGCTTCCTGGGGTGCGTGACAGCTATGTGTGGCAACTTTGAAAGATAAACACAGAAATTAGGTATGGTTTGTGAAAGTTCCTGTTACTACCCTTTATGGTAAGGAAAATGAAGCTAAGATTTTTCTTACTGTGCTGGGCTCCTAAGTAGCGTCAAATCATTAACAAAGAAGATGTGGACTGAAAATGCAACCGAAACTGCATAAATTTGAAGAACCCCTTGCCTGATGTCATGGCTGTTTGCCGAGATCTTGGGTGTATCCAGAATATTATTTCTTTCCCTTTCTGACTCTGCTGATCACGTATCTGTAACATGACAGCCTGCTTCAGCTACCCTAATCACTTGGGCCGGCTCTGTGAAGCACGTGATTAAAAAGTATGCAGAATGTCTAAATACGGAACACGCCCAGTCACTTTCACGGCTTGGTTGTTCCGCGAGGCATGCCATTGAAGCACATGCTCTCATAGTTGTGCATCTCGGCAACGAGCGAACCTTTGCTCTGTGCATGCTTTCCCCTTCACCCGTGCGTCCTCTGCCTTGCATTGTCTGCTTGCTGTCGGCGACTCTGGGCTTTTGCGTGCCGTGTTCTTGGTAATTTTGAGTCAACGTCTTCTTGCCCAAGCCGACTGGGCACTTTGTCTCGTACTGCTTTCTCTCTAACTTCTTGTTGCTTCCTTTGCATATTCCGGATGCAATAAATACACAGGGAAACAAAAATCAATTCTTTTATATACTCAATTTGAGAGTGCATTCAATACTTCGGTGCATTATAAAAAGGAAGTATTTTACAATATTTGCCTGGCCAGATTATTTCTTTTCAATCTTCTAAATTGAAAAGTGGGTCTCACGTCTCTCAAATACTACCCTACAAGGCAGCGATTGATCATTGTGCTCGCCTGTAACACATCTTTCTTTTATGTCTCCAGGATGCCCATCTACACAGCGTGCGTTGCCTGCTAAAGTACTAGTGGATCAAGCTCTGGTACCGCCAGTTGACCAAGTACTGGGTGAGTGCCACAAATACAGAAAATAAACTGACTTGCAGGGTAGGAGAGGGGCAGTGAAGGATTCTACAGTAAGCATCATTGGATATTGATGAATGGCAGGGAGGTTAAGCCTTTTTATTTGGTGCTGGCATTCTAAAATATGGTGCCTTGTCCCACATACTGTCATTGCAAGTTCCTTGTTTTGTCCATTGCCAGCAAACCAAGTGCCAACATGTCCTGCTGAGAGAGTGCAGACTGTGCCGACTCCTCCCGCAGCTCTCTTGCCAGTGGCTGACGTCCCGCCAGTCGGTCAACAACAAGGTGAGTGCACAAATGAAGAAAGGATGACCTGACTTCTAGGGGGGGGGGGGGAGGAGGGTAAAGGGTATATCAAAATGCATTTGTGAATACTATAGGAAGACAGTTAACCATTGCACCAAACTACTCCAAGGGGCTAACCTTGCTCCATCCCGCTACATTTTGCCAAAATATGGGTAATCTACACTATGCTTGTACCAAGAAACCAATTTCGGTTGCCTCTCAATACCGAAACTAAACCGAGTACTGTAATTGAGCATGCATGTGTTATATGGCGCAAGCAGATGCCCGACACAAAGCCCCCTGCATCAATTGTCCATCCGGTCTTGCATGGTTTTCCTGCCGTCTCGCGCTCTCGTGGTCTTGTTGGTCTCGTCTCGCCTCTTTTTTTTATAAATATTTTCACGATAGACGCAGGTGTATGCGGACGCTCTGACACTAGCGTGCGTGCTGGGTAGCAGCCATGCCACATGCTGTAAAACAAAACATTTTATTTTTTTGCGGCGGGAGTTATTTTGTGAGCTGGAGCACTCGTTTATCAAAGCAAGGGTCGTGGGAAAACTATATTTTTCTAACTGCCTTTCAGTCACCGCGGCCGTGCGACGTCGGGTGTTGCCGTCCCCACCTCGCTGCAGATATGACAGCTTCTAAAATGAAATTAAGTGCCGACACATGTTCATCAACATTCCTGTCCTTGTTTAAATATCCGTTACTACTGCTGTGTCAAAGTATTGATTACCTAGGTTTCTGTCGGTGGGCTTTCTTTCGTATAAAATGTACCGCAAAAGAAAGTGGGTGAAGAGAAGTGAGCTAAAGCAAAGAAGGCAAAGTGTGCACGCTGAACCCTCATAGCGCGCTTGTTTGTCGCGAGTTCAGTCGTTGCACAAAACGCTCCGTCTTGACCCTGGCTTGCGAAGTATTGCATCTATGCGCTCAGGTTCTTTTTTTGTGTGTGTGTGTGTGCTTAGCTTGTATTTTGTTTGCCGGCCTGGCAAGCACGTGGCACCTCATTTGCCGGCTTGGCAAGCACGGGCTGCTGGACTGTTCTTTGTCGTATGCTCGACAATTAGATTTTGCATGCAATTTTTGGAATCAGTTGGCGACGGAGTGGAGTGGCATGGTTTCGGTTTCGGATCTTGAGCTCCAGGTGTTGGCAGCTGCGCGGTTCCGTAAACTTTTTGTGGGTCACGGCACTCTTGAAGATCAGATTCCACCCTCTCCTCCACCAAATCACACCTGCTCTGTCCAGTTTGAAGTGTTCAGCAGTGTCATGATTTCCACTATCCTCCGCATAAGAAATAACCGTTTGCTTCAACTTCATCGTGTATAAAATTCTCTTCACACTGATGGTGGAGGATTTCCGCAAACCACAAATGCGCAGTGAACAGAGTATGATTGCGAGACGAACGCCGACAAACACTGCCATCCATTAAGTGATGTTGAAACCAAGCGCTAGCGACCGTTCGCGACTCCGGCGCTCGAGCTTAATGGATAACAAGATGATACCGGCATCGCCGCTCTCAAATTTCTTGCATGGGATGGGGGTGCTTACATTCGCATACAAACTTTTTTTCAGGCGTCTCGTTTGGAAAAGGTGGGGGGGGTGGGGGGGGGTGCTTAGAATCGCGAAAATATGGTATTTGGTAAATATGGTAAACCTTCAGTTGAGAGTGCTTCATCTATGTCAAATTCGTCCTTATTTATTTTGTGCTTTCCTACTAACAGTATAGTTCAACCCATTTTTTGTCAAAAAAGGAATGGGCATTTCCTTGGTATATTACGATACATATAAAAGTAAGCGCTTGTTAATTATATATCTTATTACTTGAATGGGTGCTCTAATGCAATTGGGGACAATACATAGTGTACTCGGTTATCAAGTGTATCCCACGGTAATGCTGTTCCATCTTACTTAAGATAACATCTGTGTTACAGGACTTCAGCTGCCAGTGCCTGTTTTGGACAGGGAAGATCCCACACCACCGGCTTTTTCTGAGGAAGATGGCATGGTAGGCAACCACATTGTTCTATTGTTAGCATTTTGTGTTGCATCATTGTAAACTTTTTTATGCCTTTAGAAGCTTCTTGCTGTTACAAAGTACTAAGTTAATGCTATAAAATATTCTCATTCACAGTCACGTTTGAAAGTAAACTGAATGCTCATCAATTGGAGTCGCTGCAAGTGGGTTCACTAGTCACACTGGTCGAGAGTGTTAAGAGCCGTTCACACATTTGCAACCGAGTACGACCGAGAGAGACCAGACCGGTCTTTAATCCTCTTGCGACATCTTAGGACCAGCTCCGCTGTAGCGTATCCTGTTCTAAGACGTCTTACTGGGTCTTACTCGGTCGCAAGAGTGTGAACGGGCCTTTAGGAGTCTCGGGAGGACTAGTGGCATCCGAGAAGAGTGTGTTTACTACGAAATCTGGATTTCGGCTATTCGAACCTGCTGTTGTGTGTACAGTGAAGTCTAGCGGTCTGGTTTGGTGCATATGTGACGTCGGTACGCTCGACTGAATGAGCCTGTTGTGGACCGACAACTCTCCGAAGACAAGCTTCATGGGGATTCACTCCTGCCATTGGCGTACCACTGTCAACATTGAGAAGGAATTTTTTTTTTTTTTTTAATTTTAGTTTGCCAATATTTTTTTTAAATATTGTGATTTTCGGGAAAATTTTGGTTTATCTTGGTTCCTATGTTTTGTGAGGTCAGTTTTAGTGAAACTTCAATCTTGATCAAGATTTATTGCAAGGCTCCATTAATGCATTCACAATATATATGGAGGAAACAATGAGAAGCTGCAGTGGATAGGTTAAGCATGCCGAAAAAGCTTAAATATAAAAAATATGCTGTACGCGGCAAAGTGCTCAGGTGGCTAAGTTGTCATTATCCAGAATCCCAGAATGACCGAACCGAGCGTGAGCAGATGATGTGCGGGCAAGGAGGGAAGCACGCACAAAACCTTTGAAAGTCGTTAGACTTTCATGACTAAGCGAATGATTTTTCATTGCAGGTACACCTCGGTGGCAAGATAAAGCTTTCGAAGCTAAAGATTGATGATTTAGTAGACAGACTCCCTCCCAAACGATATGTGAAAGATTTGTGCAGGTGTATTTATACTCACGAAGAGATGTGCGCGAGAAGTGTGACCGGTGCCCCCTGCCGGAGTCATTTGAAGGATGGGGCAAAGGGGAAGCTGCCGGTAACCCCAATGAAACTGCTGGCCCTTGCAAGTAAGTGAGAAAGCTTGTCCTTGAACAGCTCATGCAAAGGCGACTGAAGATGCTCCGCAAGATTTGAAATTTGTTTAAAATATTTTTTTGAAATAATTAAGTACAAGCATGACACTGCTAATGCAAGCAACAGATTACCATATTTTAATTTTTTTTCCTAGGAATTGGGGCTTTGCCCATCATTCTGCTAACGCAAAAAAAGAAAAAAGGATTGCCATAATTTTTTTTAATGAATTTGTGATTTGTGATTGTCATACTGGCATGGTAAAAGGAGCTAATTTGGAGAACTAACCTAAGTGGTAAAGTTTTCTGCCCATCATTCTGCTTTTAACGTAATGGAAAAAGCTGCTGATTCGGTGTTCTCGCTAACAGGGTCATGCAATGTAGTGCATGCACGGTAGTAGATGATTTACAGAAATGGAAGGATTATTTCCATGTCTTGATTATTACGGTATCTCTACTTCCTGGAGATTTCTTATAATTTTAATTTTATACCATTTTTGGTATCCTTTTGAGTTACTTTGCAATTTAAGCGAGTTCAATGAAATACAGTAGAATTGGTTGACGAGATTTTTTAGGGAAAAGTGACAGCCAATTAAGCGTTGGGAGGCTTATAAATGAGAGGAAGCAATTATGACTGCAGCTGGTTTCAGATAGAATTTCACAGCCTTGGTGAAGTTTATGGTTATTGCAATATTTGCCGAGTGTTTGTTTTTCAGAAATGTTATTTAAAGTTAGCAATTAATTTTCAGTTGCAACTTACACATGGCAGCTTTTAATAGTGAGCAAAACTTTAGAGACCATTGAGCTGACCCAGATGTTGACCCCCGTCAAGTACTGCTCCTGGCACATGAGTGCAGAGTAGTGAAGCTCCACATGCATGCTAGTATGAGGGGAACTGTACACTGTGCTTCTGCTTGGTTAAAAAGTTGGGATCACAAGAAAAGTTAAACCAGTAATAGGATGGGAAAGCAAGCAAAACTGAGCGCAGCAGTAAAAAGCTTGCATCGAGCGTCATGGCATAGTCAGTGCAAAGAGGTGAGAAAAGGGGCAGCAGAGCAGAATAAGGGGCAGCAATGATCCAACACATCAAATCGACCGCATAATATTGTACATTTTACTTTAGGGAAAGCAAACAGATTAAATAGAAATTGATACACCTATCACTACGGGAGTTTGGGATCAGTGTTAATTAACATAAAACTGAAACAATGTGTCAATCACTTCCACTATTGCACTTGTGCGATAGGGGAGGGAAGCAGGTAGTGTTTTGACATTGGCCTTTTCACCGACCTCTCTGAAATTTTATTATGTTATGACCTCACCCACAGCTCACTGTCCTTGCCCTTTTGTTTGTATAAGTTATATTTCTGTCGCTCTTGGATCATACTTCCTGAAAAGTAAAACACAAAGTTCTTAATAATTTTGGTAGTTTGAAACACTTGTATGCAGAAAAACTGTACGGTGAACGTGACATACGCACTGTCTTCAGAAACGTTTGATGAGCCAACAAGAGGAAATCTTGGAGCTTACTTTATTTGACTAAAGCACCTCAAAAAGCAGGTGAAAGGGATGGACAGGACCAAGCGCTAACTTATAACAACACAAACATGTTCAATTGTAAGGTAGCACTCCGTGCTGTCCATCCTTCTCTTGTGTCCACGCTTTTTAGGCGCTTTTCCATTCAAATCATGCACTAATTAACTAGCCCACCTAGCCATTTTATTGCTTGTTTTATTGCCTATCTAACACACATCTATTTAAAATTTCCCCAGATGGTCTCATGTACTACGAGGGAGCCAAACCCACCGAAGCTCGGCACACGGGCCCCGAACTTCAGAAGATTGTGCGGGAGGTTTTAAAGGAGTTCCTGCCCGACAACGCAAGACAAGGCACAAGAAGGAGGGAACCACCGGCACCCAAAGAATAAATGTGCATGCTTGGGTGAAACAGCACACAAGATTTACACCCAAGCCTCCATCCTCTCAATAAATGTTCCTCGAGGCATTTAGGCATAACTTGTTTACCTGTGTATTTATTTCAGCTGGTTGAATGGCTAAACTGGTTTGTTCAGCCAATTCCCTCAGCATGACAAATCATTGAACCATCTGGTCATGCTAGGTGATCTACCCAGTGTGACCAGATCACCCACCATGACCAGATCAACCAGCATGACCAGCATGCCAAGCTGGGACCAGCTTGCCAAGCTGGAACCAGCTTGCCAAGCTGGTCCCAGCATGACCAGATTAACCACCATGCCAAGCTGGGCATGCTGGGGCAATAACCCAGCTTGAAGCTGGGACCAGCTTAACCAGCTTAAGCTGGTTTTTTCAATAGGGTAGTCTTTATATGTATTTTGTAGCTCAAAGAATTCCTGTTTTAAGACTTCTAGTGGGGTATTTTTCTTAGTGTACTCAGTAAGTGACAAGTTTGTGATGAGCAGACCATGTTCCCATGGTGCTACTGTTCCCAGAAGCTGAGCAACAGGTGGGTTTGTCTCAAGGCTAGCCAAAACGGCCGCGGTCTTGTTCCGCAATGAAAAGGGAGGCTTAACAGCGGGCTTGCTTTGGAAGGTTCGTTCATAACGTGTTCCCTCTCCAGGTGAAAATATGAAGTGGGATTTCAAGTGGTCCCACTTGATTTAAAGTGGTTCCAGTTGATGTCCAGTTGTGACCACTTGGATGCAAGTGGTCCTTCAAGTGGTCCCACTTGATGCCCAGTTGTGGCCACTTGGATGCAAGTGGTCCCACTTGACGGGGGTCGCTTTCCACGAGTTCCCGGTGACGGAGATCCGGAACGACTGGCTGAAGAAAATCTCTTGCCAAGCAGAAGGCAAATCAGTTACCCAACAAACTATGTAGCATAAAGAGAAAATAGGTTCTCTTCATGTTCATAACACAAAATAGGTCGTGGTACATATAAGTTTACAGCGTCATCCTTTACATGCCGTGTTTCGAATGTTGGACGCTGTATTATAACCTTCCTCATTTTGAGCGTTTAGTTAAATATGTAGTGATGCTGATACATCTACGTACCGGATCAGCCGTCATTCACCGGAAAGAATGATGTTCACGTGTTAATGTTGCGAGCTCGCGAATTTCAGATGACGCGGAACTTGGTGACAGGGTGTATATTTTAATTATGAGCATGTTAGACGTCGTTTGTTTATCTGATACTGCTTACTGTATTCGTTACTGTTTTCGAGTTAGTGCGTCACTAATAAAGAAGTTAGTTGTCTGTGTCCTAGTGAAAATAAAAGAATAATAGTAAATATACAGCTTGTCTCTGTCTCTCCTATTTTAACCATTGTTATGAGTCTGCCTATTTTAATGGTCTATTTTAAACATTTTTACGCTTTTGCCTTTCCTACAGCATTATTTCAAGAGATCGAATATATGTTTCTTCATGTATACAATATAGTATGTTCATTACTGGCCTGGCAAAAAATTTATGAGCGGACAAGAGCCATATCTTAAAACCGAAACTAATATATTTTTATTGAAATTTGGAGTATTTCTGTGTGTGCATTCTTCACAAAAGGTATCGAACTAAAGCCGGTCGTATTAAGTGAGAAAAAAGATTGTGCGTGTGGCCGCGCTATAGGACTCGCTATATAGCTATACTGATAAGCAAACACTCCCATTGGTCTCCGTTGGCTTCACATGAACTTAGCTCTTCTCAAAGGGAAAAAATAAATAATTAATAGACCGGCAATAGAAAGCGCTGTCACTTTACTCTGTTTACAGAACATGTCAAGAAAGCTATGCGGTTGTCGACAGAAAAGGTTACAATCAAACTCGTGGGTTTTATCAACACAACCGCCGCCCGTCGCGTGTGACCGCGCGCGCAGTTGGAGATGATACGCGGCGGCGCCTGGCGGATTTCGCTGTCCCCAGCTGTGGTCACGTGGTATTTTCCGGTACACGCGCTCCCGTAGAGAGGGGAGAGCTGACCTGGTCGCCCTTTATAGAGTTGGTCGTGTTCCGGATGCAGATTCCAGAACATTTTTGTGGTGGAGATTAGTTAATCGCGAATTCCTATTACATCATCGAAACGATGTTCGCGCTAGTTCGTTTTTTAAAAGAATTTGATCAGAAGGGGTACGTGGTTCCGGTGCGGTGCATTAAGGACTTTCATCCGGTGAACGAAAATGACTTCGATAAGAACGGAGTATACACGACGTTCTGGGAGGACAATGAAAACTCCGAGAACACTGGATCGTATCCTTCGCAAGTGCTGCTTCTGGCAAGTAAGTAAGACTTAATTATTACAAATAAATAATACATAAAATTAGGAGGGCGTGATCGTATTCATAAAATACGCGCGGACGCGCGACTTCAAGGGAAACGTGTCTGCGTGGTGGTCGCGGTCATTTAATTTAATTAGGCAGCCACTGATGGGAAATATCAAATATGTCAGTCACATGTACACTGCTCGTAACGACTAGCATGCGCACGTAATCCGCATTTTCTCACTGGACGAGTTAAGAGCCCCTTTCGAAATCCACGTGCTGTTCGTCAGAAGGTTTGAGCCCACTGCACGTGGAAAGACCAGCACCGCAAACTGTGCAAGAGCAAAACTACGTTAAACGGTGATTAAGTGTTTTAGTAGTATTTATATGGCTCAAGTTTTGGTGGTTTTGATGACAGCCTTTTATTTCAGTTGCCAGTGTACACACAATTGTTATGCGAGGAATTCATTGTCCAACACTAGGTAAATGCGTAATTTTGCGTCACACTCGCTTCGTCACGTGGTAATAGTGTGACTCTTACCCCAAAATAGCAGGGAGAGAAAGAACAAGCAAAATGTGTCAATCATTTTTGCTGGCAACAGCACCAATAGACGACTAGATGACAACTTATTCATACTCGCGTAGTATATAGAGATAACAATTACTAGTCAAAAGACATTACGGGTAGCATTGGATATCAAAGTTCTTACATTCATATATCTCAAAATTGCGACCTAATGAGTGCCAAACTCTGTTGTATAAATATTTGATGTACTATTTTAAGTAATTTTTTTTTTTGTTGTAACACAGATTCCGAAGAAGAACTGCAAGCGAAGAGGGCATCCAGAAGGGTGCGCAAGGCCGTAATCCACCCTTCAGATCTTGAAACTGGAGAAAGAAGTGAGCATGAGGCACCTGCTTCTCAGAAGCAAACATCCAAACAGGTATGTTGCACTCATTTATACTTAGTGCAACTTCATAGTCTTTCAGGACTGTCGTAACTTTTTACAGGAGAAGAAAAGGCAGAAAGTGCACCAGTTGGCATCTAAGAGCTCTGCCTATCAGAGCATCCTTCAAGAGCATCTGGAAAACTCTAGGAAAAAAAATGAAGCCACCTGTGCCGTCCAGGTATGTGGTCCATAAATATGCATTTAACACAAGATTTTGATACTTTGTGTGCACAATGGTCCAAATTTTTTTACTGCTCAGGTCTCTACAAAACGACGTCGTCCTGCAACTGAATCGGACAGCGACAGTGATGACTATGTCGTTTCTGCGTCAGAGCTGAAGCGTGCCAGGAGCAAGGCGAGGTACTGGCGCCACCGCTGTGAGGAAGCCATCAAAGAGAAGGCCCAACTCACCAACATCATAGAATCTATGAATGGGACTATCGCTAGCAAGCTGACAGCCAGTAAGTATGTCTTCATTCATTCAGCTGTTTGCGTAGAAGCCTGTGGTTCTATTCAGCAGGGGTGGAAGCGCTGCGCCAATTGCGCCACCCTGCGCCAATCCACTTCCCTGCGCCAGCCTGCTCCAAAACGCCAATTTCAGCTTTTTTTTGGGTATTTTTTCAAAATTTAGCGGCAAACAGTCGGCCACTGGCCACCATGTGGTGTGTACTTTTGTTTAGGTGTTAGTGCGGGTAACTCGTGCCAACTCAACTGGGGCTCCGAACCACGTGTAACTGCAGGGCGAGGCGTCGATTTTAGTTCATCGAGAGTGAGATGTCGATTTTGACTACAAAGAGCTTGATATACGAACACATCGGTTTGGTTTCGGGCGTAGTTGGTTGGCGCGGTTGGAGCGTGCATGCAGTTGCCTGTGGTCCCGATTTGCCGTGATCGTGAGAGTTGGCGCCTCGGCACCGGTGGGCTACCTCGGCCATCAACATGAGCAGAAGTAAGTGGTCTTTACTAGCTTTACCTGTTATTTGGTAGCGTACCATATTTTGACGCTTAGCCGTTAAGAAACACATACTATGTTAGTTACGTTTGTTTTTCTTTGCGAACGAAGTTAAGAAACACGCGCTATGTTAGTTTCGTTTGTTTTTGTTTGCGAGCGCATGCACATGCGTCAACATGAGTAAAAATAAATGGGTCTTTACTAGTTTTACCTGTTATTTGGTACCGTACCATATTTGGACGCTTAGCCATGAAGAATCGCGAGCACAGGCACATGCGTTCTCGAGCTCAATCTGTCTTGTCAAACCGAAACCAAAACCATCATTGTGTGCGCGAATGTGCACACTGCCGTGTGTTGTCTCCCGCCGTCAGACCACTGGCGAAAACAATACCCGCGATCTTAAGCGAGTTGGTTAATTGGCAGTGCTACACACCTTTTTGTTTCTTTCCTTTAGCGTGGAGGAGTGGGGGTTACATCAGAAATGCCGTGCAGCACTCCCGCACTGCCGATTTCTGTCGTGAACGCACCTTAATTTGCTATAGCCACTCTACTCGTACAAGTTTCGGGTATAGGTGTATCTGGTTAGGGGGGGGGGGGTTGGGTAGAGAGAAGCTGGTGGGCTTTTTGTCACGTAAGAAGGCAGCCTGCCCCACAGGGATCAGCGCCTGATCAGCTACATCTCATTTTCAGTCTCGTTCAAACTGTCTTCTCTTAAAGCACTTCTACTGAGTGCACAAGAACTCATAAGCAAGGCTGTGGCAGTTAAGGACATGGACAAGGTGGGGAGTGGACACCTCCTGCTAAGTGATGTGAACTCTGAACTGCTCAAAGTACTCGAGCGCATAAAAGAAATTGACTCTGCTCTTCAAACTGTGAAAAAGGTGAACTTCAGTTGTTTCTAATGTACACAGATTCAGCTTAGTCCCAACCCCCTTTTTTTTAACATGGAAGCCTGTGGACTCTTCTTGTCAGTGTTTATGCTGCATATGTATTAGTGGCTGTGATATCGTTTAAGGCAATATATTTTTCTATCTGAAGTAATATAGATATAGCTTTGTATGTTAACTTGGGTGTAGGGATTACTCTATTTTATGAACAGGGATTGAGAACATTTGTATTTAATGAAAACAGGTCAGCAAGGACTGCTTTATTTTGAAACATGTTGTGGTACCTTAATTTTTTTTATGGAGACACACAATGCACAACATTTTATGGAGTACATAAGGTTGCGTTGCTCTTCTAGTCGATGCTTAAAGCTGCATATGTACGAGTGACTGTGGTATTCTCAAGATAAAAAATACACATTTTATTATGCATCTGAATTTTTGTCAAATGTCAGTAGCCTTGTATTTTGTTACTAAACTTGATATAGGGCTTTTTCAGCAGTGATTGAACTTGTGTATTTTTTATTAAACAAAAACTGCAGTCAGCGAAGGTAGTTAATCGACACCTTGCAGTGGTTTAGTATTCTGGATACATGTTTACAATTGGTCTATTAAACAGACGGTTTTGTACTGGCGTGGCTGAAGTTGTGCTTTTATTGTAGGGGCCTCCCATATAAAGTCTATCATGATTCTGCCTGCTGCCGGAATGGTTCTCAAAGCTTTTCCTTTGCATAAATTGCCAATATTCCATATTTTAATGCAATAGAAATAGAAGGGTATGTATAGTATTTTGCTTGAAAATTATTCTGAAATGTGCATGCACATATTTTTGCTACGTTTTCACATTTAGCAACAACAAATCACTTTTAGACACCTGTCTAAAACCTACTTCTACGGCTACAAAACTTACTTTTGCTGCTCCCGAGCTGTTCTAAAGCGAGCCTTTTACTGCTCCAAAACTGCTCCAAAGTGGGACTTTTGCTGCTCCCAGCCCTGCTACAAAAGGCTCTAGCCCGCTTCCACCCCTGATTCAGTGTATTTTTGGAGACTGCATGCCCGTGTTGTTTCATACATACAGAGAATACTTAATCTCTTTTGGATGGCTTACTTTTTTGACGTTGGCATCATATGCATCTGATGAGCTGTCACATTTCTGAACTAATCTCTCCTTAAAGGGCAACTCCGCTTCATTTTTGGTTTTGAAAAAACAATGCAGTCCTCTTCAGTATCGCCTAGAAAGACCACACGTGAAATCTTACGACGCGGTTCTGTCTAAATGTTTCTTAAACGGTCCGGCAAACTTTGCAACTCGCCAAGTTGCCGAAATCGGCTGACTTGAGCGGGCGAATTCAGGCGCAACCAACAGCGCAGTCGGAGCCAACATTGAGCTAAACGCCATCTATATGGCCCCCTTTTGCTTGTTTTCACTTCTCCGGGCGAGCGTAGCGCATGACGTCAGCAACGTTGCCTCTCGGCGCTCAGCAGTGTCCACGTGATTGGCGTAACGCGCCTGCGCAGCGCGTCTCTTGGGAGCCGTTAGGCCGCCCGCCGTGGTCCCGCCGTTACCGCCGTCTTCCGCGTCACAACCGCCGTCGTCGTCTCACCGATCGTGATTGTCTCTCGGAGTTTCGTCCACACTACGGACACCACGTGCGCGCACACTTATGCCGCAGTTGTGCAGACGTCGTCGAATGCCGTAGACACCAAAACGTGGCGAAGAGTGCGGTGCACACGACACTCGCGCCTGCCACACACCCGCCCCAATCCCGCCCGTCGTTGGGCCGAGGATCACGTGACATCTCGTATCACGTGATGGCCATGTACTTGGCGACCCGAGGCCAATGTTGCCGGGCGGAGCCGAAGTTTCGGTTTCGATTTCCGCTCGTGTTTAAAATCAGATTTAAAAATATATATCTCATTTTTCGCGGAGCAAACAACGTAGTTTCTTTTACTAGGGCTTTTTAATTCGAAATCAATCATTATCCCGAAATCTTCGGAATTGAGCGGAGTTGCCCTTTAAATATATAGGTGCAATTTTCACTGATTTGCTTGGTTGAAATTGGTGTATAATGCTTAATCGAAATATTATTTTTTCCCTGAGGTTTAAGGTTTTCATGTTGGTTTGCATTACGATAGAGGTTTCCAAACTAAGGCAGTGTTTTTCATTTGTTCAGTTGAGGAGAAACTGGAGTCAAGAAGTATGAAGGCCTATTCAGCTGCCAGAAGTGCAGGCAGTTCGTCCAGGTAAGGAGTCCGTGAGCTTATACTAACATGTTTTTATTAACTTAAACAGAACTGAACTGATAGAATATATTTTTTTATAAACTACGAGATGTGAGGTGTTGGCTAAAAAATCTCTTGCCAGTGGGAATTTCTGCCATTTTCACCTACAGGTTTGAGCACAGAAAAACGCTCCTTAGTATGAAGGTAAAGAAAGTAACATCTAAATGGCCCCATCTTTCAAAAGTCAGTCTGCTTTCCATTGTCAGCCTTAATTATTAGGGCACCAGTGTGTACATATGGATCTCGCTGGCCGTTTTGAGTTATCTGAAATTAATGTTATGACATGAGTATTTTGTAGCTTTAGTAAAGTTGTAAGAGTATTTGGTAATATGTATTAACTATGATGGATTGTAGCCTGTAGGTCATACTTTTGTTTTTGTTTATAGATTCCCAGCAAGAAGATCCATGGATTCCAAGATTAAGCAGTGGTAAATTTGGGCAATAATTTATAGTGCAGCAGTCTAATGTGACAGTCATGTTTTATATGTCATAATTGGCCTGTCGCTCACACAGAATTTTTAGGCCTGTCCAGTACATGTATGCTATAATATGCTGAGCATTCTTGACTCAACTTGCAAAAGTATTGATAAGAAAATGACTTACAATGGATAACCTATCCACAACTTTACCCAGTGTTACATTTAAAGTTCAATACTTGAGGGACACATGTTTCAGGCTGCATACCACATCGACACGTCCCGGAGACAAGTGTGCAGAGAGCACGAGCAACACCTCCCAATCTTCCAGTAAGCTTGGCCAGAGGACCCCCAGAAGTGCCCAACACTGAGCAGCTAGATTCGCCCCCAAGAGATCCCCCAAGTATCCTCCCAACAGATGACCAACCCAGGAGCTTCCAAAGAGCCACCTCGGGATCCCCATCAGCCACAGGTAAAGTAGCCAAGTTGACTAGGCACCAGTGTTGTTTTAGTGCTCTTTTCAATATTTTGGCTAACTTATGAAATCTTGGCCTCTCCTCAGTGGATGACCCTCAGGCTGTGGGTCATGCTCCTTTTACTGACATCGGTGGTGGCAGGGTAAGCACATAATTAACATGTATTCAAGGTCGCTTCTAAATGATGTTTCTACTACTTCTGTAGTTCCACTTGAAAAGGGGCCTGACGGTTGGCAGCAAGCAAGCAAAGAAAGCCTTTGGACAGACGAAGCCAGCGCTAGTAGCAAAGGACATATCACAAGCAATTTGGGGTCGTCGGGGGCTGGCCGAGCGAACCTATGGGGGTAAATTAGCCCCAAAAGACTATTACAAGTCTGGTGCCACTGCAAGGAAGGAGATGACCCCTGAAAAAGTGGCCCTGGTGATTGGTAAGTTTGCACATATTTTTGGTATGTGTGATCTGTGCGTAATACACTTTGCTTTCTGCTGTCTTGCAGAGACAGTGACATACTGGGGATTCCGAACAGGAATATCTGTGACACACGCCCTCAAGAACATGTCAACTATTCTGTCGCAAAAAACCCAAGATGTGCGCAAGAGCATGAGGCGTTTGGACATGTGAATTGAGCAGAGGCAGGGATCTAAAACAGCTTTTTGTGAGTTAAGGCTCGTTCACACTCTTGCAACTGAGTACGACTGAGAGAGACAAGACCGGTTTTTAATCCTCTTGCGACTTCTTAGGACCAGGCGCGCTGCTGCGGAGCTAGTACTAAGAAGTTGCAAGAGGATTAAAACCGGTCTTGTCTCTCTCGGTCGTACTCAGTTGCAAGAGTGTGAACCAGCCTTTAGGAGTAGGAATGCAATTGTGCTGTAAGAGCTACAAAAAATGCAAACCTTTCAGTTCAGAGCACTGTTCGCCCATGCCTAGTTAGGGGGTCTCTACGGAAGATGCAATATGAACAAGGATAGAGATAAATGGGGATATTGAAGGTTTACCCCTGCACACATCAGTTAAACCTAGAACACCTTTTTTTTTAAATTCTGCCATATGTAAAAAAAATGTGTATTACGCCGCTTTTCTTTGGCATGTACAGTTGGAAACAAAAGTTTCCGGACCACAGGAGCTGTGGCAGATTTGCATTGCTGCGCCCTCTGATGACTCGGCACCTGGCGTCGAGACCGGCGCTTAGCGCATGCACATCCTGCGATGCTTGCAGGGATGCCGGTTTCCTCGTCTGCAACTCCCGATGTCCGATTGTTGACAACCTCTCACATGATGCTGCTTCAGAAGCAGCAGTGGTAAGAGGTGCCCGTGAATCAGCGGAGGAAGGATTCGCAGATCTTACCAGCTTTTACGGTGGCGTGCCTTTTTCGCCAGCTCTTTTCACTCAACCCAACTAGTATCCATTGCCAGTGATAGCATGCCTTCCTGAACGCCGTCTGAATGTTATTGCTTATTATGATAAACTTTATTTTTACATTTAATGTTTCCTTACCTGAACTGATAAACAGTAAAGGATGTAGCAGCAGCGCCACGCGGCATTTTACCAACAATCGAGGCACGGGAGCCGCAAGCGAGGAAATCGGCATCCCTGCGAGTATGGAAGAACGCACAGAGCCAAGCACCGGTCTCAACGCCAGGTGCCGAGTCATCAGAGGGTGCAGCAATGTAAATCGGCCACAGCTCCCGTAGTGTGGAAACTTTTTTCCCAGACTGTACCTATCCTGCAAGAAATATTCTATCCCAATTACCAGTTTGATGTCTCCTGATTTGATATGTTTATTTGAAGTGTTTCCATGTACATGCATTGTTTAGTGAACAGCTCTTGGTTTTAATAATGTGACAGTTAGTGTCTTGTTCATTTTCGTGAATGAAGGTAGACATGATTTTGTTTTTATTTCCTACTTTAGATAGTTTAATTATATTCACTCTGTGATTCTTGACGCTACCATTGTTGAAGTTTTGTTTGTTAATGCTGTCTTAGCAAAGAGGAATTTCAGATGTATATACTTCTTTTGATGTATTCTTTGTATGTGTACATTAAATTTACTTCATCTTCAGAAGTCACTGCAATGCAAAAAAAAAAAACCTTTTTAAACCGTCTGGATAGGACATATATGTCAAAAGTTATTATTGGAGAGAAAGCAACTGAATTGAAGTAATATTTACGGTTCGATACTGATTTTAGTTTGCATCAATTTGTCAAATAGTCACTCTCAAAACTAGCCACCATTTGAAGAATGTCGCACAGATAATACTCTCTAGAAAGACGTGTCGTTCATGGGACTAGACACTACAAAGATTACGTAAACAGCTGAGGAGTCTTTCTCCTTCCAAACAAATGGGAGGCTGCAAAAAGGGTTACTATTAGTTTGACATTTTCCTTCGAATAGTGGCTACAGATGAAGTCAAACTAAAATGGACCTCGCTCCGTACATATTGCTCTAATTAAATTATTTTTCATTTAAAGTGTATTTTGTGATATCTGTGGCCTATACCGACTGTTTGAAACTTTTTTCATTCCAATTTTGCTTTTAAGTAAGGTAACTTAATTTTTTCCCAAGCATGTAGATTTTCTTTATGAAGCATACGTCGTTTTGTACTAGAAAAAGTGGGGCCATGTTAAGTTAATCGAGAATGACTTCTTGACCCGTGTGCTTAATGTAATATGAAAAAAAAAAAGTAAACTGATATAATGTTAATACTTCAAGGCTCATTTGGACTCTCAGGACACATTTCCTTTTGTATTTGCTAATCAAAGGTGTCAAATAAAATATGGATTTACATATTTGACCATGATTATGAAGTCTTTTACGGAAAACACAGCTGGTCTCATTTGAAGTGGGACCGCTTAAAGTAGTCCCACTCCAAATGAGACCACTTCAAGTGGTCCACACATCAAGTGGGACCACTTGAAGTGGTTTCACTTGAAGCGGTCCCATTTGAAGTGGTTCCACTTGCCAAGTGGTGCCTGTTCGATAAACCACTTCAAGTGGGACCTCTTCAAGTGGTTCCACTTGCAACATTTTCACCTGGGAGATCTACTAGTTCCCGACACGGATGTTGTACTACAGACCGTATCCTAAGGGAATACATTAGACCTAGGACATCTCGTCTTTTCTCTAGAGACATTTCATTAGCTTCAGCATAGAGGCTCAGCACAGGAGATGTACGGAACGCACCGGTGGCGAGTCGGATCCCTTCGTGATGGATTGGATCCAACATTTTCAGTGTTGATGCACTCGTTGATCCATACACCAAACATCCATAATCTAGGCGTGACCGCACAATCGATTTATAGAGTCTTAGGAGGCACAGTCGATCGGAGCCCCAAGTCATGTGGGAGAGGACTCCCAGAATATTAAGGGATTTCTGGCATTTTTGTTTTAGCATTTTGATATGCTGGCTGAAAGAGAGCTTGGAGTCGAATATAAGCCCTAGAAACTTATACTCTGTTTTTACCTCAACTGGTGCATTGTATATGGTCAACGAAGGCGTCGGCATCACACCACGTTTTCGTGAAAAACAAACACAAGCAGTCTTCTCCGTGGAGAACTTAAATCCGTTATTGTCAGCCCACCTTGTCACATTATTAATAGTCAGTTGAAGACGCCGTTCGCAGATTGTGAGGTTACATGAGGAAACAGCGATCTGGAGGTCATCTACATACAGCGAGTAGTGGACTGAAGGTGGTATGACACGCGCGATAGAATTGATTTTTATAGCAAACAGAGTAACACTTAGGACACCGCCCTGTGGAACGCCGTTTTCCTGTACGAACCATCGTGAGTGTACAGACCCCAGCCTTACTCGGAAAGTGTGTCTACCTAAATAGCTCTCAATGGCATGGAACATGCGGCCCTGGATACCAATGTCAATCATGTCCCTCAAAATTCCATACCGCCAGGCAGTATCGTATGCTTTCTCAAGATCGAAAAACACAGAGAGGCAGTACTGTCTATTGACGAACGCCTCTCGAACAGTTGTCTCCAATCGAATTAATTGATCCTGCGTAGAGCAGGACGAGCGGAAACCACACTGGTATTTATCCACTGCATCAGTCGCCTATTAATCATTTTTTTGAGGGTTTTACACAAGCAGCTCATCAATGCTATTGGCCTATAACTAGTAGCAGCATCCGAGTTCTTTCCTGGTTTAAGCAGAGGGATAATTGTAGCCGTTCTCCAAGCTGATGGAAAACGTCCCTCCTCCCATATTCTGTTGAAAGGGTATAAGACCAGATCAAGTGTAGACGGGTGGAGATGATTCAACATATTAGGTAGTGGATACCGTCAGGACCCGTTGCCGAGGGCTTGACGCTATGAAGGACCATCTTTAGATCAATAAGAGTGAAGGATCTATTATACGGTTCCCGTGCACCAACAGGTGCCTTTATGGTCCTGGCTTCTTTCTGCTGTTTTAGCCGAAGAAATGATGGTGAATAGTGCCTGGAACTTGAAACAGATTCAAAATGTTTCCCGAGAATATCGGCTTGTTCCTCTAGACTTTCTGGACAGGTTCCGTTGCAGGATAACAGGGGGATGGTGAAAGCACTATAGGATCCACTGATTTTGTTAATTTGGTCCCAGACCTCCTTCGGTGATGTGTGGCTATTTATTGATGTTGAATACCCCTGAAAACTTGTTCTTTTCGATTGCCGGCAAATGTACCGTGCACGGGCCTTCAATTGCTTGAAGTGAAGACGATTGCTTGATGTCGGATACCGTAAAAATATGCTCCATGCCTCGTTTTTTTTTTTTTGCGATTCTGAGCATTCTTCATTCCACCAAGGCTTGGGACGGTGTGGGAGGCGTCCCGAGGTCATGGGGATTGCCATTATGGCCGCCTGAACGATACAATTCGTTAAGTATTCATTCACTTCATCAATTGAAAGCTTGTCAAGAGATGTGCATGCGAGCAGTGAGAATTCACTGAATTCTGACCAATTTGCCTTCTCAAATTTCCAGCGGGGAGTCCGGCAGGGGAGGGTTGCACCTGGGTTATTTCATCTTAAAATAATCGGCATGTGGTCACTGCCTAAAGGATTATCTGTAACCTGCCATGTAAACAGTGAAAATAAAATAGGCTCACTTATAGAGAGGTCAATTGATGTAAATGAGTTTGTGGGTGCACTAACATATGTAGGTTTCTTCTCGTTAAACAGACACAAATTTGTAGACAAAATAAACCGTTCAACAATTGCTCCACGAGTATCGCGTCTAGCACTGCCCCACAATGGATTGTGTGCATTAAAATCGCCAAGAATAATGAATGGATGGGGGAGTTGAGCAATGAGTGACTCAAGGTCTTCACACCTTAAATGAAAGTTTGGAGGAATATAAAGTGAACAAAGGGTTATCAGGCGGTCTGACAGAATGCGAACAGCCACTGCCTCCAAGGTGGTCGGCACCGGAACCACCACACATGCCGCTGATTTTTGCACTACTATGGCCACGCCGCCAGAAGAGTAGGACGAGTGATCTCTATCCTTGCGGAAAAAATGAAAGTGCCTAAAGACACTTGACTGACTCCCCTTCAGGTGAGTTTCCTGGAGACACACTGCCAGTGGACAATATTCCTCCAACAGAGAGCAAACATCGTCATAATTATGCAAGAGACCTCGGCAGTTCCACTGAATAAGACTCATTGTCGGTAACGAGTTTGAAATTCAGGACCTCGAGTTGGTAGCCCTAGCGCATAAGCAGCTAAGGTTGTAATGCACCACTCACAAACTAGGGTTCTAAGAAAACATCTAAAAACAAATTTAATAAAAAACAAAAGAGGACATGAATGGGTGTGGATGTCAAGAGGAGGGCAGTTCCGACCAAACCTTCGGGGAAAAACAAATAGAGGTAGTGCCCCAGGCGAGGGAGTCGCCAATAGTCCTCTGGCTGATCCTTTTGGAGCTGCCCTCTCTGACCTCCAAGGGGGTTGAGACTTTGGGCCAATGCCACTGGCAAGGGAGTCGCTGTTATTCCTCTGTCCCAACTGATCCCTAAGATTGAGTGACGTAATGCAGGTTAGCGACAAAGGACAGCGATGCTGTGAGGTGTATGAAGTATTAATGAACATTTCTGGGAGAGTTGAAACAGCATCCACGACTAAGCAATTGCTATGTGCCAGCTTCTGGACCTGTCGCTTTAGTCTTTTTCTTTGGATCCTCAACTTTTGATGAGATTTTACCGCACTTCGGGTCAGGTGGAGGCTCCGGCGGACTGCTGGAGACATCCATTGTCTCAAACTCGCGATGCGAGGAACATGAGGGGCGTCCTTCAAGGCACTGTGACTCTGTCGTCACAGTTTTCTCACGTGGGCGTGCGGGCAGACGGCGCGGGACCGTCGCCTTTGAGGAAATGGTCTGAGTTGAATACCTCTGTTCTTGAGGGACTCCAGGTGAGATTTTGGGGGCTTGGGGTTTGCGCGGGGCAGAAAGGTCTAAAAGGCAGACCTGTGTCCCCACGGAAGCCGTTGTCGGTGCAGCCCCCTTGCTGACCTCAGCGGCGTAAGTGCCTCTCTGTAAGAATGAGAGGCGTTTTCGGGCTTCAAAGTAAGTCAGATTTTCTTTGGTTTTCAGTGTTAGTATCTCTTTTTCTTCTTTAAACTTTGGGCATGAGCGGGAGTATGCAGGGTGAGTACCTGAACAGTTCACGCATTTGGAGAAATCACTTGCACAGTTGTCAGTAGGGTGATCATTGCTTGAACATTTTCCGCAGGTTGTCCGCCCCCTGCAAGTGGCTGCCCCATGTCCGAAACGCTGGCAGCTAAAGCAACGTCTCGGATTGGGGATAAACGGTCGAACCTTGCAGTTGAGATAGCCAGCCTTGACCGCCTGGGGGAGGGTCATGGAGTTGAATGTAAGCACAAGGTGCTTCGAAGGCTTCTCTTGGTCATCTCGCAAAAAGGTAATACGCCTCACTGCAATCACACCCTGATTGCCGAGTCCTTCAAGGATCTCATCCTCAGTACTTTCCAACAGATCATCTTCGGAGATCACACCCCGAATGGTGTTGAGAGATCGGTGTGGCGTTACTGTGACTTTGTGATTAGCAATACTAGTAAGGCCAAGGAGCGCCTTACTTTGTTGTTCTGTTTCAACCTCGACAAGGAGGTCTCCAGAGTGGAGCTTCTTTGCTTTGTAGGATTTTCCAACAGATGATTCTAGGGTTTTTGCCACAAGGAAAGGGGAGAGCTTTCCAAGTGGTAGGTCGTATTCACAGTGTATTACTAGGAACTTTGGGAAGGCTTGAGTATTATCAGTAGTCTTTAGTGGAACGGTGGCTTCGGTGCGAACTCTTTTCAGAGATCGATTAGAAGGAAGTTTAGCTTTGGAACCCATAAAAAAATGGGAGGCCTTCGACATCTGCTGTGTGCCGCCCACCGTGGAGCCCAACATGGGACAGGGTAACGGCACATAACAAAAATGGCTTTGCTGTGCACATTACTCCAGTAGCACCTACCCAGATGTTATACCCAAAAATGGGTCTAGACTAGCGTCCTTCTCCACTCAAGGTTGGCCCTTGCCGCCAAGAAGGTGAAAGTGGAATGGAGAGAAATGAGAGAAGTATAAGTAAAGGTGGGAGTGAAAGATCGGAGGGTATAGTAGAAGAAAAGGCGACTAGGCTGAATCATCCTGGCCGGGCCTTACCAGGACTCCCGTCTACGAGAAGCGGGGGCTGAAGTGGTGTACTGCCTCACCCAGGGGGCCCCGAAGGGTCCAAACCTACCCCGGGCTCGGCTCAACCACCAGGATGCCCTTTTCCCCGGACACGGGAAAGCCACGCACAGCCATACGTGGGCGGGCGAACTCGCATGGCTCGGGGTCCGTGGAGACGCCACTCTCCAAACGCCTGCTTTCACAGGTGCCCCCTGTGGGGGTCAGGACATGTTGAGGTATGCTCGGTCATGCCCGGTTTGTCAGAAAGCCAAGCCGCATGGAGGTCAACCCCCTGGTCTGATGCAGCCCGTTGTGAGTCGATCCCCCTGGGAATGCGTTGCCGTCAATGTCATGGGCCCTTTCCCACACAGCCCTCGCGGCAACCAGTACTTGTTGGTCGTCACGGACCACTTTAGCAAGTGGGTCGAGTTATTTCCATTGCGTTCGATGACTTCTCAAAATATCTGGTCTTGCATGATGGAGACATTTACGAGATTCGGGTTCCCTACCAGATAAATCAGCGACAATGCTACGTATTTTATTAGCGAAGTGTTCACAGACACCTGTGCTGCCCTGGGAATGCAACACAAACGGACATCCCCCTACCACCCGCAGGCAAATATTACCGAACGGGTAAACCGAAATTTGAAGTCGATGTTGATTGCTCACACCGAGCGCCACCGTGACTGGGATGCGAAGCTTTCAGAACTCGCGTTCGCAACCCCAACCACGGTTAACCAATCTACCGGTTTCACACCCGCGCGCCTTAATTTTGGCAAAGAGCCGACTTTCCCGCTCGAAAATAGTTATTCTGTTGACGATCCGGGTGCTTCTTTCTCCTATGGCCAGTTTGCAGGGAATCTACGACGGAGACTCAAGGACATCGTTCGTGATGCCCGGGAGACCTTGGACGTCGCCCGACTGCAACAGGCTGAGCAGTACAACCGAGGTCACCGGGACGTGCAATTCCACGTTGGAGACTTGGTGCTGCACCGGACACACCCACTTAGTAACGCCGCCAGAGGTTTCACGGCATCCTTGGCTGATAGGTGGAATGGTCCATATAGAGCATGTGAGAAAGCTTCACGCCTCACGTACACGCTCGTCGACTGTGAGTCTGGTCGACTCACGGGACCTGTTCATGTCACCGACCTCAAGCAGTATTATGATTCGGCTGATGAACTTCTCTCGCAGGTGGGAAGTGTTGCTGATCTGGCTGGTACTTAGTTTATCGCCTGCACCCTCGAAGACTTCAAAGTCGGTGACGAAGACGAAGATTATAGAAAGAAGATTACAATGGCTTTAGCCGAGAACCAGCATTTTACCGCCTATTTTGATTGATTGCGCACGATTTTGAGCGGTATACATTTGACTGTTCTCGCGAGCTTAGCTCACCTGTTGCTGCGTTTACGTAGAAAATGTTTGCTTTTTTTTTGTAATGGACATTACTGACATCCTGTTTTTTTTATTACTGATTTCCGAGCATGCCGCGAGTCAATCAGGCTGCCAGACGGTCCCCATCCCCACCCCGGCACTGGCGACCCCGACGCTACTACCAGCCCAGGGGAAGATACAACCCGAACAACCACACCTGCCGGGGATCCAGACAATCGTACCAGCGCTCTACTGCCACCTGGGGCACCCTCGACAACCACGGACACAGAGTGGCCTGGTCGTCCAGTTTCGCTTGGCACGACCAGCCGTGCCCCTTGACAGTTGACATGGACGCCCAAGTGCCCGAACCTTTCAGAGGCTTGACGATGAACACCCACCGCCCAGCGAACCCACCACAAAGTTACACGGAAGACGAGCGCCGACTCCTGTGCCACTCTGCGAGGTGCCACAAATCCACCGCCGTACCCACAGAGCTGGGGCACTTTATCGCTCATGGGAGTCAGCAGCCGCCACAAGGGCAGCCATCTTACACCTCGAAAGGATGAGGGACGACGATCTTGCATGCGCCATCGCAGTTATCAGGAGGCTCCGTCCTGCTCTCCTCCGCCCCCCATCCCACGCAGACCCGTCACCACCAGATGCTGCGGAGATAGCCATAAACATTGATGACGACGAGCAACTTTGAGAACAGTTCCTAACGTCCGAGGCGGGGGGGAAGTGTGTGGCAAGCGACATGCGGGGTGTGTAGTAGCACTGCGGAGACCGACAGGAGTGTGCGACGGGCACGGGGTGCAAGCTCGAACGATCCCATGCGTGGCTCACGAGGGCCTCGGCGGAAGGGACTCTCGAAGCCTGGCCTGAACGAAGTAAAGGTGTTTTTGCTGTGTCCTGACTTGCGTGTCTTTCTTGCGGGCGAGCAGTGGGACAGATCCCCACAACATATACAGCCCCCCAATGGCTTGCAAACACCGATCTGGCGTCCCCTTCTCCCATGCCCAGAGGGAGGCGGGTCCTCCCACACGGCGTGGGGTTACAGGACATACACTCCCAAGGGTCGGAATGCATGGACCGAAGCGCAACAACATCAGATCACCCTGGTAACCGACCCCCTCCAACAGACACGAATAGGTACTAACATAACGGTCGACACGACACCGGACCTAACGTTCACACACAAGACAGCCCTCTTAAACTGGCGAAATCTCGGAGAACTGCTAGGTAGTAACCACTACATACTAGACATCACGGTAGGGGGGTGCCTTGGAAAAACCCTTCACAACCGTTTCCACATCACTAAACGGGATAATTTTAGGGCAATTAAAGAGGCATCTGCAGCCGAAACCATTACCAACCTAGAGGACTGGACCTCCACTGTCCTGACTGACATTCAACTCAACACCACGGCAATAGACACTCGCCTCCTACATCTCTGGGAGGCAAAATCAAATCTACATAAGCGATGAAAAACCCAGCAGCACAACCGCACGTTATGCCGCAAAATAGCCTACGTAGATAAAGAAATTGAACAGTACTCCCTGCAGTTACTACTAACCCAACAATGGGGCCAGATATGCGACGGGATGCAAGGGCGATTGGGGCTTCAGCGCACATGGCTTCTGCTCCCGACACCTCCTTGATCCTGCCTGACTTAATACCCTCCTGCACCAGTGGCCAGGAACTGAGGACAAACTCCTCCAGGAACCCCAATCCCGATACGTGACGTATTTTCTTGCGTATTACCCGCATCAAAACTTTTAAAAAATCCAAGGCAAAGTAGGGGTGCGGGTAATACGCGAATTTGGACGCGAGTGTGGCATCACCGAGCCCAGAATCCCTTTCAGCCGTTGCTTCCTAGGTACTTTCTCCCATCTCTCCTTAGTTTATCTTCTTTTTTGGAGTTACCATCTTTGCATTGTTTGAGCGCCAAAACGCTACACTGGCCGCGCACCCAGGAAGGAAGAACGAAGCTATCCGATTGTGAAACGTCGATCTTACCATCTTGGTCGTCCCGGTGCTCGGTGGCAGTCCTTTACGGTGGAGCAGAAACTAAAAATAATCAGCGTTGCCAAAGAGATCGGGAACCGTGAGGCAGGCCAAAAGTATGATGTCAAAGAATCCTGTATACGCGAGTGGAGAGCAAAGAAACAGAACCTTCAAAGTGCAAGCCGCGACCGCAGGTCCTTCCACGGCCCCAAGACTGGAGCCTACCCCCAGATTGAAGCCAAGCTGGCAGTGTTCATTGAGGAGAAAAGAGGCCGCGGCCACGCCGTATCAACAGAGATGGCCGAAATTGAAGCTCTGAGGCTGGCAAGAGAAGATGGCATACCGTCCGACCAGTTTCGTGCCAGCCGCGGGTGGTTTCCCCGATTCATGAGACGCCAAGGATTTTCCGTCCGGAGGTGGACGACCTTAGGCCAACGACTTCCTGACACCTATGAGGAGATGTTAGTGAACTTCCAGCGCTACATGATCGGGCTCCAAAAGCGACACGAGCATTTGTACTCGCCGATTGGTAACACAGACCAAACTCCCGTATACTTTGAAATGCCACTGGACACAACTTTCCAGAAAAAGGGCTCCAAGTCGGTGAACATTTTGACGGGCGGCAAATCGAAACTGCGCTGCACAGTGATGTTATGCGCGTGATCTTTAAGCGCAAGACACTTCCCACTGATTTGTCCTCCGGGATAGTTGTGCGTGCGGAGGACAACTCCTGGATGAACAGTCATCTTGTCGTCGACTGGTTGAAAACCGTGTGAAAAAACAGGCCGGGTGCGATGTTAGCGCGGAGGTCCATGCTAGTGCTGGACGCGTTTTGGGGCCACAACACCGAGGAAGTGAAGACCCGTCCCGCAGGAGACAAGACGGACCCTGTCATGATCCCAGGCGGGATGATGTCTGTACTACAGCCGATGGATGTTAACCTGAACAAGCCTTTTAAGGCGCACATGAAGCGCATGTACACAAAGTGGATTGCCGAGGAGCAGCACGACGTCACGCGGACGGGTCGGATCCGCAAACCTGACATAGCAGTACTTTGCAAGTGGGTTATCAACGCGTGGAAGGCGATTCCTGCAGAGATAATTTGCAAGTTTCAGGAAGTGCTGTATTAGCAATTGCCTGGACAACATGGATGACGACGCTCTCTGGGACAATGACAATGCTTCAACTAATAGCTGTAGTGACTGCAGCGATGAGTAATGTTCCAATAAAGGTGTTGTTTTTGGTGACTTTGACATTGCTTTCCGTGGGTAATTATACAGGCAATACGCAAGGTCTTTTTTTTTTTTTCTTTTTCTAACAGTCGTAAGTTGGGGGTGCGGGTTATTATGCAGGGCAGGTAATACGCACGAAAATACAGTAGGCATCCCTCAGACTATCTCCTTCCCCGTATGCAGGGTCCAGTAACCCCTCCTGGAATCGGACATTACGGTCCCCAAGGTTCTTGCGGGTCTACTTCAGCTCCGTACAAACTCGGCGTCCGGCCCCGACCAAATCCCTAACAAGGCCCTCCGAAACCTGGATGACCGCTCCATGGAAACCCTCATAAAATAAATGAATGCTGAAGAACAGGCAAACTCCCCCCCCTTCCCCCCCTAAAAAACTGTGAAAATTACCTTTATCCCGAAACCGGGTACGACCCTCGTCTTAGAAAACCTCCGGCCAATCTTGCTCACGTCTTGCGCCGAGAAAATGATGGTGCATGTCACCCTGAATCGCCTCGTGGCGTTCGTGGAGGACCACCATCCCCTCCCTCCGCAGATGGTGGGCTTTCGAGCCGGCCTCTCAGCCCAGGATGTGATGATACAACTTAAGCATCAAATCCTTGACCGCAATACCTCTTGAGACACCCGAGCCATCCTAGGCCTCAACCCCATCAAGGCTTTTGAAAATGTCGAGCACGAGGCAATCCTTACTAACCTAGCTGCCATTAACCCAGGCCCCCTATGCCCAATAGTATCTTTTATTGGTTCATCCACCTACAACTTTTCCAAATATGTGGTTGAGATTCTGAGCCTCCTTACGGGAAACAATAAAATTTGCGTTCGGAATTTCCAGGACTTTGTTGAACTTACAGTGCTCAGACCCTGCTACCGTACGAGACAGTGGTATAATTTGATGTGATTTCATTATTTACGAATGTCCCCAATGCTCTGGCGGTTGATGTTGCCAGTAACCGTTTGTTGGCTACCAGTCACTGTCCACTTGCACAACCCTCCTTGTTGATGACATACTTCTTTTGTTTTCTTCTCAATTAGCGCAATTTTAGTTTTAATGGGAACATATATCACCAGGTCAGCGGATGCCCTATGGGAAGTCCAGTTTCTATAACCGTCTCGAATCTCGTCATGGAATATGTTGAGGAAAAGGTAATGTCTGGCATTGATTTCCCCGTAAAGTTCTACTGTCGCTTTGTTGATGACAATTTTGAAATAGTTGACAGAGAGCACGTAACCTATTTTCACCGCAATCCATATAATGTCCCCACCTCTATTTAGTTCACCTGAAAGCATGGAACTGACAGTACCTTGCTGTTTTTAGATGTATCTGTCCATAAAACGAGAACCTTTATTTAGGATGGAGACATCCGTATAAGCCATGTGACACAAAACTTTTTTGTTTACCACTCTCATCACCCTACTCAACACAGAAGCTCAGTTAAGCTCAGTTGCAAGATTGTTACTCCATCGTTCAGAAACAGTCCCATCTAACTCATCGCTTAGCAATCAAGAACTTAGCTATGTGCGGGAGGCTTTGAAGGAACGTAACTACCCCAACCGATTTATCAACCACGCTAGGAAACAAATGTCACGTCAGCGCGCAGATTGAGCCGAACGAACAGGTGACGTCGAATGCATCCCGTACGTTAAGGGGGTTTCAAAGGCATGGGACAGGCACTTAGACCGTTGGGGAAACGAACCTTATACAAACCCTACAGAAAGACTGCCAACATTATCTTGAAGCCAAAAGACCCCATCCCTTCGGAGACAGAAAGAGGCATGATTTACCAGGTCTAGTGCAAGGCATGTAACGCTTCTTACATTAGAGAGACGGGTTGAAAAGAAAAACAAGACTAAAAGAACATGCACGGGAGATCGCCAAGGCCACGAGCGCCACCCGCTTAAAATACAAACTCGTCGACCACGCATGGACACCAGGCCACCAATAGACCCTCTGCAAAAATCCAAAAAGCCCGCACGCGCCACGCGACGAATGATGGAAGCCTTTGGTACGCCCCTCCCGTCTCTCCTCCCGCTACCATGTGGCATACGCGAGCAGGCGCAGGTTATCACGGCAACAACGTTTGAGCAGCCGAGTCGGAGGAGCAACGAGCCAACGGCTGCCCCTTTTTCATCCCTTTCCTTTTTAGCGGCTGTGTTGTCTGCTGCACCAATGCTTTATCGAACCTGGTCGAAACTTGCCATGGTTGCGGTGCAAAATAAGTGGATTCGGTGATACTTCAATACGTGAAAGTAAGTTATGACAAATAACGTATTCAAATAAGTTCGCCTGTCGCAATGCCTTTACGCCACCAGATATAATACACCGCCAACGACGTACGACACAACAGATGGGTGGGATGGTGAATGGCTGAACAGCTGCCGGCACGCACGCGCGCAGTCGCAACGAGAAAGAGCGTGATCTGTAACGAGGGTTCCCAAAATTCCCTGCCATTGTGGCGCTGTACATTTTACAACAGGTTTATTTAACTTTGACAAAGCATCAACCTTGGCAAGGGAGAAAAAGTGGCGACCAAGACAGCTGCTGGAATCTCGGTTCATCCAGAACAACAAACGTGGAAGGGACTCATCGCTGGTGAACAAGAACCATGGCCCCCTGCCAGGTGTGTACACAAACTTCATGCCTAAATAGTCGAACTTTCCGTGCGACTCTCATTTGCTCTTCGTGTTGCTGAAGATGCCTCCCACATGGGGAGGCGAAACGTTTAATTAAATTGTTATTTTTGTTGTGTCAAGCTGTTTCTGTTTTACAGTTATCACCGTTTTTGCTGTCAGGATAAACAGGTGACATTTGCACATAACACCCTAGCAATCTTGTATAAGCGGGAACAATCTGTCTCTCAGTGAAGCCAGCACACTAGACAGGGCTTAGCAACTGGTATACCAGCATGTATTTCCGACCCTCACTATAACCGCCACTTCGGAAAACGAGAGGCGCCACCTATAGGTAGGATTGCAAATATTCTTTTTTCAATCTGTTGCCCTTGCTTTTTCTTTCCCAGCCAAAGTTTGCTAGAGGGGAGTTCTGGTACTATAAAATAAATGCACTAAGCTTGTTTCACCACTAGTCCCTGTCCTGTACTTGTGTTCTTGTAAGTCGCAATCCGCCATGTATGCGCTTGTTAGATTTCTGGAAGACTACGATCCCCACATGCGACATGTGATTAATTAGTGACATCGAAGGTTTTAGCCCTGTGGACACCAGTGACTTTGACAACAAGGCCATCTACAACGCCTTCTGGTGCAACTGTGTTGTGGACGGCAATACTGGTTCCTACCCAGCACAGATCTTGGCGCTCGTAAGTAAGTACAGAAAAATCCGATAATTTATTCCTTATTGCGAAGTTGATACTCTAATTTGCATACTATTTCTAGTGACAAAAGAAGTGGAGGATCCACCGGAAGCAGTCCTGGTTCCGAAAGTTACAGGTTCAGATGACGAGACTCTGGTTCAGAGAAGGAGACAGGTACCTCGATTTGGCTGATTCTTGGCATAGTTCAGAGGAAGTTGATAACGGCAGTGAAACTTATTCCTGTATGTATTTGATCAACATATAGGCAGCAAAGAAACAGAAAACCAACCAATCAGCTACCAAAAAGGACAGCAAAGTTAAAATATTGAAGCAGCATAAGAGTCAAGCTCATAAAAAAGAATGCATCGGGAGCCCGAAGCAATGGAGGAACCGTATGTATTTAGGCTTAGTATTGCATGTCTAACATACTGTGAACGACGGGATTGTCACGGGCTCAAATTTTCGCGAATCGGGCCAAGGCTTAAAAATTAAAATTATTCGCGGGTTATAATTTTCACAAATCCAGACTGACAGCAGACCACCCCCCTTCCGGCCCGGTTGTCTTTCCATCTTTCTAGGATTCTGCGGCTTCAGTCAATCAGTCAAAATCTAAGAAAGGGAAGACGGCGGTAGGTTGTGTGACTAATGATCCGGAAGTCACTGCCGTTACCCGCAGCTTTGAGACGCCAACAAAAGCTGGGTTAGTGTTCACATCGGTTTTCTTCGATGTGAACCTTTCTCGAGTTCACTTTTCGAGGTCACACACTCTACATGAAATGAAAGGACAACTGCCAAGGGCAATGGGGTCAAACCAGTGTGTGTAAACAAGTTAAGGGTCCAAACAAACTGGGTCACACACCCCTTAACCTTTCTTGGGTTCACTTTTCGAGGTCACACTCTGCATGGAAGGCCAGCGACAAAGGGCGATGGGGTCCAACGACCGTACATAAACCGACTCAAAGTAGGTTTAGGGGCCAATCAAACTTGGCTGCGTACCGTGGTCGTCGACGCCAGCACGCTCTGTGTCAGTGCGGTACGTTTTCTTGTGCCCATCAATCTGCTGTCCTGCGATGTCCTTACTACGTTACTTCAAGCCAGTGGTCGAGAATGCAGAAGATCATCATATGCCGGGACTGCCTGACCCACAGGTATGCAAGACCACACGTGATAAGCATTCTTTTACGTCGGCCAATCAAAGTGTTATTGCCGCTTCTACCGCCGTGGACTCCCGAAAGCGGAAACGAGGGCCCTTCTCTGCTTACAATGACGAACCTAGATGTAAGATTGGAAAATATGCTGCGGAAAATGGGACAATTGCTGCAGTGAGGAAGTTTTCCGATGGAAGAGAAAAGCTTCTCAACGAGAGCACCGTCAGGGGGATGAAGACGTCCTATATCCAAGCCTGCAAGTCCTGTCATTCAAAAGAGCTGGCTACCTTGCCTGGTAAACTTCAAGGCGTCAAGCCTGTGCTTGGAAACTTGGATGATGACGTACGGGCGTACATTGTGGAGCTCAGAGAAGGGGGCAGGGTTGTAAACTCCAGGATTTGCATCGCTGCTGCACTGGGCATTGTGCGGGCGACCAAGCTCACACTCTTGCCAGAGTTTGGTGGGACTCTCGTTCTCGACAGACCCTGGGCAAGATCTTTCCTGAACAGGATTAGATTCGTCAAGCGTAAGGCCACGAAGACTGCGCGAAATTTTCCAAACGAATTCGAGGGTGGCAAGAAGAAGTTCCTGCAGACTATCGACGAGAAGAGAAACCACTTCAGTATTCTCAACGACTTGGTGCTCAACTGGGACCAAACAGGTGTCAAGCTGGTTCCAGCCAGCAAGTGGACGATGGAGGCCCGAGGTTCCAAGCAAGTTGGTTTGGTTGGCTTGGACGACAAAAGGGAAGTCACCGTTTTGATGACCACGACGCTTTCTGGCAAACTCTTGCCTCCTCAAGTGTTGTATGCAGGCAAAACAGACAGGTGCCATGCCAAGGTCATGTTTTCAAATGACTGGGACTTGTGGCACAGTGACAACCACCGGAGCAACGAAGCCACAATGCTGCGATTTGTCGACACTGTTCTCCTTCCGTACATGAAGACATGCAGGAGTCGTGTGGGTGGTGCCAGTCAACATGCACTTTGCATTTTTGACATCTTTGCTGCACATCGTACGAAGAGTCTTCTGCAGAAATTAGCTGCAAACAACATTGAGTATGTCTTCGTCCCGGCAAGCTGCACGGGACTCCTGCAACCGAACGACCTAAACATTAACAATGTGTTCAAGACTGCTATGATGAACCGCTTTACCCAGTGGTATGCCGGATGTGTACAAGAGGTGGTGGAGAAAGGACAAAATGCAGCTGACGTTAAGATCGACTTGCGAGCAAGTGTTAGAAGCCCGTTCACGCAGCATGGCTGATTGAAGTGAATGCAGATCTCGAGAACCGCAGAGACACGATCTGAATCGGCTATACTCTGGCAGGAATTGTCTGAAGGTACCAAATAAACTACTTGAGGTGAGCTGAATTCCGACTAATGGCGTTATTTACTTTAGGATACTTTCCATATCATATTCACATATCGCGTATAATGATATCGTTATGCTTTTTGGACGCGTGTTTCCCCGGTGTCTCAATGCCGCTTTCAAGGTGATGAAATTTTTCCCGAATTGCCCGCGGGACCTATTGTTCCCGAATCGGAGGCGATTCGCGAAAATTAGGTCCACGCGAAAATTCCGTCGTTTACAGTATATAAATTTATGTAATGTCTGACTCCAACGCCCCAGCTAATATTAGCAATGAGCTCCAACATCCAGAAAAAAAGACGGCTTCTGAAAGAATAAATGCAAAGAGCTCTGGGAGAATAATGTATTTCTGCAGGAACAATTAAAAGGATATCAAGTGCTCCTCAGCTCCAAAATGTTCAAACGTAAGTAAAGGCCCTTTGCTTTTGTTTGTGTCAACAAAGGGTCCGCCCATTCTGATAAGTAAAACATATGCACTATCAGACCTAGAAACAAAAAGATGGAATGGACAGGCAGTGATGTAAACCTTAATGCTTTTTAATTCACAGATTGGAAGAATGTAGTGGCAAGACAGCAATAGTGGCTGCAACAAACGCTGTGACTGGCAGTGCCAAACAAGGTATGTATGTTGCATGTAACATGACAAATCTCTTCTGGGGACTCGCCTTGCTTAGATCAGAATTACTGTATACGGTCCAGCAGAGTAGTGCATAGCTGACATTAATATACTCTCTCGTTTGTTATGCAGCATTCAAGCATTACCGTCGTGTACAAAAGCCAGAAAACGGCACTGGTGAGTCAATGCCGTACACGTCCAAGATGCCTCCGCCTCCAAGTCGAGCAACAGGCAAGTTGCTTACACATATGCAGCGTTGTAAGTGCAAGGTCCGCCATTCTAATTTGTTATTCATATTTTAGTGATGTGATTGGCCTAAGCCAGTTTGGAGCACCTTTTGGAGCAGCCAAAACAGTGTTTTGGAGCAGCAAAAATGGCCTTTGGAGCAAACAAAACAGTGTTTTGGAGCAGAAAAAGTGGCTTTTGGAGCAGCCAAGATAGTGTTTGAGAGCAGCAAAAGTGGCTTCTGGAGCAGATATTCTTATAAAAATAAAAATATTTGTTTTAAGTACAGTACAAACGAAGGGCACTTTGCGTTGTGTTCTGATGTGATGTGTTGTGACGGAACTTGCTGCTTGTGTTTTTACTGCTGAGACATCCCCCAAGTGTACAGTGCTGCAGGCAGTGTTGAGCAATTTTCGAAAACTACGCTTGCCACCGTTTTAGTGGTTCCCGATGCAATAGATTTTCGTCAAAAGTAAGCAAACGTAAAACAATGGATTGCAAGCGTCCCGGCTGGTGCCTCTGTCGTGCAGTTATGTTCCAAGCATGTGAGGGCAACTTGGGCAGGCTTGCAGTTGTGCCTGCCTCATCACGCAAACGGAGACAACGGCTGTTTGATCGAAACCGAAACCATGCTACACTGCTCCGTTGCCAACTGATCTCCAAAATTGTATGCAAAATGTAACTGGCAAGCACACGACAAAAAAAGTCGGAAGACACTTAAGCACTTATGAGTTGTGAATGCGAAAGCATGAATGTCCGACGATGTGGATGCTAGTTGCAGTGCCATGTTCGTCAACGTTGAGACAAGCAGAAGCACCGCCGACAATGTGGATGCTAGAGGCGGCGCCATGTGGCGGCGAGACGAGCAGAAGCACCGCCAACGATTTGGATGATGGAGGCGACGGCATGTTGGTCTGCGGCGAGACGAGCAGAAGCCTCTGAGCACGTGCCGTGTCCGTTTTAGCCGGCACGGGGCCCGTTGTTGCGTGGGGTTGCGGCAGTTAGCTAAATCGGCGCGCTAGGGTTCTACAAGAGCCGCCAACCGGGGGTAGGGACAACCTCACTAAACGAGAAACCGACAGTGCTCATCCCAGCTGTAAGTAGAATCGAAGCTACACCCAAGTCTCTTGAACCTCGTATGACTGTGAATGTAGTAGGTACAAGAGTGACCACTCTTTTAGATACTCGGGCAAACATATCGCTAAATTGGGGATGCTGTATTTGCGGAATGTAACAAGAAAAAGATACATCTCCAGTCAGAAAACATGAAATCGCAAGTAGCATCGGGGTCCGTACTGCCTGCTGCCGGCACAGTAAGGTTATGAATTTCCTTTCATGGCAGAAAACAAAGACAACGGTTCGTATACCTCCCAGAACTGCCAGTGCCCATGATCTTTGGTAGAAATTTTATTACAGCGGAGTGGGTTTTGCTAGACTTCGCCCAAGCTGAATATTGGTTGGGAGGCGAAACGAAATTAACGCCGTTTACCAGACGGCAGGATTGTATTCATGGCCAAGCATTCCCGTTAAACCTGCCCGACTTGAATCATCCGTTCATCTTGCAGACCGACGCAAGCGATTACGGACTAGGAGCAGTTCTTCTGCAGGAACATGACAGCGTTCTTCGTCCTGAGCGGAGCGAAACTACCGCATTTATTTGAATCTAGGCCAATCATTTTTTTGAAAAATGAGAATACGAAACTGGGGGGGTCGGCTTAGATACGAGGATGCGGTTTCGCTGTAACCGTAATACGCCACCTTGCGGCGGTCATGAGCAAGCACAATCGCGGAAGCAACGCCATTACGCCATCTTGTTTCGCCGCATCGGTACGCCGTCTTTGTCTTCCGAAGATCAGCCCGTTTTTAGTCACTTTCGCTCGGACTGTGTCGCAATTGTTTCGGCTGAATGGCTCCGACTAGCCGATCTCATTACACGGCGGCCTTCAAGAGAAAGGTGATTCTGGTTGCGGAGCGAACATCAAATCTTCAAGCCCAGCGAGATTTCGGCGTCGACGAAAAGAATGTGCGCCGCTGGCGAAAGCAACGGGAGCAGCTCTTCAACTGTGCCGCCACGAGAAAGTCATTTTCGGGACCGCAGAGAGGTCGGCACCACGATGTGGAAACCGAAGTGGCCAGCTTCATAAGAGCGCAAAGAGCGGCCGCTCTTCCCGTCACTACAGAGACCATCCAGGCGAAGGCGAGGGAGCTTGCGAAAGCACGGGGCGTACCTCGAATCGAGTTTAAAGCAAGCAGGGGTTGGCTCCAAAGGTTTATGAAGAGGTTCGGATTTAGTCTGCGACGTCGGACGTCCGTTTGCCAAAAGCTTCCCAGCGACTTTGAAGAGAAGCTGATCGAGTTTCAGCGGTACGTGATAGCGAAAAGAAAGGAGAAAGGTTACCTTCTCGGACAAATCGGCAACGCCGATCAAACTCCCGTCTACTTTGACATGCCCGTGGCATACACCGTGAACGAAAAAGGGGCTAAAGAGGTGAAAGTACGCTCGGCAGGGTATGAAAAGCAGCACACCACAGTGATGTTGTGCTGTACTGCCGATGGAAGGAAACTGCCAGCCTACGTGGTTTTCAAGCGGAAAACCTTGCCTGCTCAGGAAGTGTTCCTAAAGAACATCATCGTGCGGGTGAACGAAAAAGGGTGGATGAACAGTGCCATGGTCGAGGAGTGGGTGAAGTTGGTGTGGCAACGTCGTCCAGGCGCGCTATTATGCCGTGATTCACTGCTCGTTTTAGACTCCTACCGTGGACACTTAACAGATTCTGTGAAAACCGTGCTGAGTAAAGGTGGTACGGATCTCGCCGTCATTCCCGGAGGCATGACTAGCCAGCTCCAACCCCTAGATGTTTCGATAAACAAGCCGTTCAAGGATAGGCTCCGCAAATTTTACACGGACTGGCTCACCGAACAAGAGCACGAGTTAACCCCGGCCGGTCGGATCAAGCGCGCCTCGTTGGGGCAGGTGGCGAGCTGGATCGCCGCTGCTTGGGACGACATACCGTCGGAACTTTTCGTAAAGTCGTTCCAAAAGTGCTCTATTTCGAATGCGCTTGACGGCACGGAAGACGATGTGTTGTGGGAGGCAGACAGTGACAAAGAGTATAGCAGCAGCAGCGACGACGACAGCGACTACGCGTGAAGCGGTGGGCAGTTCTACGTCACTACATTTTCAAATAAATATTCTGGCTTGTATCGTTTAGTGTTTCTAGTTTTCGATCGGCTTGCATTCGGGGATTTTTTAAAATTTTTTTCAACCTTGCGATTTCGTAGGGTCGGCCTAGAATCGGAGCCGGCCTAGATTCGAGAAAATACGGTACTTAACAACCGAAAAGGGTGCCTGGCAAATTATTTTTGTGCTTAAGAAGTTTGACATGTACCTTGACGGTGCTTCGTTTAGCATTCAAACTGACCACATGGCTCTCTCATGGCTGAAAGAGCTTCAAAACCCAGCAGGACGACTTGTTCGATAGGCCCTTTCGCTCCAGTGATACAAATACACAATCGAGTACAAGCGTGGAGTGGCTAACCACGTTGCAGATGCGTTGTCCCGTGCTCTACTTCTCGGGCAGGAAATGCAGGTGGATCCCGACTTGGTGGCACTGGCCAATGCGGTGCCCATCAGACCAGATTCGCGGTGGGGAACCCTGGTGAGCAGAGAGGAGCTCCGAACGGCCCAGCTGTTCGATGGACTTTGTCAGAAGGTGATGCACCAGTTGGCAGAAGAAAACACAGTCGACGCTGGGAATCCCTGAGACTTGGACTCATACCTGCTCAGCAGCGACAGCATCCTGCTGCAATACATCCCCCAGGAGGACGATAGGTCCAGCAGTCCGCCATTCCGGACTGTAATACCACGTAAACTGCGTAAGTCATTTATAAGATACATGCACGATCCTGCCTCAGCACGCCACAGCAGTGGGAGCCAAACTTACGAAAAGTTGTCCCTAATCGCAGCGCGGCCAGGTGCGAGGCAGAATGTAATGAGGTACACACGTAGCTGCCCGGTTTGTCAGAAGGCGAAACCCCGAGGTGGCCAACCACCAGGTTTAATACAGTCGGTCGAAAGCAAGTACCTCTGGGAGTGTGTTGCCTGCGAAGTTGTATGTTCCCTTTCCCCACAGTCCACGGGGCAATCAGTATTTGCTAGTAGTGACCGACTATTTTACAAAGTGGGTCGAAATATTTCCTTTCTGCAAACTAGGCTTTAGGAAAATCTGGGACTGTCTTCTCGAGACATTCGTGCTCTTTGGCTTTGCCACAACGCTTATTACAACACGGCAGAGAGTTGGGCGAGTTGGTTAAGCATCTTAATAGGTGGTAACAGCGCAGGAAAAACCGACGAAGGACGAGTAGAAGAAGTGCACAGACACAGCGCTGTGTCTGTGCAGCTTATTACAAACAACGCTTCTTAGTTTGTTAGCAAGGTGTTTGTGGATGCGTGTAAGGCGCTGCTAGGTATACGGAACAAACGGACTTCGCCATACCATCCACAGGCGAATATCATGGGCAGAGTGAACCGTAACCTGAAGCAGATGCTTGTAGTGCATATAGAGCGACACAAAGACTGGGACACGAAATTGGCAGAAATGGCATTCACTACCCGCACAACAATCAACCGGTCCACGGGTTTCACTCCGGCTCAACTTAAATTTTGGAAATAGCTCGTGTTTCCTTGGGAAACAGCCTTCTTTGCACAGATCCTGCAAGCATGCAGCGCACTACCATGCAGTTCGCAGAAGATCTTCGGAAGCGTTTCACGGAGAACCTGCGTTGAGCTCGAAAGAGCCTCGACGTCTCGAGACTGCAGCAGGCAAACAAGTACAAGGGGAGGCGAAATCTACAGTTCAAGGAAGCAGATCTGGTGCTGAGGCGAACTCATCCGCTGAGTGATGCTGCTAGAGGCTTCACGGCCTCTTTAGCAAAGAGGTGGGATGGCCCCTACCGTGTTAGTAAGAAGCTCTCCAGCCTGTCTTATGAGCTGGTGCATTGCGAATCTGAGGAAGTGTGTGGGTCTATTCATGTCGCCAACCTAAAAGCTTTCTATGAACTTGAGGAGGTAGACGTGTCGCAGGTTCCAGATGGTGACTATCCGGACCATCTCTCGGAAGATTCCACACCGTCTCCGCCGTGGTACAACTTGAGATGGCGGCGAAGACGACCGGAAGTACCACGAGCTCTAGTGCATTATGTTCATTTTAGGGGGGAGAAGAGAAAGTAGTCGCGCTCCCATATGCACAGTGGGGCAGGCATGTTTTGTGTGCGCGGCCACTTATTCCTACCGCGCCATGACCTCATGTTTTTAATTTCTAGTTCCTCGTGCCAGACAGCAGCGACGCAGCTCCCATCATCAAACCCCCCCACAACCGCATCGATAGTGTCCGAAAGTACTGACATCGGACCCGTGCTCGCCCATCTGAGAAGACCCTTGCTGACCCAGAAGGAAGGCCCCCTCCCAAGACCATCTAAGACATCCTCTGTTTTCGATTTTGGAAAGATGTGTGGGGAACCTGGGGATTTCAAGCGTTTGGCCCAGGTTGCCTCTCCGCCAATCATGAGTGGAAATCTTGACCACGAGGGGACCAAGGGCAACTGGCCACGCGAGCGGTGCTCCACCGCTGATAAAGGGCCGTCGCAGCGTATGCGCAGGGGCTGTTGGGATCGCGGCGCAGGCGATAGCGGTCATTAAATGTTTACGTGTTGTTGAACCGGTATGCTGTGTCATTCCCCGAAACTGGTAGAAGCAAGGGAAATCCCACACCCTCAAGGACAACGTTTAGGACGACCTCAAGGACAACTTCTAGGACGACCTCGAGGACAACGTCTAGAACGACCTCAATTACAAGCTCTAGGACGACCTCAAGGACGACGTCTAGGACTACCTCAAGGATGACTTCTAGGATGACCTCGAGGAAAACCTCTCGGAAGACCTCAAGAGCGACGCCTAGGACGACCTAAAGAATGACTTTTAGGGCGACCTCGAGAACAACTTTTAGGACGACCTCGAGGATGACTTTTAGGACGACGCCTAGAGAAATTCAGCCTCTCCACTCTGGTTTTCACCAGTGGAAGATGATGATGATAATGATCTTGTAGCCGTTTCCTTTGAATCGGGCGGTTCCGAACCATGCTCATCATCCATGAGCCGCCATCCGCCATGCCGCCATCTATGAGCAACAGCGGCAACCAGACAACCGGCTTGTAGATGGCGGTAGCTGTCAAGAGTTTTGTGTCGACATTTATTTGGTGACAAACACGAAACTGGGGAAACTAGCCTTTAACAGCTCCGCTGTAAAATTTCCGACAGGCACTTAAACGTGCTTTCCACCTTTCATTCCTTCGTCGGACGCACGCATTCAATGCAAAAAAGAACAAAAAAAGCAGGTGTGCGGATGTGCATGCAAAGCCACATACCCCCACAAACCGGCAGAGAGAGAGAAAGAAACGGAAAGGCAGACCGGCTTCAAAGTCTTTAGAAGCATTCCGTGTTCAGTTGCAAAGCTTGCGCCCGGCGGCCGAGCCAAAAAATTTCTGCACTAAGACTCAGTTGACGTGAGCGTTCCGAGATGCTGGCTTTAACCAGCACTGCCAGCTCCACGTCTTAATGTTTGCATATTTCAGTTCTACACAGGGGCTGGCAGCGATTGCTGAGGCGGCCGTGAAGGCTTGCTAGCAATATTTTGCAAGCACGGCAAGCTGTTCCAGAAAGCGCGCAAGCCGCAAAAGAGTGCCGTGGAACGGCGATATCAGCACGGAGCCAGTCAACCGTCGTCTATTCACAGGGGTGGAACTCATGAAATGTACTTGGGAGCAGCTACGGGAGCAGCTGAAACAGCTGTTTTGGAGCAGGTTGGGAGCAGCCAAAACTACATTCTGGAGCAGGATAGGAGCAGCTCAAATCAATTTCCATTGCACTTCAGCATGTGTCTTAGCCAAGCACGGGAGCAATTTATATTGTGCTTAGCAGCACAGTTGAACGTGAGGACCTAGGTAGCTGGGATAACAGTGTAAAAGATGCGAAAACTTGAAATGTTGTGAGCCTCAATGAGAACAATAAAGCAAGTACCATATGTTTCTGAAGATAGTGTTTCTGAGTGGCTTTCAGCTGCTCAAAATGCAGACCAGCACTGCATATTGCACAACCCACACGCGCTTGACGTAGTAATTATATGTGTGAACCACATGACGTACGTAAGCAACGGACGTGCAGTTGCGCGGAGGAATAGGGCAACAAATTTTGAGTTTATCTATATTGTACAACTCAATATCAAAGCAGCAGACTACGATTAACGGAGTTATCGTATTCGAAGCGATAAGCCGGAGCAAGATTAAAGTACGCTGAGTAGATCTACCGCTCGCGTGACAGCTGCTGGTCGACGAAATTTCGGATCGGACCGCGTCGCCTTCGAAATGGAGAAAATGAAGAGAGAAGGCAAAATCGGGAAAAATTTAACCGGCGCGGAGCCAACCAACAGCCAACGCGGAGCGCGCTAAGGGGGCCAGAAGCACAAATGGAGAGGAGGCAGTGGCGGCTGCCTCCTCTCCATTGTGCGCATACGTGACCTCCGAGACTCCTTGCCTGCGCCGATCCAACACCACCTTGGCCAATCTTGGAGCGTGCACCTAATCGGAGAGCCCCAACTCCTCTGCTGATTGGCTGCAGGATTGTAGGTACCGCATAGGCCGCGTAGGGATAACTGAACTAGGGATGATTCTGGTTGCCAGCGTGTCGCTCCATGGCGTCGCCGGGGTTACTATAGTTACGTTACCTCGCCGTCGTGCCGTTTTTCAAACTCGTTTCGACGGTTTTTCGCTACGCCTTTTGAGCGCATGCTGACATCGACGCCATGGAACTCCGAGGTGCTATCGTCGGGGATAGCCAGTTGAAGTTTATGGAACGCCATCGACTGCGGCTTGTCCCAAGTGTGCAAGTGTGCACATTCAGCTTCCCGGGTGCATCGACGTGTACGCTGCCCGGGTACGATGAACGCTTGCACCTGTACGCCGGGGACTTTGCATGGCTTTGCAAATCTTGTCCTGTAGCTGCTGTTGCTGAGCGGCAGATGGCGCGGCAAGCACCAAAACACAGCGAATCCAGTGTGTTGCCGCTGCGGTTGCAATCAAGAACCGACGAATCGGGGCCTTTGCCACCTTTGCCAATGTATGTTCGGCGTGGGGTATGCACTTCTGTTTTCAGCTTTGAGGTACCGGTTGTCGTGATTCTTTGTGGTGGTGCGAAGCCTGAACTAACGTTTGTTTCGGTGGACATTGGTGGTGTGGCGCCGTCGGACCCAAGGCTGCGACTTGAAGATGGCGTGTGCCCGCGGAAAATACCACGCCAAAACACTCCAAGAGAAGAGTGACATTCTGCGGGAAGTGGACGCCGGACTCTTGTCTAAGCAAGAAATTGCGAAAAAGCATGCAATACCGAAAAGCATGCAATACCGAAAACCATGCTATCTACTTACATAAAGAATAAGAGGGCTATTGAAGACGCCTTGGTGGCAGAAGTTTCCAACGAAAGGAAGAGGATGCGGCCCGCAAAGTATCCTGACCTCGAAGAAGCGCTTTTGCTATGGATTAAGGACATGCGTGCTGCTTCAGATGGGTAGCTTCACCGTCTCCGCGAGCGCTACGATCTTGTTTTCCGTGCTGTGTCGGGAGAAGCAAAGGCCCTAAACGTTGAAACGTGTGAAGCTTGGCGCTCCGAGGTGCTGCAAGGCCACATGGAGAAGTATTCTCCGCAGGACATATTTAATGCGGACGAAACTGCTTTATTTTTCAAATTGCTACCCGCCAAAACAATCGCATATAAAGGCGACAAGTGCACTGGAGGGAAAAGAAGCAAAGAGAGGATAACTGTACTGGTTGCAGCGAACATGACAGGGACTGAAAAGCTGCCGCTTTTGGTCATCGGCAAATCAAAAAGTCCTCGTTGCTTCAAGAACATCCAGTCACTCCCAGTGGACTACGCGGCCAACAAAAAGGCATGGATGACGGGTGCACTGTTCGGGCAGTGGCTAGCGAAGATGGAGCGTTGTGGCCGGAAAGTCCTGCTTCTTGCTGACAACTGTTCGGCTCATAAGGTCTAAGTTGAGACGAAGGCCATTGAGCTAGCCTTCCTTCCACCTAACACAACAGCAGTGCTGCAGCCCATAAACCAGGGTATCATCAAAAATTTAAAATAATTTTACCGGTGCCATTTGTTGGAGCGAATTATTTTGTGTGAGAACTTATCAGTTGACTAAACTTGAGGAAGAAAACGAGAAGGGACGGACAAACACAAACTTTGTTTGGAAGTCGTCGTTTGGAAGTTTGTGGTTGTCCGTCCCTTCTCGTTTTCTTCCTCAAGTTTAATTACGGCAAGCACTATTGGGAATCAGATATCTCTCCCCGGCCTGCCTCCCTTTGAGAAACAAAGAGAGCCGCCAGGACGGAGAGACGCGTTGCGAGGAGGACCGGAAAGGAGGACATCGTCGGGGAAAAGAAAGAAGAAAGGGACCCCGATGAGTCGAACCCAGATGCTGTCCGTCCGGCAGAAGTGTGGGGACCACGATCGGTCCTCCCGTTCAAGTTGCAAATAAAATATAGTTAGAGTTTACAAGCACATTCTCCTCGTCCTTTCTCTCCGCTTTGGGACGACCCGAACTCTACAGTGGTGACCCGGTTTTGCAAAACAACCTTACGCAACACCCTCAAGCCCCGTCATGCCGGACACTGACCCCACGCCATCCGAGAGCATCTCGGCAGTCGCCCTCAAGCTGCCTGCCTTCTGGCCCGCGGACCCGCAGCTGTGGTTCGGCCAGGTTGAGTCGCAATTTGCGACTCGTCGGATCACAGCGGACATGACAAAATTCCACCGCGTCGTATCCAGCCTCTCCCCAGCCATCGCCACAGAGGTGAGAGACCTGCTGATCACACCGCCAGCAGAAGACGCCTACAACACACTAAAAGCACAGCTCATTCCCCGGACCAGCGCCTCGGAAGAAAAGCGTCTCCAGCAGTTGCTCACTGCCGAGGAACTGGGCGACCGGACGCCTACGCAGCTGCTGTGTCGAATGAAGCAGCTCTTCGTGGACAAATCGTCTACCATCGACGCATCGCTCCTCCGCGAGCTATTCCTGCAGCGGCTGCCAAGCAACGTGCGGATGGTGCTCGCATCGGCAGGTGACATCGGCCTTGCCAAGATTGCTAAGCTCGCGGACAAAATCATGAAGTCGCGGCGCCATCACCCAACATCTCAGCAGTCCATGCCCGCGGCATCCCGGACGAGGTACGTGAACTTCGAGCTGAAGTCTCTCGCCTCGCTGACATGATGGTGCAAATGCAAGCTCTCTGCGGCCGCAGCACGTCACGCGGACGCCCTTGACGACAATCTTGCTCACCGTCCCGCGTGGACTCCGGCGACTGTTGGTACCATCAACGGTTTGGTGCTTCAGCTCGCAAGTGCGAGCCTCGATGCTCGAAGTCGGAAAACGCCAGGGCAGAGCACTAACGGTGGCAAGTGCTCCCGCCGCTCAGGACAGCCGCCGATCATTGTTTTTTGTGGCGGACCGCACCACTGGTGTACGTTTCCTCATGGACACCGGAGCAGAAGTTAGTGTAGTCCCTGCAAGCGCACAAGATCGCCAGCACCCCAGTACGTCGCAGCTCCGGGCCGTCAACAACACGGCCATCCCGACGTACGGTGAGCAGTCACTGACTCTCGACCTCGGACTACGGCGGACTTTCCGTTGGGCGTTTGTATGTGCGGCTATCCCGCACGCCATTATTGGAGCTGATTTCCTGACGCGCTTCAAGCTACTGGTGGACCTCAAGGGGAGACGTCTTCGAGACGAAGCGACAAGTCTTACCATACAAGGCATCCCGTCGTCCCTACAATCGATCAGCCCCACGTTCACGGTACCGGCTGAGGAGTCGCCGTACGCCAAGCTGCTCGTCGAGTTCCAGGAGCTGACGCGTGTTGGACCCGACGAGCTCCATCAAACACACCGTGACGCACCCCATCAAGACGTCAGGCGCTCCGGTTCACGCGCGTCCACACTGACTGCCACCGGACAAGCTACGAGCCGCCAAGCAACAGTTCGAGCACATGCTGGAGCTGGGAATCGTCCGCCAGTCGGAGAGCTCCTGGTCCTCGCCCCTCCACATGGTCCCCAAGTCCACACCCGGGGACTGGCGCCTGTGTGGAGACTACAGAGCCCTCAACCGGATCACATCCGAAGACCGGTACCTGATTCCGCATATTCATGATTTCACAGCATCGCTCGACGGCAGTACCATCTTCTCCAAGATAGACCTGGTACGTGCATACCACCGAATACCGGTCAAGCCCTCGGACATTTCGAAGACGGCAGTAACAACGCCCTTCGGTCTCTTCGAGTTCGTGCATATGCCGTTCGGACTAAAAAACGCCGCACAGACGTTCCAGCGCTTCATAGATCAGGTGTTGCAAGGCCTCCCATACTGTTACGCCTACATTGACGACATCCTTGTGGCAAGCCAATCTGCCGACGAACACCTCGGACACCTCCGAACCCTCTTTACTCGCCTCGCCGAGTACGGAATTGTCGTCAATGTGGGCAAGTGCGTGTTTGGCAGGCCGGAACTCGACTTCCTGGGACACACGGTGAAGTCTTTCGGAATCCGCCCACTCAACAGCAAGGTGCAGGCCATTCAAAAGTTCCCAAAACCGACAACAAAGAAACAACTCCGAGAGTTCCTTGGCATGATAAACTTTTATCGCCGGTTTCTCCCGGGCTGTGCCGAGAAGCTGCAGCCGCTGCACCAGATGCTCTCGGGCGTGAGTAGCTCCACTGCAGAGGTAACTTGGGACGAGTGCACTACATCGGCATTCGACCGCGCCCGACAGCTCCTCGCTACCAGCACCATGCTTACGCACCCCAAGGAAGCCACCCCACTTTCCGTGGTCACCGACACTTCGGACAACACCGTCGGTGCAGTGCTTCAGCAGAAAGTCAATGGACGGTGGCAACCGTTCTCCTTTTTCTCCCGGAAGTTAACACCCACTGAACGGCGGTACAGCACCTTCGGTCGCAAACTACTCGGTGTTTACCTGTCTACGACACTTCAGGCACTTCATAGAAGGTCGCACATTCTTTGTGCTGACCGATCACAAGCCCCTCGTCCACGCTTTCCAGTCTCTGAGATCAGATGGCGGCAGTCACTCCCAGAGAGAGCTGCGGCAGATGTCCTCCGTCTCGGAATTCACGTCCGACATCCGTCATATCCACGGCGCAGACAACGTCGTTGCAGATGCTCTTTCGCGAATAGGTGCCTGCACCGTCGACTCACTAGCCGCCATCGACTTCGAGAGATTGGCAGAGGTACAACGCGAGGATGCACAACTGCGCGACCTCCAAACAATACCCGGCAAGCTCGTTTTCCGCGCGGTTCCTCTTCGTAAGTGTCCTGTCAACCTCATCTGCGACACATCGACGGGATACCCGCGCCCATACGTGCCCCAACAGTTTCGTCGCCAGATCTTCAACTCGCTTCATGGACATTCTCATCCTGGTATCAAGGCCGCACAACACCTTCTAACATCCCGGTTTCTGTGGCCCAGTATTAACAAGGACGTACGCCAGTGGGCCCGCACCTGTTTGCAGTGTCAAAGCTCCGCAATTCAGCGCCACACTGTAACACCACTGGGAAAGTTCGACCAACCTGACGTGCGGTTCAACAACATCCACATAGATATTGTGGGACCGCTGCCACCATCCCAGGGACAGGCGTACCTGCTGACGTGCATCGATCGTTTCAGCCGCTGGCCGGAAGCGATCCCGCTGCCCGACATCACCGCTGACACAGTGGCACGCGCTTTCGTCGCGCAGTGGATTTCGAGATTCGGCACGCCCTCGACAGTCACCACAGACCGAGGCAGGCAGTTTGAGTCCAATCTCTTCTCCAGCCTCATGAAGCTGCTGGGGTCGAGAAGGATTCGAACGGCTACCTACCATCCCACCAGCAACAACATGGTGGAGCGCTTCCACCGTCAGCTCAAAGCCGCCCTCAAGACCCATCAGCGCCAAGACTGGATGGAGGTGCTGCCACTCGTTCTGCTCGGACTGCGCACAGCACTAAAAACTGACATCGGCTGCAGCGTCGCGGAGCTGGTCTATGGAACAACCCTTCGACTCCCGGGCGAATTCTTCGAGGCCGTGCCGGCCGCTAATTGTCCCGACCACACAAGCTACGCCAACCAACTCCAAGAGGCCATGACGCAACTCCGCGCCACATCACCGCGTCAAAACCACGGCCCGTCTTCCTTCGTAAGCAGTGAATTGGCGACCTGCAAGCATGTTTTTCTACGAAATGACACCGTGCAGAAGCCCCTCCAAGCGCCATACGACGGGCCGTACAAGGTGCTGCGGCAAGGATCAAAGAATATGACACTTGCAATCCGCGGACGCCAGGAAGTTGTTGCGTTGGACCGCGTGAAACCGGGCTATCTTGATAGCGCCCCATCTGCCACGCCGGCTCCTGTTACACCCCCGCCGGAAAGAACATCGCCCTCATCAGACACTCTCCCTCCTGCCGACAGCTCGTGCGCTGGCGCTCCGCAGGCAAGGCCAGACAGCCGAACACGTTCCGGCCGCCGCGTCCGCTGGCCAGCACGACTTGGCATCACAGACCATTCGACACCGAAAGCTCCCCTCCTCCGTTCACCCTACAAGACGCCCCACGGGCCCTAACGGCACTCAAACGCTCGCCCGCTCACTGGGGGGGGGGGGGGGGGAGTACTGTGGCGACATCGGTGTAGTCGTAGCCACCTGCCAAGGCGGTTTCTCAGACGAGAAGAAGTTGACACGAGACGGAAGCGGCAAGCACTATTGGGAATCGGATATCTCTCCCCGGCCTGCCTCCCTTTGAGAAACAAGGAGAGCCGCCAGGACGGAGAGACGTGTTGCAAGAAGGACCGGAAAGGACATCGTCGGGGAAAAGAAAGAAGAAAGGGACCCCGACGAGTCGAACCCAGATGCTGTCCATCCGGCACAGGTGTGGGGACCACGATCGGTCCTCCCGTTCAAGTTGAAAATAAAATATAGTTAGAGTTTACACGCACATTTTCCTCGTCCTTTCTCTCCGCTTTGGGACGACCCGAACTCTACAATCCATACCAACCCGCTCGTTCTGTCCTTATATCAGTTGACGCTCCTAAGTGCGCTACACATGCTTGTGCATGCTTGCGAGCAGGTAACTGCGGTTACGATAGCAAATTGCTATCGCCACTGCGACTTTGGCGCACAAGCGCAAGCTCTGCAAGGAGGAGACCAGCCACCTGCGCTCGAAGATGGCGTCGTCGCGGATGTTTTGGACGACATCTCATTTGCGGACTATGTCGATGTGGACGCGAATGCAGTGGTGTGTGGTGCGCTGACGGATGAGGACATCATTTCTCAGGTCAGAAGCGCTGAACCTGTCGCTGCCAGTGACGAGGAGGAGGAGGAAGACGAAGCACCAGTGCAGCCCTCCGCTGCGGAGATCATGGCTGGATTGAATGCCGCCCGTCTCTTCTTCAGTTTTGAAGAAGGAGCAGAGGAGGCCTTCCGTTACATTCACTCGTTAGAGCAAAAGTGCTTGCTGTCGCCTTCAAAGAAAAAAGGCAGACTATGATCACAGACTTTTTGAAGCATTAAATTGCTGACATGCCCTACTGCTTCCAAACCGCAGTGAGTGTACTGTGGTTCTTCACTTTCGTTAGTTCGAACTTTCGTTAGTTCGAACTGAAGCAGCTTCCCCATGTGGTTCGAACTAACGAGCTTTCATTGTATTCAGCTCATAAAATTTCAAGTGAAAATATGCAATAGCTTTTGAGACACAAAGCTGTAACCAAGATGACCCATTTACCCTACCATCCCCCCTTAAATACTTTTAGTGAGTATCTTGTACAAGCCTGGAGGAGATCAAACCCTCGCTGCACTTCAATGACAACCTCAGCATGCCACCAGCCGACAGCTCACCGAAGGATAGACTGTTCAAGATTCGCCCGCCTCTCGAGATGCTGCTCCCGAAATTCGAGTAGATTCCTCAGGAACAATGTCTCTGTGTGGACGAACAGATAGTACCATTCAAAGGGCACTCCAGCATCAAGCAATACCTCCCCAAGAAGCCTCACAAGTGGGGTTACAAGATATTCATACTTTGTCACTCCAGCGGTGTTGTACACTCTTTTGACGTGTACACAGGCCACACAGATCAAGTGCCGGGGTTTCCTGACATTGGGGCCAGTGGTAACGTCGTCATAAAGCTCGCTCAGTGCGTGCAGCCTCAACTGGGCCACCTTCTATACTTTGACAATTGGTTCATATCTCTGAAGCTTTTCATAAGTTTGGCACAAAGAGGCATATAGGCCCTTGGTACTGTGCGTGCGAATCGACTGCAGGGTTTTATTATGGCCTCGGACACAGAACTCCGCAAAAGAGGATGAGGCAGTGAAGAAAAGAACCAGGCACTGGTGGATAACCAGACGGTGATCATTGTCAAGTGGTACAACAACCGATCGGTGACCACCGCGAGTACCTTTGCCGGTGCACAACCCGTCTTTACAATCATGAGGTGGGATAGGCGTGAAAAGAAGTCTGTTCAGGTTGAGTGTCCTAGAACAGTTGTGACGTACAACGAGTACATGGGAGGCGTTCATCTCCTTGATGCACTGATATCATACTATCGGATCCAGTTGAGGTCAAAAAAGTTTTACCTCAAGCTTTTTTTTTCACTTTTTGGACATGGCGATTGTTGTGAGCTGGCTCCTCTACCAACGAGACTGTCAGTCACTGGGCATACCAAAGAATAAGCAGAGAGACCTACTGAAATTCCGGCTTGGAATTGCAGAAGCGCTCTGCAAGTAAGGAAATGACCTCTCCTCAAAGTAACGGAGACAACCCTCCGGCTCTCTTCAAGCTCAACTCGAAGTGAACAAGCGACGAGGAACCACGAGCCTCATTCCCGACGAGGACGTTTGCGCGGACAGCACAGGACGTTGGCCGGTTGTCAAAGACACAAGGCAGCGGTGCAGGAAACCTGGTTGCAAGGGGCATACCAACATAATGTACAGCAAATGCAACGCACATCTTCGCCTCAACAAGAACACCAACTGCTTCTTTAATTTCCATCAGCCATAAAGTAGAAACCAGATGTTTTCTGCACTGTGCTTGTTTGTTGTGGGAAGACAATGAACAAAATTGTGTTTCACTCCTTTGGAGACCTTTTTACTACACATATAAAATTGAACAAAAAAAAATTAATTTTATTTACATGGCGTCAGTAAATTTTTTGACTTCATGGCCTGTTGTTGCGAATTTGCGACATACCTCTTTTAGCCAAATAGGGTACCCGTCACAACTCACAATGCTTCTATCTTTTTGAGAGCACCTTAAGCACCACATTTCCGCAAAAATATATTTTGTAATAAACTGAAAAATAAATTTGGCTCTAGAGGGTTAAGGGTTGGGACGGGACACGCCGTGGAGCAGTACCTGTGAGTTGCTCTTGATGGAAATGCCCGAAAATGGTACACCATGACACTCCGAGGGACCAACGCACCAACTACCTGAAAAACGTGGAAGGCAGCGCTCATGGAGACCTCTGGGAATCGCAGCATGCGGGAGTGGGCTCATCTGCAGCTCAGCCAGCGGTTTCAGCTGCCATCGGAGCTACCGGAACAGTATTTCTATGATGTACTTCAGGTCTGCGCTCGAGTGAAGGAGGCCATGACAGAGGAGGAAAATCTCCAATAGCTGACTTGCGGCCTGAGGCCAGAACTGCTGGAATGAGTTGTCCTGGAACGAGTCGTCCTGGAACGAGTCGTCCTGGAACGAGTCGTCCTGGAACGAGTCGTCCTGGAACGAGTCGACACACTCCAGCATCTAACCCAAGCAAGCAAAATGGCCAAACAGAATATGTGGATTATGCCGTCACATCCGCTGCTGGGATTCAACACTCAGCCATCACAACATGGGAGCCAGGAAGCATGAGCCAGCCTACTCGGACCTCCAAAGAGCAACACCACAAGGTATGACAGCACCGGGCTTCTGCCGACAGCCGTCTGCGCCACCGCCTGAGGTTACGTCGTTGCTACAACTGCAATCGGAGGTAGGCAACTTCTTCAAAACTCCGAGTGTCTATTTCCTGATATCTAGTGTGCACATCTCAGCCCAAGGTACTGTTGCCTTCCCCGATGTGAGATTCCTACCCAGTCAACACACAACATCCTGAGGACATCCTCAAAAGGTCCTATCATCCTCGTCCACTAAAAGTAGTCCATGGAATGTCCGCAGGATAAATCCTACGGGCTATCCGGAATTCGTCATCAACGTGGCGTCCTAAGGATATCCTCAGAAGGTCCTTGCATCCCGTTCTGCTAAATTCGAGCAATGCCTTGCAGGTTCTTCGAACAAGCTTTCGGGATCAAATATGAAAAAAAAGGAACCACTGCAAAGCCAAAATGCTGCTAAAAAGGTTAAAACAATTTAAACCGCCGACCAGCGCGCGCCAAGTTCATACCGCGATAGCAATTGCGTGATGTCGTCGCAATGCGGCTTTTGCTTTAGAGCTTGACCCACATGCCAAAACGTTCAAGACATATTTAAAACAAAACCACAAAAATGAAGTCGGACATAAAATCAACATAAAATCCCAAGTGGATTATAGTATTTAAAGATTTTGCTGTAGAATACACTCTGCCGCCGAAGCAACGGCCGAATCCGCTCTCTGCAATGGCCGCACTACGAACCGCACGCCGCCGACGCCGCCACGAAAGAAAAGGGAGGCGGGAAGTTATTTGCGCAAGAAAGAAGCCAGGCACCTTTTCGAGGAGATGTGCGAATTAGGTAAGTAACTTTTAATTACTATTCAATATTCACTTGCAGCGTAGAATGAGGAAACTATGTCTCGTAGTGAAGCGTCGGCACGGTCTGAGGCTAGCCAAGAGTATCTGCTCAAGCTTAATTGTGTTTATAATAGTGCAATGTCTTCTTTGTTGCATAATGGCGGCTTCCGACAGTGCTGCAGGTCGCCTCTTTCGCCGAAAGCTTGCCGGACGTGTCAGTGAGTGTTGCGCTAATTGAGACCTATTCAAACTCATCGTAACAAGCAAGCTCTAGCGATTCTAGTGAAAACCACTGTGATGCTGTCTATGAAAAACTAGTAGCATAGGAAAAGAAATAACACCTTTGTGCTTAGAAGTACCTTTATAAACCTCGGGAATCAAAAAAAAAATACTGGGTAAATTACTTGCTATGTGTTTGTTCACATGAGTGCCCTTCCTGTGCAGTGTCCAAAACACACAAAATAGTTCCTGACTGGAACAGTAGCAAATAGAATAAGTGCTCACGACCTCTAAGGGTTTTAAGACTGTTCGGTCCCGAGGTCACTTATTTGTCATTGATTTGTTTTCAGTGAAACTGTGTATTTTTGTGCAGCATTTAAGCAATCCAGTACAACCTCCAGCTCTACACCTCCTTGCTGTAATGTTGCCAGTAAAACTGTATAAAAGGAACCTGAGCCTGAAGGTATAAAACCTTTCGGATTGCCTTTGATAGCTGGTTTTAACAATTTTATACAATGCTCCTGTTGATGGTTCAGGTTTCAGGCGGCACACCTTGGAAATTCTACACATGATCTGGCTGAGGCTTGATAACCTGACTGCCCTGATGGGCACTGTGTTAGAAGCTGTGAACAAGCACAAGGAGGACGATGACGACAACTTCCCCGTTCAGGAGCCACCCGCAAGCTATGACACCTTCATGGAATCTAAGTGCCAACTACAGGCTAGCGAAGCCATGAGAAAAAAAGCTGGTAAGTGGAATTATGGAGCATTTGGCTAGATGCCATGGAAGTGCCTGGTATTTACAGTAAAACCTCGTTATAACAAAACGGGATATAACAAACTAATGGATATAACAAAGCAATCATAATTCCCCTTGCTTGCTAATAGTGGGAAGAAATGGACATTGGCTATAACAAACTAATGGTTATAACGAAATAATTACGACCGCTCCTTCAACTTTGTTATAACGAGGTTTTACTGTATATAAACCTGTTTTTCTGTGACACAAGTAAATTTGTTCGTGGGACTCGGAGGGAAGACTCTAGGGGCCACTACTCGCCGACTGCTGGAAGCTCTAATGACCCAAAACATTGCGGTGAATTTCAGCTGGAAAGGGCAAAAGGGCAAGGCGAAATTCCAACAGCTGCAGTGTGTTGAGCTCATTTACCATAAGTACACAACACATTATGGCAATGCTTTTTTGAAGGAATGGTGTTTGGAGGTAGTGTTTTTTTTCCCCTAAATAACCAATAAATATCTAATATATGCTCTGAAAGTGCACAACAGTTTCACAGTGTGATCAGTTGGCTGGCTATATTAATGAAAGTATTTCTAATAATTCCTCAATCGCCTCAAGGAAGGGATGAGCATACTCATGCCATTGTTGCGATTTTGCCCTATAGCTAGCACTCTGGGTTTTGGGTGACTAGTAATAGCAAACCTTACACCTTTTCAGAAGCTGTAAAAAGAAACCCCCGTATCACAACGACACGTCACGACATTGAAGAGGTAATCAAGACGTGGCTACGACACGCGGCGGAGAAGCTCAGGAAGCTTGAGGAATCTGGTCTTGGCAACATCCCCTAACTTTTTATGAGCATCTATATCCATGTACAGTGTGCACCTTCTTTAGTTCATGCTTTATTTTATATCTTCAAGCCCATCTTCAGGTAATACTTGTTTGACCCGCAGCCACAATAACACCAAAGAACAAGTTTTGTTAGTTTGTCATTATTATTTCCAGTTATTTTAGTGTTCAAATTCCAGTATCTTTATCTAATATTTTTTTTCTCATTATTTATAATGAATGCCTCTTGTCTACAGCTAAATGATAACTTGTTAGACCAGCAGCCAGAATTGCACAACACGAGAAGTGATTATCATTTCGTTATTTTATTTTTCAATTTTAGTACCCTCGTCTTGTTTGATTTTTATTGTTTCCAGCCATTTTGCTTAGGAGCCCTGACAAGCCCAAATTCATACTTTCTTTGTCTAAATAAGAAAAAATAGAAAGAAAAATCTCGAAAGAAGCATTCTAGCACGCTAACAGGCCCTTTAAAAGCCCCAGTCTTCGTTTCTCGTCTGGGCTCCTCCTTTCATTTATCTAGGGACGTCACAGGAAGCCTTGTCGCTGTCATTCCTCAAGGCTTTCCCATGACGTCCCTCAATAACCGAAAGGAGGAGCCCAGATGGGAAACATGGCCCGGGATTTTTGAAGGGTCCACTAGCGTGCTAGGAACTTTTGTTTTGAGAGGAAATTACCTTCTTAGGTATTTTTTTTTATTTTTTAGGACAAAAATTTGAAGTTTGGCCTTTAATTGATTCAGAGTGCTGTTTTTGCTTGTTCTATTCAATAAATATTTTGGCTGGTACTTTCTGCCTACTCTTCTGTTAAAATAATTCTAATTTTTTGTGTGTGTTGGTTTCATGGTTTTGAAGGAGCCTGCGCAGCATCCATCGCAAGCCAGTTCTGAATTTGCATGGGTGACCCCAAAAAGGCCGGTCAGCTATCAAGCATCGCCTAATGGTACTTTGAATACACGGTGCTCTAATCACATGCAGCAAACATTAAAAAGAATAAGCACCCCAGGTGAATGAAACCAGCTGTATGCTCTTAGCAGTCGTGTCAAAATTTGTCACTATATTTTTCGTTGTGACTAATTCTGTAAAATTAATTAAGTCAGCTCTTTAAATATTGGTTTAAGAGCTGAACTGTGATTAGCAATGTTGTAGAGCATCAGGAGAAAGCTACAATTATACTGTTTAAAACAAGGTGCGGTTTCTGTAGTCCTGTTTACAAAACAAAAAATACCTCAGGAATTTTAAAATGCCCTTTGACCACCCACCTTGCGATAGCAATCTGTGTGCCTTGGTTCATGGGTGTTTTTTCTTGCTTTTCAAAGAAGACTATACTTCGTTTCAGCTTCCGTCCGAGCGCAGCCAAAGCTACGTGTGGCCGGAGCCAATCACACGCCGGCAATAGGTCACGCGATCTCGCCTGCACTTTTGTATCACTCCGGTGCGCCGCTGGTCGTCTGCGCCGCCAGCGCTCGCCGAGTATTTCGTCTGTTACGGACGTATCAACGGTATCGTCTGCTGCAGGTTTAAAAAGTGCCTTTTCACGTTCTGAAATTTAGTCACAGGGGATGTCAGTACGTAGGCTGGCCGCTGGCGTCAGTGTCCGCGAGCTTTCCACCTTTTCGGCATATAGTTTCAAGATGTAAGTACACATTGCAAGCTGCCCGATATGACCCGGCCGTTGATGTTTCCTTGTATTGTCTAGATATACCAGGGCTCGAAACGCAGTCCTTTCCACCAGCTTCTCGGCGTTCAATGTGATCGGCAGGTAAGGGGGTGCCCTGATTTCGCCGCGTATCAGTGAATTTTAGTGGCCCAGACGCTTTTCTTGTTTACAACGCATTCGCGGTACAACACGGCCGGAGTCTCCTGCCGAATCTGAAAGTAGACATTCGATCACGACCTCTCGCGCCTGACGCCGAAACGTGCCTTTGCGAAAGGACGCTTTGAAGCGACTCTGTGTGGAAAGCAGCGAAGCACATGATTCGACCATTAAGGGAACGAAATCACTCAGAGAAACCGAGCACTGAAGCCGTGTTGCCAGCGGATGTACGTGTTTTCACCAAACCACATGCATTTACATAAAATCATAAAAACAAACTTCAGATATTTATTTTCTTTAGTTGCAAATTATTCTTAGCAGTACACATCTGGAATATTGTGCAATGTTTATGCACAAAACAGTTATTTAAAAAAACAATACTTTTGCGAACTACTTTGTGGTGCGTAGGAATGCTCTTCTCAAAGTTGCGAGCCGTCCCTCAGCCTTTGGCTGCGCTCGGACGGAAGCTGAAACGAAGTATAGTCAAAGCACACACTGTTGTAAAAATCATAATCAATCATTTCTCATGACATTCTAAAATTTCAAATATCACTTGAGCTCCTAGACCAATAAATAAAAGGTTTATCAATTAATTTTACCTAATTAGTTAACCACAATGAAATAAATAGGGACATTTTCTGAAGATGTCTGCATCATCATATAGTTGCTTTTATCCGTCTAGTGTTTCATTATTTCATGAAATTCGCTGCATGTTATCTGAGGCACCCTGTATATATACAGGGTGTTTCACGAAAGGTGCACAAATTCGATATTGTGAAAACTATGCGTCGCAATAAGAAACAACATTATTTTCGTCCTGGGCCAGGGGCCTATTTAAGAAAATTATTAGAGTCCGGGATAATTAGATTGCTAATTTTTTTGCGTAATTAACCTTTTAATATTGGGCATGGTTTCAATTAAAAAATTGCTCAGCATCATCGAAAAACACTAAATCAACAAATTCAGAACGATAGAATGCATGCACAGCATTCTACGGCTTTCTGAAAAACAGCACAAATTCGACGGGCTTTTAAGTTCCGGTTTGCTATCAGAGTGCATCTCGGGCTAGACGGCACTGCGCCCCGTGGAGTAATAGTGCAACCAGCCTCTGCTGCGTCGGGCAATGACAGCGCAGCAAAGGTTGGTTGCACTATTTCTACACGGGGCGCGGTGCCATCAGGGCCGAGATGCGCTCTGATAGCAAACCGGAACTTAAAAGCCCGTTGAATTTGTGCTGTTTTTCAGAAAGCCGTAAAATGCTCCGCGTGCATTCTATCGTTCTGCAATTTGTCGATTTAGTGTCTTTCGATGATGCTGAGCAATGTTTTCATTGAAACCATGCCCAATATTAAAGAGTTAATTATGCAAAAAAATTAGCAATCTAATTATCCCAAACTCTAATGCTCCTAAATAGGCCCCTGGCCCAGGACGAAAATGACACAAGTCTTTTTTTTTGTTGCGACGCTTAGTTTTTGCAATATCGAATTTGTCCACCTTTCGTGGAACACCCTGTATGGTATTTCTGAACTTCATTAATGATCAAACGCTTCCTTGACGATATGCATTGACTGAACCAGTAGGGTGCCTTTATCCCAGAAAGGTCCCCATGCAGTCCTTAGGACTGACAGCTCAGGATGTTCTCAGGACATGATGGGTCTGGACAAAAAGATCATTTGAGGATCATTCGAGACTCTTTCAAGATGTCCTCGGGACTACCCATCATCCTGGACTCGACATCCACAGTACATCCTCAGGATGCCATTGCGTTGACTGGGTATTACCAACACATTCGACGTGACTTTAAGGAACGCTTTTCTTCCAAAAACACAAGTGCACTCCAGCAAACCGATAAAAAAAAGCTATTGACGTCTGTTCTGCGGCTGTCAATTCGCCACAGTGCATATATGCGCGGGAAGAAGAGCACTCAAAAGAGTTAACTTACTCGCCTGAATAGACCGCGCACATCGAGAAATATAGTTTAACTCCCATGTGCTGTCCGTCTTGAACACCACAACTACTTTGTGCAATAACTTAAATACAGCAAAATAATTAATTTTTCCAGACTGTACGGCAGTCAGTGGCACCTCAATCAAGAGCCTCCTTGCCCTCTGGCAATAGCCTTCGCCAAAGGGTGAGGAGGGCACGAAGACGTCAGCTGCCAGAAGAACCGGGCTCCCACGAGAGCTTTGTCCTCAACTGGACATTTGCAACGACATGTGATGGAGAACAGTTCCTGTGGTTGGACAGAACAGGCACAAATGAAGGGAGAACCTTGATTTTCACCACACAGGAAAATTTAGAGCTTCTGTCATAGGTACTTTTCATTAAGACAGACAGCTTTTGATGCACCAAACAGTGCAGAAGTGTTATTCTATCAAACCAAGAAATAAGCAAAACCTACAGGTACTATTAAAGCATTGTTTATGTATATGCAACATATTGATTAAAAATAACTATTTGATTACAGGATTTTGATGAATGGTTTATCAAGGTGAATTAGAAAATTAAACTAGATATAAACAAAAGCAAACAAATCAATATTCATTTAATGAAAGGGTATGTAAATGAACCATGGCATTATGAACATTTATATAATGACGATGAACTCAGTTTTCCTTTAATAAAAAAAAGTGTTGGTAAAACAGAAATATTATTTATTTATTTATTGATACTGTTAGCCCTATCACAGGGCCATTACAGGAGTGGAAGGCACAAACGATAAAAGGCGTAGGGATACAAGATGTAAATACACACAGTTCTCGCATTTCGCTTGGTTTCATAAAAAAAATAATAATAAGTATTATCATCCCCTGTTCACAAAAAAGTCCAGGATTTGGGTCATTGATTTGGTGCATGTAAAACATTTCTTACACTTTGATGTGCACATATATGCACAATAGCTGAAGTATAGGATAGGCACTCTCTTGTATTCAACTCATACATGTGACTGCTAAAGAGTACTTTCTCGCAGTCTGATTTCGTCCATATGCGGTTCCTAAAGGCCATAAAATAATACATAAAACCGGTGGTTGAGCATTTCTGCTCACTGTGTCCTGCACAGTACATCTACTACAAAACTATCACAAACATATCCAATATAAATTTCGCTCTAGTAGCCCAGAAGAACTGATTAGTCTATGAGAAAATTGAGTACGATATTGCTTTTCCAACTGGCAAGACCATTTTTCTATAGGACTCCACAAATATCATACTTACGAGGGGGGACCCAAAAAAAACCGAACTAAATTTTTTTGCACTTATTTATTCCCATTTCAAGTACAAACGTTCAATCTTCTTCAAAGTACTGTCCACTTGCACTAATAACTTGTCTAATCTTTTAATCCATGTGTTGAAACATTGTTTAAATTCATCTTTTGTGATGCTTGACAGCGCCTCCGTCGTTTTTTTCTTCACCTCAGCAACATCAGCAAAACGCTTTCCTTTCATTTCTCTTTTCATTCTAGGAAACAAAAAAAAAAGTCGCACGGGGCAAGGTCGGGTGAGTATGGAGGGTGAGGAACAGGGGTCATACCATTTTTGGTCAAGAATTGTCGTACAGACAAGGCAGTGTGAGCCGGGGCATTGTCATGATGGAAAAACCAGTCACCCGACTTCCACAAATCCGGCCGCTTCCGCCGCACACTGTTGCGCAATCTTTTCAAAACCTCCAAGTAGAAAGCCTGGTTAACTGTCTGACCCTGCAGAACAAACTCTGAATGGACGACTCCTTTCACATCGAAAAAACTAATCAGCATTGTTTTGATGTTTGATTTCACCTGACGAGCTTTCTTGGGGCGAGGCGAATCTTAAGTCTTCCACTGGCTTGATTGTTGCTTTGATTCAGGATCGTAACCATAGCAACAAGTTTCGTCACCTGTAATAACTTTTGAAAAAAAGTTTGGGTCACTTCGGGACTCTTCTTTCAAAGCACAGCATGCTTCCACGCGCCCTTGCTTTTGTTCAGCAGTCAGCAGTCGTGGCACGAATTTGGCAGCCACCCTTTTCATTCCCAAATCTTCTGTCAGAATTCGCTGCAATGAACTCCAACTCACTCCCGACAGCTCCATAATTTCGTCAATGGTCCGTCGTCGATCTTCGTTGATGATCGCACGAATTTTTTCGACGTTTTCATGTGTTCGTGCCGTGGAAGGGCGACCGGAACGAGGTTTGTCATCAATTGACATGTCGCCATTCTTGAAACGGGAAAACCACTCAAACACTTGAGTTTTCCCCATGGAATCGTCCTTGTACGCCGTTTTAACAGTTCAATAGTTTCTGTTCCACTTTTTCCGAGCAAAAAACAGAATTTAACCGCCGCACGCTGTTCACAGAAATCAGACATTGCAAAAACGACGCCCACACGAAACATTTGTCACTATAAACCCAGCTGCAACTAGTCCTAACCTTCTTCGAGGACGGAATTAGGCCTAATGACTCAGCAATGTTCGCTCTATCAACTCCTGGCGGCAAAACGCGGTACTGCAAAGGCTCTGCTTAAAAAAGAATTAGTTCGGTTTCTTTTGGGTCCCCCCTCGTATATCCACCTCCATGGTTTCTGACCGTTGGTGTGCGAACTGGATGAGAAACAGCGCAAGTCACAAGAACTTAGATGTACAGAGATAATTTCAAGGGAACATAGAAACATAGCGGACAGCAGCAAAGTACAAGTACTTCACTGGCACCTTCCACATTGACGACAAAATCGCCTAGTGATTCCATTGTCAAGAAGTGTACAGCTGAAGCACTGCTGAAGCTAAAAAAAACAACTGAAGCATACATGAGCTTGGAGATGACTGCACCCATTCTCCCATAGTCTCACTTTTTTCCCTTTCTGGAGAGATTTTTATGAAAGGTTTTATCATCGGCATTAAGGAATGCCGAAGAATGTAGATTTGTGTTAAACTAATGCCTTTCTTTTTAACTTTTCCACTAAGCTTTCTACTATTAAATGTTAATTTTATTTTCCCACCTTTTTTATTTTAAACCAGTGGTAAATGCCTTAGTAATCTTAAGTATTTTCCCACTTTTCAGGCAGTCACCCTGCTCGACAATGGGACATTTAAGACCGTCCGCAGGATGTTTTCCCAGCCCTACACAATTCATACAAGGGTTGAAGATTATCATCAAAACAACAAATCCGTGTCACTGGTGTATGTCCTAATGATGTGAAAGACTGAGGCTGCATACATCTGCCTTTTTAAGGTTAGTTTTGCTTTGGGCTGGTATTAAGAGGCCTCTTTTCGAAATGCGAGCCTCTGGCAAAGAGGCGACAGCTGATCTCCATTTAAAGGAGGCTCAGACATAATGCATACAAGGTCACCTAGATTTTGGGAGGGCTGGCCTGGCTGAAGCCCATAAGCCCCTTCCCCACTCTCTCAACTGCATACTCCTGTGAAAATAGCACTTTGAGAACATAAGCAATCCTGTGCTAAACACAGGGTGCCTACCAACCTGGAAAACAAAAAAAGCCTTAATTGCCAGGGAATTTGGTGAGTGTAGAAAAGACAGGAAAAATTCAGGTAATTTCCACCCCAATCAGCCTTGGTCAAAGAAACTAAGCTTTCCTTTGCCTGAGCGACTGCAAACAAGGCGTCTGTGGTGTGAAACATGGTGCATGCAATTTAACTGGCATGCAGACACAAATTCCTGCTCGGAAAGTAGTCTTGGCAGTACTTGAATCGCATCTTCTTGAGATGCTCGCGCTAAAACAAACTTCTCTTTCTGCACTTGCACTAACTTGTTTGTACAGTGGTTTATTTAAAACCAGACATTTATTCAGCAAATAATAACGCAGAATAGACTGACAAGGTTAGCCCATCGCTCAAAAATCGAACAAAAGTTGCTTTGTTCAAGTTTTGAGGATCTAGTACTTGGACACCAGCCTGCTGGTAGTCAGATATACCAGTGTTTTTCCCATAAAAACAAAGCTTTAGAGTCCAGACACGTCCTGTCCTTTTATGGGGTCGGTCAGTGAATTCTGATAAAATTGTCAGAGAAAGCCTGGAAAAGTCAGGGAATTTGAAAACACCATTTTGGTTGACACACTGCACACATTACATGTTGTAGAAGAAGGTTTGTGGCGGATGTTTTGCCAAATGTAATTCATAGTCAAACCATATTGTCTACATTGCAATGTAATCAACAGATTGTTTCATCCACAGATATCTTCTCAAAAATCAACTTCACTGGCACATAATTAGAAAATGGTTCTTGATATTTTTATTATTCAGGATGCACAGGAACCCTAACCTGCCTGTAATTTTAAAAATACAAATGTGCATGGTAAAATATATTATGCTTGTGACAGCAAAGTGATAATTGTTGCATGTGACAATGCATGTACAAGACTATACTAGTCAAGCTCATTGTCTCCTATCAAACAAGCAATAAACTGCACTACTGATTGTTTTTCTAGTTGTTGAAACTACACTTAGCATATGGTAGAACTAATTTTAAGAAGAGTTGTCTATAGGATGTTCATCAACAAAATAGTACATGCCCACTCAAACATTGGGATCACTGTGCATTCTTATGAGTGAGAACAGCAACATTTTGTGCATTCATTATTTATGCAGTCAGATTGCATCTATTACTGAGTATTAAAATTTTGGCAAAAATAAATGGTGTACAGTATAATAGTACCAGCACACTGTTCACTGGGTTAGTTGGTAGTCGATTGCAATGGTACGATGGCACACTTAATCGAAGGATAGTGGAAAAAAAGAACAGAGTTCTTTATGTAGCAGTGATGACTCTAAATTCCATTTTTATAACACAACTTTCATACTGATTTTGTGCGAGCCAATTCTTATTGACATGATTGCAATGGCGACACAGTGTTCGTACATCATGTACAGTCATGCAGATACTAAAAAACTCAATGCGAGTGGACGTTTTTCTCTGAAGAGAACTTGACTGGTGGCTTACGTTCAAACTAGCGCTGACATAAGGACTCGCCGATGTGGAGCAGATGGGGGGAGCTGGGGAGCCCATCAATGCAAACTGACGTTATCATCTGCTATTTCGACAATCCTGTCCCCCTTCCAAACAGACCACGGTGACACAGGCGCAAATGAAAACGGCACTTCACGCTGATAGACTCCCACTATCTGCTCCACATTGACAAGTCGCGACATCAGCGCTAGTTCACACGTAAGCAACCACAGTCAAGCACTCCTCAGAAAAAATTGCCCCCTCGCGTGGAGCTACTTAGTATCTCCACAACTGTACTATCGTGGACAATATGAGCTGAAACAGCGCTCCGGCCGGCGCACGGTACTACTTGCGCCGCCTGTCGCCTTGCTCCGCCGTCATGGCGCACTCTGAGTCCGAGGTATTTTCTCACTTGCGCTCGCTGCGCCACTGCGCTCTTCCGGCTGTCTGCAGGCGAGACGGTGGGTGCGACAGCGGGCATGTGTGGTAGGGCGGCGGGGGGAACAAAAGATTACACTTGTCGTTTCCCTTTTGGTATTGATTCACTTTACTCTATCGCGCAAAATCCCGTAGAAAAAACGCTGACTGGTGAAGAAAAAGTATTGAAGTGTCTTAAATTTCAACTGGGATTACCGTTTTCGAAAGTCATATCAAAATACGTTGCAGGTTGTTTTTGTTTGATTATATGTGCATGCAAAATGTGGGACATCGTAAAATATAGGCCTATCTCTGTATGCCAGATTTAGTCCGGCTCCAATGCGTTTTGTTTCTCTCTTTCACTGATCACAGATGTTTAAAAAATAGTAAGCATACATGTTACTGAAAAGATTTTGTAACCTTGATTAGTATGAAAAGGTTAAAAAATATGATTTCTTTATTAATGGGCCCACGTGTTTGTTTCAAGCAAAACAAGTTGCTGACAAGACACCAGTTTGTTTACGAATTCCTAGTCTTAATAAGGTGGGACAAACAGTCATAATTTGACAAGAAAAGGAGATTGAAACTTAATCGAAAAAATATATGCAGAGGACATTGTCAGACACAAAAGAACAATAGTCGGCGTGGAAGTTCAACTGCACTATACAAGAAGATCGGGATGAGGGAGGCACCCGTCAAAAGTATGTGTGGTTAAAGGCGTCAAACAGTGTGTCGCAACCGTAGCATCAAGCTTTGTTCCAATCGGCAGAAGTCCAGCTCGGGGGGTCCTGAGGCGCAGTAAAACTTGCAAAATAATTTAATAGCGCGTCATTCTCGCCTGACCCGCGACCACGGCTCTCATCCTGTCTGGTAAGAAATCATAGAGCGCGACCACGATGTCTGGCTCAGCCCCGAAGCCACTCCCATTCACCTCCCATTGCTTTCCACAATTTGTAGGCAGTGGCGCGGTAAAGGGGATGCCCTGACATGGCTACCTTGATGCGCCTCCAAATGTTTTCAATGGTATTCAGATCGGCTCCTTTTAGGGGCCAAGGCAGCTTCGTCAGGCAGCGCTCCTCGAAGAGATACGAGCGTGACAGCGAATTTCCACTTCGGCGCTTTCTTGAAATGCACTGAAATGCATGTTAGCTGAAAACGTGAACATTGGGCTAGCAGACGGCCGGAAGAACGCAGTGGCGCAGTGAGCGCAATTGATAGTTTGTCTCGGCCTCAGGGTGCGCCGTGTTTAGGGAGCGATGCGACAGGCGGCGCAGGTAGTATCGTGCACAGGCCGGAGCGCTGTTTCAGCTCATATTGTCCACGGTAGTACATTCCTGTTCACTGTCCATGCTTTGTGTGCACTTTTTGTCATCAGGATAGAATTAATTATAACTTAACCCTTTCCGTACGGGAGACGAGCTCAGCTTGTCAGGCATTTACTTGCAAAAAATACGGAAGACGAGCTCAGCTTGTCCAAAATAGTTTCGCTGGTGATATGATCCTAAAGACGTCTTGAGCTCGTCCGTTGCTCTGCACTTGCTGGAAAAGGCGCCAAATGGCGTAAGGAGCCCGTAGAAAGAATTTTTTTTAACAGGGGCTTTGGTTGTTGCGCTGGCTACCCTGTGCTTTAAAAATGGTGGCCCACGTAGGACGAGTCAATGATTCCTCACGTGGGGCAAAAAAAAGAAGAAAAACTGTGGACTCTGAAACTTTTTCGTCTTCTTCAAGTGGAAGCGATGCGGAACTGGACTTAACTCCGGTGAGTCTTGGATAGACTACCTCACTTCCGATGAAAGTGAAGATGAGAGCACTGACGACACGAAACTCTTCACGTGTTTGGTCAAAAATTGACATGAATAATATCCCTCGTGCACCGCCTCGATTTCCTTTCACTGGCTCTCCTCGTATCAACGTCCAACTAGACGAGGGTGGCGGAGTTGTGGAGTATTTCCTTCAGTTTTCTGATGAAGAGCTCGTTGATCTCATCGTCGCCGAAAACAACCGCCGCGCGACGCAGTTTCTTCGGTCACACCAGCGCACGGCTGGTTACAGAAAAGCTTGGAAGCCGACCGATAGAAGAGAGCTGCTGGTGTTTCTTGCACTAATCATTTTGCAAGGAGTGATCAACAAGCCTGAAGTGAAAGTCTACTGGTCGACGCGAGAGATCCTCCGCACACCAATTTTTGGCGACACAATGAGCAGAGATAGGTTCTTCCTCCTGATGAAGTTTCTGCACTTCACGGACAAGGAATCACCGGACCATCAGCACCCTTATCCGAAACTTTGGAAGCTATGGCCTGTCCTGACTAGGCTCACTGACAAATTTCAGGCACTCTACACGCCAGAGCAGGACGTGTCCGTCGATGAAAGCCTGCTCCGTTTCAAAGGAAGACTTTCCTGGAAACAATTTATGCCCTTGAAACATGCTCGTTTTGGCCTAAAGTTCTTTCTTTTATGTGAAGCCTCCAGTGTATACATTTGGAATATTATGTTGTACACTGGAAAAGGATCTGTCGGTGGTAACAAAGACGAAGCGATGGGAACGCGTGTGGTCACATCACACATGGGTCCGCTGTTGGACGAAGGATATTGTGTTACAGTAGACAATTACTACAACTCCCCGGAGCTTGTTGACAAGCTCATCGCACGCAAGACTGATGTCTACGGCACAACCAGACCCCGTCGAAAGGAGATGCCGAACTTTGACACAAAACGACTTCGGAAAGGTGAGATAGAGGCGTTTCAAAGAGGCAAGTGTCTATGCCTCCAGTGGAAAGACAAAAGGCTGTGACTTTCCTGAGCACTGTACATTCAGCAGGGAGCACTGATGTCACCAATCGGAAAGGCGAAGTGGTTTCAAAGCCGATCATCGTCATGGACTACAACAACACCATGGGCAGGGTGGATAAAAGCGACCAAAACCTCTCTTACTACCCGAGTGCACGAGATGGCCAAACCAGGCAGACGTCTGCCGAAATGTTCCCCTTCAAGTCTATACGCCTTGACTTCGGAGAGAAAGCAGCACAGCTAGCGAAGCGGTATGTAAATGTTGCCTGCAGTATCTCTACGTTCAGGACTCACCTCGATTTTACGAAAGCCTGTCGAGATGAGCACATAGTTCCACAGAGCCTTCTTCTCAAGCGCCTCGTCCATATACCTGAAGGACATAAGATACTCGACCAGGCAGAGCACCGTCTGGTTAAAGCGCGTATTCACAAGTGTCAAGCAACACTCAAGAAGAAAGAGCTAGACTTGTTCTTCATTCGTCGGCAGCTTGAACACGACATCCCAAATATCTTTCCATCCCTTCAGTCTTTCACCGAAAGCATCGCTTCTACTTCTGCACAAAAACGACGGGATTCTCAGAAGGAGAAGCTCTTGAAGCTGAAAAAGAAACGCGAAGCAAGATACGGCTCCAACACTACCAGGTTCGTCACAAACCTCTCCTCAAGGGAACTCTCTTCGGTCGAGACTGCTGTTTTGGCAAAAGGCCATGGCTTTAACGTGACCACGACAAAGCCGCCCATACCAAAGATTGTCGCCACAATAGAAGGCGGCATCACGCAATTGAACTCAAGCGCCCAGGAACGGGTCCGACAGAAAACGGTCAGCATTCTGTCGAAAATGCCTTGGCGTCAACAATACAACATATCAAGAGAAGAGTCAACAGCACTTCGGCAGCTAAGAGATGATACAAAGATTGTGCTTTTACCGGCGGACAAGGGTAACTCGACGGTCGTCCTAGATCGGGAAGACTACGAACGAAAGGTGAAGGATCTTCTGGACAGCTCGGCTTATCAGAAACTCAAAAAGGACCCCACCACACAAGTTCAGACAAATCTGAACAAACTTCTGGAGGGAATTTTCAAAAAACATCCAGAATCAAAGAACCTTTACCTACGGCTCATATGCCGAAATGGCTCTGCTCCTGGATTCTATGGACTCCCCAAGATCCATAAGCCAAATGTTCCCCTCCGGCCTATCGTGGATTTTACGTCACCGCTTCGGGCGCTATCCAACTACCTCCATCGCGCCCTTTCCCCTCTCGTCCGAAGAACGCCAACTAACGTACAAAACGCCAGTCATTTCGTGGAGCTCGTTTCAGAACTCAAGGTCATTACCGAGGACAGTCTAGTGTCATTCGATGTAATTTCACTGTTCACAAGCGTTCCAGTGCCCCTGGCTGTCGCCACAGCCAGAAACGCTCTCGAAAAGGAGGAAGACCTGAACGAAAGAACCTGCCTTAGCGTGGATGAAATATGCTGCCTCCTTGAATTCTGCCTTCACAGCACCTACTTCAGCTTACAAGGAGAGTTCTTCAGCCAGACCAGCGGAACCACAATGGGAGCTTCTATTTCGGTTACTACGGCAAACCTGACGATGGAAGCAATCGAACAAAGGGCGCTGCACTCATTTCCGGCTAGCCCCAAAGTGTTCCAACGGTACGTCGATGATTGCTTTTGTATCCTAAAAACATCAGAGGTGGATAACTTTCTAGCACACCTAAACTCCATCGAGCCGGCCATCCAGTTTACATTAGAGCTTGAAAAAAAAGGCACCTTGCCGTTTCTGGACGTGCTTGTCAAGCGATTAGGTGAAGACACGGAGTTCACTGTATACAGGAAGCCGACCCACACTGGACGTTACCTTCGGTTCGACTCATACCACCCTTCGAGTCACAAGGCGTCGGTGGTTGCGACCCTGTTGTCCAGAGCTCGGAACATCTGCTCCTCAAAGAAAGATAAAGAGAGTGAAGAACAGGCTGTCATCGCCGACCTCAAAAAGAATGGCTACACCAACAGCTTCATCAGCCGTGTTGCCCGTCGTCTTGGTCGCAGTCTTGAGCACCCACAGAATAGTACGCAGTCCCGCCCTAACATCTGCGTCTGTGTACCTTATACAAAGGGAACTAGCGAAACTCTGGCTCGTACGCTGGCCAAAGAAGGTATTCAGGTGGCTCACAAACCTGTTTCGAAACTTGGGCGCCTAATGCCTCGTTCGAAAGACCGTGCAGCGAGAGAAAAAGCACAAGTTGTTGTGTACAAAATTCCCTGTGCTGAGTGTTCCGCTTCATACGTTGGCGAAACAAAAAACCTCAAGGAAAGAGTCCGCCAACATAAAAATGACGTACGCAAATTTGATCGAGAGCGTAGCGCTGTTGCGGAACACTGCGAGGACAATGACCACCGCATCGACTTTGAAAATACCCGAATCCTGGATGTAGAAACCAACCGGCGGCAACGGCTCTTTATTGAGTCATGGCGCATACAGACCACACCAAGAAATATTAATCGATCCTCCGGCACCTTACCCTCAGCATACGTCAGTGGACTATGGCACTTAGAGGAGACACCAAAGAAACAGGCCCCTACCATAGAGGAAAACGAAGATGCTGATCCTCGTTTGTAAATAACCAACTTTGAAGAAAACGAAGGTAACGCACCTGGTTTAAAAACTAACCACCGTAAAAAACAAAGATACTGCCCTACATTCACCGCAGAAGAAAAGAAAGAAGCTGCTTCTCCTTTAAATAGCCCCCCTGAAGAAGGTGCCGAGCCGGCACCGAAACTTTGGGACCCTACGATCTTTTAGGGATTGGTTGGCGTTTGCCCTTTATTTATTTATAACATTTAACCCAACCAGGCAGACGTCTGCCGAAATGTTCACCTTCTGGCCAAAAGACCTATTACAAGAAGTTGTCTCGCCATTTAGTGGACATGGTTATTTATAATGCATTTGCATTATACACGAAGAGCGGAAATTCTATCAGCCATCTCGAGTTTAGACTGAGCTTAGTGGAGGGACCGATACAGCAAAACTGTGACAATGTGGGCCCACGGAGAAGAGGTAGGGCCTCTGACCACTCCTTGACAAGGCTTACAGCACGACATTTCCCGGGCTACTTGCAGCCAACAGAGAAAAAGACGAACCCGACGAGACGGCGCGTCATTTGCACGAAGACCAAGTCATCTCGAAAAGAAACAAGGACATGGTGCCCTGATTGCAGCGTAGCCTTGTGCGCAATACCGTGTTTCCGTGTGTTTCACACAAGCACAGACTTGTAATTTTCTATGAAGCCCTATGACCATTGCTTCTTTCTTGCACAGAAGCTGCCTGTTTTTGTGGAAAACTGTGAGACAGTTTTTATTCCCTGTTTTGTGATGCACATTTTTTTGTGGCAAAAAACGTGTGTTAGAAAATTGTGTGTGCAGTGAAGCCACCCACCTTTTGTTATTCTGCAATGCTAATAATAAACCATGCCTTTTTCACGAGAATTTGACACGTGGCTTTGGTTTATAAACCTTTCTGAACCATTTGCAGAAGTAAAAAATTTCAGGATTTTTAGCAAGTTTTTAGAAAAAAAAGCCGTCCTGAAAGGGTTAAATCAAATTTATATTACAATAGTCATATTTAGCTTATAGCTCATTTATCCATAAAAAAAAGGAGGACTGGCATTCTTTTCCTGTCCACTGCAAAATATCGCTAATTTTGTACTGTTATTTTAAAATAACACCACAAGAGAATATTTGCATGGATAACTTATTTTTAAGGACTTTGGAAGGCAACACAATACCTGCCTGTGCCCTACAAACTATAAAAACTAAAAAGTTTCTCCTCTACAAAGCTACAAGTGATGGATTGAACTTACTATGTTTCAGCACCTCTCAGATCTGGTTGAGGAAGCCACTGGAAATCAACTAACTTCAGTTTTTTTTTCTTCTCTTTTTTTTTTGACGAGTTTGAGCAAGTTGCAATGAATGCCATTCAGAAGGTGCTGCCAGACATAAAGCGCCACGGGCGCTTGTTACACCTGGAACAGGCCATCTACAAGCACATGCAAAAGTACAAGCTCCAACTCCAACTTTTACAAGGTCAGTATAGTGAGTTCCAATATATGCATGTACTTGCCTGCCTTCTCTGCAGTTCTCCGTGCATGCTCGGGTGTTAAAGGAAAGGAGCAGCGAACGGCAGTCTGGACACTGCGATATATATTTCAGTGTTCTAGCTGCAAACGAGCACAAAAGAATGGTCAAGCCAGAAGAAAAAATTCAAAGACCACTAAGTAGTTTTAATATTTGTCTTGCTTTTGCTGCACTATAGTCATGCAGTTTACCAAAAAATAAATTTTCATTTCAACAAATTGCTTCAGAGAGAACAAATCTCACAACAGTTGTGAGGGGGTCCCTTGTCTGTCCTTTTTGCTTTACCCTTCCTTAACAACGGTATCATTACAATCACCCTCGTTCAGTCCTAAAGCGATTTATCTTTCATATAAATGCATATACTCTCCGTTTTTCAACAGTTGTAATTCCTGTTAATCTGCGCAGTGGAAAACTGTGTAGCAACATATAGTGACAAAAGATCATAGTATAAATTTGTTTAATAAAAATAGAAGTTTGACGTGAATTGCCGTGTACGCTGAATTGTAAGGTTCAATACCTCAGACAACAATATTGGGTCTTCTTTGTTTACAAACACGAGCTGTCTTTTGACAGCTGTGCAAATTCCAGTTCCTTCGTTTTGATATGCCAGTGCATTTTATGTCACCAATGCAAGGCCATTTAAGTGCTGCACAAATGACCACTTTGCAATTTAGCAAACTCCCTCTGCTGTGCTATTCAGCTTTATAGAGGTAACCAGTTGGCTCGCAACATATTACAAAACTCAACTTATCTAGGGTTCCCTGACCCCCTCAGTGATCATAAGAAGTGAAATGTTTCATTGATGTCCCCAGGAGCCTTTATAGAGTAGAAATTGTTTGCTGTAAGTGTTGATCCAATTCGTTTTGATGTTGTTACAACCCTGTGAACCATACCAATAAAGCCGGAAGTTCACAAAGACAGAAATTCTAGGGCTCTACTTTGCGGCATTTAACATGACAATCTCTAAGGGCGCCATGGGCTTTAGACATATCTGAGGATGTTAACTAGTATGTAATGTTTTAGTAAATAGACATTTGTTAATGACAAACATCTTTTTTTAGGTGTACTGCATCAGCTGTGTGGCAGATGCTCCAGCAAGGGCTGCTATGCAGAATGTCCTGCAATTCAATGGATATTATGGGTGCCCATGGTGCCTTCACCCTGGAGTTTGTGTTAATGGTAAAGTAATGAAACATTAATGCGACGTTTCCAGGGCTTCAATGGTCTTATTTACTTTTATTCATGCAGGGTGCGTAAAGTATACCGTCAGCGCAGGAGTCTTCGAAGACCGGACAGAGCAGGGAATATCAAGGGACATGTTGGCTGCGGCGACAACTCAGCGCACAGTCCGGGGTGTTAAGAGACCCTCGCCCCTCTTGAATGTACCAGGGTTTGACATTGTCTGGGGTTTCACCCCTGACTACATGCATTGCGCATTGCTTGGCGTTGCTCGCCAATTCGCTGAGCTATGGTTCACAGGGGTTGGAGAGGACTACTACATTGGGAGACCCGACGTGGCAGACAGTCGTGAACCAACAGCTATGTGGCTTGAAGCCACCTCAGTGCTTCAATCGCCCACCGCGAGCCCTTAAGCTCAGAAAGTACTGGAAGGCAGCTGAGTGGCAGTGCTGGATTTTTTATTACTGCCTGCCATGCTTAAAGCATGTGCTGCCAAAAGAGTTTTACAAGCATTTCGAACTCCTTACTTCAGCATTGTATTTGCTGTGCAAAACACATGTAACAGTAGAGGATGTCGACATGAGCACATCAAAATTAATAGAGTTTGTTCTCATGATGGAGTGCCTCTAAGGTGAGGCACATATGACTTCGAATGTCCATACACTCCTACACCTTCCCAAAGCAGTTCTCCTCCATGGCCCGTTATGGGCCTTGTCCCGATTTGCTTACGAATCAAACATAGGCCATCTGCTAAAGCTGGTGTCGTCATCAAATGGGGTACCATTTCAGATTCTGTTGCATACCCTACTTCGCGAAGTTTTTTTTTCAATAAGGAGTAGAGCCTCCGACGAGGTCCAAGAGTACCTCTCCGCAAAAAAGCAACGAAACCAACATGGCCTTCAGCTTCTAGGTAAGCCGAGGCAGGTGCCTGAGAATGTCTGTGCACACTTTAGTGAGCTGACCTCGGGGAGTGTGAAAGAGGTTGTAGAGTATGACAGAGAGCACATAGATGGCCACACTGTGCACAGCGCTCGGTACCGACTCCCATCGAAACGAGAATCGACTGCTTTGAGGCTAGGGGGTCAGTACGTGAGAGCAGAGAGGATTCTGTCTGTCACCGATGTGGATGGGGGCCAAAAGGTGTATGCCGTGTCAAAGGTCTACAAGGTGACCGACTTTAAAGGTGCGAATCACCTGACACTCGCTCAGAAGCGAGTTACAGAAAGGTTGCACAAGCTTCGTCAACCTTTTCATCCATGTATGTATTTAGACCTCAGTGTGAGTGTAATTTTTGCTGAACTTTGCAATAGGCATGAATGGTCGTAACTCTCCTAAGCAGGATTCTTCAGGACTGAATGAGCTGCTTAAGTGGCCATGCAATGCTTTTCAAACTTGCAGAATAATTTAGGAATGTGTTCCTTGGCTGTTCTAGTGCTTCCGGTCGCTAGTTTTCTTTCTTTAAACATAACTAAATCGAAGAGTAGTGCCTCTCAACTTTCACTCAGTTTTCCACATCTACCTCTGTATTGACATCATCACAACCCGTTACTGTCCGGTCATGTTCTGTTCCTGCCACCCTCGGCGAGTGCTGTGCTGCTGAGAGGATTCCCCTACTGGGTTCTCACGATTCTCTGCGAGCAATATGGCGACCGGGAGGAATGGCTCTAGTGCTGCAGGAATGCAGTAAGGCAGCAGGACTTGTTTCTAAAGCAAACGAGGCATCAGTATGTGGCGCAACCCCCCCCCCCCCCCTTCCCGACAAACGGAAACGAAATTGTGAAACTAACTGTGCAGCCACACTCTTACTTGTTGAACATTGTCGGGAGGTTAAGCGATGCACCATTAGGTTGTTGCTACCTCACCGTGCAACTTGCCATCTTTTTGAACCAAACCGTGATGACATCAAATCGCTGCAGATGTCATCGCTGTGGAACACGGTTCCACATCAATAGTCTGCACTTTGCTTCACGATTAAAGCAGCAGAATTGTAGTGTTTCGAAGAAAGATGTCATGTTTTTTCATAGTCTGGTTGTGGTAAACCAAACGAAAGAAAGCCATTGCGTGGACCCTTCAATAGTTGTACAGTTCTCCACAGCGCGTCTGTGCCTCCCCGTAGGGGAGGCACAGACGCGCTGTGGTGGGCCTACGCTGAGGTGAGGAGAGACGAGGTGAAAACAATATTTACTGTTTAATAATAACAGGAGTCGGTGCTGGTGCTGCCCACAGCTCACCGACCATCGTGGCGTTCTTAAGGGGTGGTGTCCCGGGCTGTCCGTCACTGCGCTGGTGCATGGGCGAGTTGGCTCCGGTGCTCACAGAGTTCAGGGGCTTGGAGCGCTGACGCCAGCGGATGGCCTTGCAATTGAGGTGATCCGGGCTTCATAGGGCTCGGAGAGTTTGGGGATTTGGGGCGCTGACGCCAGCGGGTGGCCGTTGTGTTTCTCTGGTCGGGCTCACAGAATTCCAGGGCTTGAAGTGCTGACGCTAGCGAATGACCTTGCAGTTGAGGCAACGGGCTTCTCAGGGCTTGGGGGCCTGGGGCGCTGACGCCAGCGGGAGGCCTTTCCGTTGTGCTTCTCTGGTGCGTCCCTGGCACTTTTCTCGGCGCGTCTTCCCACTCAAACTCGCTTCCTCCCGACCTGTCCCAACTTGTTCCCCATGTACGATTTCTCCGTTCCCCCCCTCTCCTTTTTCGTCTTCTCCCCTTCCCCCTCTCCTCCGAGCCGTCACTTTTTGCGCCATCCTAAACGGCCTGCCCGCGTCACGTGCCCTGTACCTTGCCCCCCCGAACGTCACAAGACCACGTGGTTCGACGTGATGTGGCCATGACTCTGATGACACGAGACCAATGTGGCCTGACGCAACCGAAGTTTCGGTTTCGGTATCTGCTAATGTTTAAATTAAGATTACACAAATAATATTACACATTTTGCGAATCCGAAGCCGTAGAGCTGTTTAGTAGTGCTTTGGGAAATAAAATTGCAAATAAGCCTAAAATTTTTGGAATTGAGCGGAGTTTCCCTTAAAAATATGTTTGTGAATACCGATTTCTCCTCTTCTTACAATGTTCTTAACTTATGAGCTTCTTAGCTAAGTTGTCATAACCTAAGAAGCTCTTCGTGAATCTAGGCTCAGAATGGGGCATTCGCTGACCTCGTGATCCCTGAATGGGTTAATGCTTGTGTTACCTTCCCAATGTTTTTTTGTTTTGTTTTTTGTCTAAACGAGGGCCTTTATGAGCAAGACAAAGTTTAATTTTGTTATCTCCATAGTTTTCTTTTTGCACGCATGTACACCGAATTCGGGGTCACGAAAATCAGGGAGGAAATGCGTTAAGAAAGTAAAGTGTCTCTCCCTCCCTCGTTTTACTTTGCACACATGTCCTCCAACCGCAAGGTCCGGGGCTGCGTCATTTGGGTAGGATGAATGTTCGCAGATCACAAAGTCCGCGTTGGGGTACTTCTAGGGGTAGGTGATCACTTGGTGTTATTTAAAATTCTATATTCACCCACAAAGTGGGGTGGCCGATGTCTCAGTGATGAACGATGTCTCGGGGTACTACGGTATTCATAATCGTGTTCAAAAAAGGTTGAAACAACAAAATTTGTAGTCAAATGTAAGGCATATAAGACAACAGGAAGCTTGCAGCAAATGCCTGCTCCATCTTAGGAGCTCCCTGCAGTGGGAGGATGCCATGGCACTTGCCAAATGCTTTCACGGTTACCTTTCAAGGTTACTGTCGTTCACCCATTTGCTACAATACTTGGATTGCTTAATATAAAACATATTCAACAGCCCAACTATCGTAGCGAATGGTCGAATGACGATTACAGCGCTACCACCACGTGTTTTAGAAGTACTCATATCGACAACTGGGCCAGCGAAAGTTTGCGCTGAACGACCTCCAGTCACAGCTTGGAGACGATCACGGGAGTTTCATGAGTATCTACAACGACCCATCTCCTACAGCGACTGCAGCCTGCTACACCACATGGTGCAACAATTACTGACGAAAGCTTGGACTTAAGTTCTTTCGGATTCCAACCGACGAGGTACGCTGTTTCAGTTTTCTTCAGTAGCTTGTTTCTGATTGAAGGCTTGCGATAGCAGCACCCAACTGCTGCAGGGATAGTGAATATTAGTAATTCCACTTTAGTAAAAGGCTGCAATAGTTTCAAATCTCAAAACAAAATACTATGTATGTTTAGGATTACCCAGTCAAGTACCTTGAGGCGTGAACTGTGTTTTGACACTATTAATACCAAGATTGTGAACAGATGTTGCCTGAAAGGAAGCATAAATTTGTTGCGGCGAGTTGTTTATTCCGGATAGTTGTCAGCAATGCACGGGTCTGTTTGCAAGAAGTACAAATGAGACTCTATCTTTCTCAAGCTGGAGAGGAAAGAGGAGCTCCTGATACTGGTTTCTAACTATTTACTGTTTTATCTAGCATCCACTCTTTTAAGTTTAAGCAATGAGATTATAAATTCATATAAGTTCATGATGGACACCCAATGCCACGGGAAGATGAGCTTTTGTACTTTCCTACCTCTATGCTAAGCAATGAAGTTTTCAAATTTCATTGCTTAGTTTCCTACGGTCATGATACATCATCATGGATCTTTATTTTGTCCTTACACCACCTATGCAATTAATGTCTAAATAACTGCCTTTTTTGTAGTGGAGGCAATTCGAGGAGGAGGAAAAACATGAAAGGTGCATGTAGTTTGGAGTCTTTAAAAATAAAATACTCCAAACTGTGATTTGAAGAGTTGAAGTACCATTCTTTAAAAGGAGATACAAAACTATATGTTCACTTTTTTCATTCAATCATGGTCAAGCATCCCATACAGGTAGTCAAAAAAAACAATTACCGTAAAATACCGCAGAAGTGCTCTCTTCATTCTAGCGGCCCACTATTAACATTTCCCAAACTTGGGAATTCTGAAAATTATATGTTAAGCAACCAATTTAATTGGACAAGCAAGCACCCACGTCTAGATTAACCCATGGAGTTTTCAGTGAAAGTGGGACGGCCACTCCCCCGGTATTTTACGGTAATTCAATTTCTTTCCTAGACTCACCTGCGGCTGGACGGCTCAAAGATTGTGAGTACACACCAAGAATCTCATGGAGGATCACATGCCTACAGAGATATAATGCAAAGTACAGAAAGGCACTGTCAAGGCTTAGCAAAGAAAAAAAAATCTCAAAAGGTTTCCAAAATGATGCCTTCAATGCCAGCAAAACTTTTTTTTTTTTTTTAATTGCTGTCTACACACGGAACATGCAAGGTTTAAACAATAAAAGGAGATGGTCACAGGAATGCAGACAGTTTGCTATGAACCCATACTTCCATGGTCCAAAAGTCATTGTTTCCATCAGGGGTATTAAATTTACCAACTGTGAGGTCCCTGAAGACCTGGCTGTCAAATACCTACTATACTTCGTTTCAGCTTCCGTCCGAGCACAGCCAAAGTTCGTGACTTTAAGAAGAGTGTTCTTATGCGCCACAAAGTAGTCTGCAAAAGTTTTTTTTTTAAACTGTTTTGTGCGTAAACATGCACAATATTCCAGGTGTGTACTGCTGAGAATGATTTGCTACTAAAGAAATTAAATAACTGAAGTTTATGTTTTCATTAATATATGTAAATGCATAAGATTTGGTGAAAACACGTACCATGCACCCCAAACTTAACGCCGCCACTGGGTACTTAGTGTTAAATTTGTCACCAAAACGTTCGGGATGCGTTCCGAGGTCGGGATAGAAATAGGGAACCCAAACATTCTTCAGATAGTTCAATCGGCCGCCGCAGGGACTGTCAGAAACGGCAAATGTCGTGGCAGCGTTAAGTTCTAGGCGCACAGTACATCTGCTGGCAACACGGCTGCAGCGCCCGGTTTTTCTGCGATTTCGTTCCGTAATAGCCGAGTAGCTTCAAAACATTCCTTCACAAAGGCACGTTTGGGCATCAGGCACAAGAGGTCGTGATGAATGTCTACTTTCGAATTCAGCAGGAGACTCCGGCTGCATCATACCGCGAAGTTGTCAAACGAACCTTCGTACTGACAGGTGTTGGACAGTCAACGATCTTCACATGGAAGCAGGCTTTCTTGGCGCTCTGTTGAAGCCAACAAAATCTGACGGTGCATGTTTGCTGACATCCCTGAAGCGGCCCAAGAAGAGAATGTCTCCGGCAATTCCAGAAGCTCTGGATTCATTTCATCTTCATGCACATTGAGGCATCATTCACGGCTACTTTTACAAGAACGAGGGCCCTCCTCTACTGAAAGTAAGAAGCGTTCCTCATTGAGTATTTCAGGAGTTTGCTGCGTGTCATTCAGGCTCAGGGACCGTGTGCTGTGCATTGCAGTGCATTGCTGTGCATTGCATTGCAGTGCAGCATTGCAGTGCATTGCTGTGCATTGCATTGCAGTGTGATAAGTGTGACTCCTGGCTCCACCGAAAGTGCGAACTGCTCTCCCTGCACTCCTACAGACGGCTGTCGTCGTCGGAGGAGGAATGGTATTGTGGTGCGTGCCAACTCCCAACTTTTGACGATGAGCTGTTCCCCACATGCCCTACGCCTGCATCTCGGGGCTCTGACCCGACCCGCGATCCAGTGATTGCCAACGCCACGCCGCATGGGCAGGCTCAAGCCAACCTTGCGGTATGGTTTTCGAACGTCCGTTCTGTTAAGAACAAACTGCTCGATTTTCAAGCGCTCGTTGAATCCTCTGGAGATACAGTGTTTGCTCTCTGCGAGACGTGGCTCGACCCCTCAGTGCCAGATGGGTTACTTGTTGACACTGCTCGACATGTAGTACACCGGAAGGACCGTGCAAGTCGTAGTGGCGGTGGAGTTATGTTTGTTGTCCCTCGACACTTGATCTGCCGGAGGCGTCAGGACCTTGAAGTTGCTGGCCTTGAGGCTCTCTTCATTGAAATTGCCCACAAACGAGGGAAGGTGCTCTTCGGCTGCGTGTACTGTCCTCCATCTACCCGAGTTGCGGCCTATCACCTGCTTAATGATGCTCTGGAGCGTGTCGCCGTAAGCTCCTATTTAAATGTTTGCATACTTGGTGATTTTAATGCCCACATCGACTGGACAGACATAACAGCCCCCGTCCCGTTGGCACCAGATGATGACACACTCCTGGACATGATGGAATCAAATGGACTTGTTCAGCTTTGTGACGAGCCATCGTACTACTCGAGTGCAAAGAATGCCTCTTTTCTGGATCTGGTCTTGACCACGAACCCGGCCCTCATCTCCACCTGTTCCCTGGAGCCCAGCCTCGATGGGTCTGACCACAAAGCTATACATCTGGAGAGCCTCCTGTCGCTTCCCAAGTTTGGACGGTATGCAAGAAGGGTCAAGTTATTCTCTCAGATGGATGTCGCCCACCTCACCAATCTTGTGCATCTCGCTCCATGGATAATTGCCATAAACGAGCCGTCGGCAAGTGACTCGTATGATATCTGGCTCGACCTCATAAGCGCAATAGAAAAGGAATGTGTCCCCGTCAAGAACAGCACTGGACGGCGGAGGTCTCCCTGGATAACAGAGAGCATCACTCAGCTTGCTCGAAAGAAGCGCAAACTCTTCAGACGGGCAAAGAAAACTAACCACCCGCGCCACCTCAGTATGGCATGGCAAGCCCAGAGAGATTTAAAGAAAGAAATCTACACCTCGCACAGGTCTTACGTGGAGACCATTGCCTAGAAGGCAGCCCGATCACCGAAACTGTTCTGGTGATATGTTAACCATCGGAGGAAGTCGTCGTCCTCGCCAGAGTTCACGGTCGATGGGACCATTGTGGAGAGTCCCAAAACTGTTGCAGAACTCTTCAGTGCCCAGTTCTCCACAGCATGGACTGTCCCTGACACTCCCAGTGCCGTCGACACTCGCACACCCCCGGGTCTAGTACCGCTCGGCCACATAGACATAGGGGTGGGCGATGTTGCTGAGGCATTGAGACACCTCAAGCCCTCCCAGGGTGCAGGCCCAGATGCAGTGCATCCAATGCTGTTGAAGGCCTGCTCCGAGCGTCTCAGCACTGTCCTCGCACGGCTGTTCGCAAACTTCCTGCCCCCCTCCCAATGGAAACTTGCCCGTGTCACACCAGTGCACAAAGGAAATGGGTCCCCGACCTCATCTGTTGCATCATACAGGCCCATTTCGTCTACGTCTGTGGTTTGCAGGACAATGGAGCGGATTCTTAATAAAAGGCTCCTTGAACACCTAGAGCAGTATGGGCTGCTCTCACCCTGTCAGTACGGCTTTAGGCCCGGTCGTAGCTGTGAGTTAGCACTGGCCGAAACAGTTCACACCCTAAGCTCTCACCTCGACAACCGCATCCCCTGTCAACTCTTGCAGCTTGACTTTAAGCAAGCTTTTGATAGGGTGGATCACAACATGCTGCGCCGCAGGCTATCCGAGATGGGCATTACAGGCTGCCTTGAGAATTGGTTTTGTGACTTTCTGCGAAATCGCTCCCAGAGAGTTGTTTTCCGGGGCGCAGTGTCGAGCCCCAAACAAGTCATGTCGGGAATTCCTCAAGGAAGTGTTCTTGGGCCGACTTTGTTCAGCATTTTTATCAACGATGTGACGTCTTCCCTGCAGTGCACACCCCTTTTGTATGCAGATGATTTGACAATTATGCACCCAGTCCAGAATCCCTCCCAGTATCAGCAACTTCAGGACGACCTCAACACCGTCCATGATTGGTCTGTGGCAAACAAGCTCCCCCTGAACATTAACAAATGCTCATCAACCCTCATTACCACATCAAGAAGCCATAACACCAGACAGCACAGCTTCCAGCTGAACGGAGAGGAACTCCCCGCCACTAACCGTACAAGACTTCTTGGTGTGACAGTAGATTCAAAATTAACCTTTTCGCCGCACATTGGGGAGATGACCTCAAAAGCCCGCCGGATGCTCGGATTTGTGCGTCGAGTCACCCGAGGAGCTGGCGCCAGTGCATTGCGGGACCTGTACACTGCTCTAGTGCTCCCACAACTCGAGTATTGTGCTTCAGTTTGGGACCCTTACCAGAATTCACTGAAAGCGTCCCTCGAGAGTGTGCAGCGGCGTGCCGCCTACACAGTCTTGCGGTGCCAGGCTTCCCCTGGACTGCCACATTACCGCGACCTGTCCACGCAAGAACTTCTGAGGATGGTGGGGTGGAACCCCCTAGCACTTCGCCGGCAGGTTGCATCACTCCGGCTCCTTGCTGACAGCCTCCTCCCAAGACATCAGGAGCTCCCGCTGGTTAAAAGCTTGCGCCTTACTAGATCTGGTGGGCTACAGCCACTGTTCGGTCGCACTGTGCGTCACCAGAACTCTGTCTTGGTGAAGTGTGTAACCCTCTGGCGCTCGCTGCCAAAGACGCTGACCGACTGTCCACCCCAGGAGAAGGAGGACCTTAAAGCCTGGTGCAAGGAGGCATCGGACTTCCTTCAGCAGTGATCTTCCATGGAAAAAAACGTTGCATGCTTCATTGTCATATTTATTTATTTATTTGTTTCTTCTTTCACAATATGTAGTAGTGCGGCACCACAGGCCTCAGGTATGGGCCAATGGCCTTTCTGTGGTGCCGCAACCCTCCAGGGTTGAATAAAGATATTATTATTATTACAAGCATACAAGCGAAGCCAAAGTTAGAAATATGAGACCGCGCACCGTGGGTTTGCTCGGACACGCGCTCGTGCAGTGCAAGCTATGTTCCAGACTGCATGCTCATGCCCGTAGCATTCACTCCGCTCTTACTTGTGGTCAAACGGAGCATAACAATGTAGCCGAAAATGATATGAATGAGTGCACTGAACCAGAAGAATTAAAAAAAAGTGGTGTAAGAAGGATTCTTCCTTAAGTTTTATGTAGGCAACGTTTCGTTATCGGCTCAATGCTGAACCCCGTAAAATTTGGTTTTGCCTCTCAATAGTCCTCTACGTACATAACCAGAATGAGAAACAGAAATGCTTTCTTTCAGTTTGCATAAATAAACAAGATTGCAGAAAGCTGAAAATATGCCAGAGGTGACAGGGTGCAAAAGTTGGAGAACAAGTATCCATTAAAGATTCCGACCATGGAAAGAAACAAACGGAACGCATTTTGCATCACAATGCACAAATAGAGCAAGTGGGACAACAGAACTGCTGTGAAATTAGCCCTCACTTCGATTTTAAAAGCGAGGGCTCATTTTGCAGCAATTTATTTGCAACTGCTACTGGTGGCACAATTTGCGTGATGTGACGCAAACAAGACATGTTCAGCCTGTTCCTTTTTAAGGTCGGGGCCCCTCATAGGTGCTTCTATCTTGTAGCTTTTGATACAGGTAACGTCATGTCCTCAAGCTTTTGCATCCTGTCATCAACGGAGGCATCATATTCTAGAATACTTCCGACTTTCTGTGATGCAGTTTATTTATGCACGCTGAAAAACAGCGTTTAAGTTTGTCTTTAAAGTCAGGTAGACATGAAGGTGTATCTCATGTCCAAATGTTTCCTAATCAGACCAACCTAAGTTTGTTGTCAAAATTGCACACTGTGACTTTTGTTTTTCTAATTCCTTACGCAGGTCAAGGAGGATGTCCACGGCGATGCTTCTTTCACCAAGGTCAGCCGATCTACTCTGTGGAGAGCACTGCAGAACCTAGGCTTTCGTTCCAAGAAGCCAGGTCGGAACTCCACCCTGCTGGAGCGAACAGACCTTATTCTGTGGCGTGCAAGGTACTTGTGGGCAATCAAAGCATACAGAGCAGAAGAGCGGCTCATCTATTTCCTGGATGAAACACGGGCAAATGCAGGGCAAACTCGCTCCAAAGTGTGGAAAGATACAACCGTGAAGGCACCAAGAGACACCTACAATAGAGGCCTCAGTCTTGGACTCGGGAATCCATCCAGGAACAGAGGCCGTGTCATCATCCTACACGCTGGCAGTGAAGAGGGCTTCGTGCAAGGCGCAGCTGAAGTGTTCTCGGCCAAGAAGGGCACCAGTGACTATCACCAAAAAATGGACAGCAAGCGATTCGAGAAGTGGTTCACAGAAAATTTGTTGCCCAACATCAAGGCCCACAGCATGGTTGTCATGGACAACGCTTCTAGTCACTCCGTCAAGGTCTATGCCTCTCCGAGCAGCACGCTGAAGGAGGATGTGCAAGGCTGACTGACGCTGCATGCAGTTACTTGGGACTCTACAATGCTGAAAGTAGAGCTGCTGAACCTTGTGAAAATGGAGAGCTAAAGGGCCGGAACTGGAGAAATGTCGCGTGGACACAATAGCAGAGCAGCATGGACACGTGGTTCTCCGTCTGCCGCCTTACCACTGTGACCTCAATCTAACTGAGCTAGTGTGGAGTCAAATTAAGGGCTATATCGCAAGCCAGAACGTCACCTTCAAGCTTGCGGATGTGGAAGCATTGACCCCAGTCGCTCTCCAGCAAGTGACTGCTAAGAACTGCCCAAGCTATGTACATCATGTCACCAGAGTGGAAGAGCAAATGTGGATAAATGACGAACTTATGGACATCATCGATAGGTTCATAATTAAGACCGATGGAGACTCTAGCACAGACAGCTCGGATGACGAAGACATGGGTTGTGACATACTGCAGTGGTGAGTCGCCACACGACTGAGCCTGGGCCAAGCGTCGGCACCTGCCATTGGCACCTTGACGTTGGATCCCATCATATTACAAAACCTTATGGTTTTGTTACAGCAGCTTCCATGCCTGTCAATGACAGTTAAAACACCTGAGACCTCTCTTCGTCCCTCCCACAGTTCAAGGGCTCGCCGAAGCAAATGTCAACGTGTGGCTAGAGAACATTCACTGCATTCAACAACTCTCGACTTGGGATGACGCCACCGCCCGTCTCATCGCCGCAAGCAAGCATGCTCAGCATTCAAAGGAAAGCTCGCCGTCTCGAAGAAACCCATGAAACCAGGCAGGGTCGCCTTCAATGAGCTGCTGACTGTGCAAGCTTCTTTTGACTCACGGCTGTCTTAGCTCTACAATGCGGCGCACAGAAGAAAGCACGGCACTCCAACGGCAGGGTCTCAGGACAGCAAAAACCGAACTAAACTGGCAAAAGGCCAGTCTCTGAAGAAGACACTGGCACCGAACACAAGACAACAGCCCAGTGTTGCTAGAGCGGGCTCAAGCAACATTCCAGTTTTATCAGGAGGGGCAGTTTCTAGCTACTGATTTTTGACCATGCCCCACCAGTTTTGCAACGAAAAGAGACACATTGAAAAGGCATGCTTGAAGCAGGCATGGACCATGAGAGGGCGCTGCAGGGTGCTCGGCATTAAGGTCTTGATATATTCATTTAAATATGCATGACGAAGCACCTCTTGTTGGAACGAAATGGTGCCTTTCAGTGTATTAATACATTGCGCCACCATTTGCTTCCTAAAATCTGCACCATCATGCAGTCGGCACTTCAGAGAATGTTGCTACTTTAAGAAATACGAAGTGTGTCTTTTATCTAGGAACTTTACTCAGCATCAGTCAGGATACAACAGACTCTGAATCAAAAGATGAAGCAACAGTGAACTTGCACGCACTGAACCTTGTGCTAGTGATGCTACACAAGGTCTCGGTGACAGTGTGAATTCACGTCGGTGGTCCTGGGGCACTGAAGAAATAAACAATTATTATAAAGGTTACCAGTTATAGTACCTTTTTGCCAATTGAATTATATGTTCCAAAAATGTGTCGATTTTCTACATGAATGTAATTGTAGGCTGCCTTTGCAACTGGAAAGGTAAGACAAGCTTGACTATGTGGTAGATTGCAAGCAATATTAAAGGAAAGGGAAAACAACTTTTCGCGAAAAAGCCAAGCTCTACAAAATACGGCACCCATATTTTGGCAAAAAGCAGATTCTCAGCATGTAAGCACAGCATGACAGAAAATCATACCTGCCAAAATGTATGCAATACGCTACCTGAACCTCACCAGAAATTTGGAGGGGCCAGGCAACAGCAGTTCCTTTGATGCATAGGCAGGAAAAATTTGCGCGCCCGTGAGTAATATCTCTACATTCTGTTGACGCCGTCGATCGCGGGGCCCATCTTCCAAGGACACTACAGAATGTACAAAAACCGGACGTGACAGAATGACCAAGTTCAAGCATTGCAGCGGCCGAAATTTCCTCTACAACGCTTTCGACTTGTATGTGCACGCTTCCACAAATGTGTTGTAAACAAGAAAAACGTCTGGGCCACTACAATTGACTGATACGCAGCGAAATCAGAGCACCCCTTTACTTGCCGATCACACTGAACGCAGAGAAGCTGGTAGAAAGGACTGCACCTCAAGCCCTGGTATATCCAGACAATACAGGAAAACACCAACAGCCGGGTCACTCAAGCACCGCGAAGACAGCTGCCAGTCCGATCAACCAGGAATGTAATGCCGCCCCAGTTGAAGGACTATGCAGTGGAGTTTCACTGAGAAGTTTATTTTTAAAAGCAAGAGAGGAAATGTGGTGTCGAACAAGTAAACCAGATGGCGCCACATCCCCGCTCTCTGGTATGCGTTGGTAAAGAGCCCCAAAGGCGGTGCGTAGAAGACAGACGCACGAGGCTTACGTTATGTGAAATAAAGTTAATCACTTTGGTTCATTACCTGGTTGTTTCCTTTGGCATTAAGAAAAGACACTACAGCGCTTTCCAGTCTGGCAACGCACGCATGGCAGCCCCGCAGGACAGCGTCCGTCTACATGTTCACGTGCGGTCTGTCTGGATCTGAACACGTGGTGTCATTGTTCGTCGTCTTCGATCCGTGCTCAAGGTTGTCTTCGATCGGTGCTCAAGGTTGAAGAGTAGTTATACGACTGCTCGCAGCATGGCACAGTGATAGACGAAGCAGCAGAGGAGATGCCACGGAGGGGCAGTTTGTCTTCTAGACAAAGAAAGGGCTGCTGAATAGTTTAGTCAAGAAACACATCCTTAAGCTTAAAAATCGTAAAACCAACGAAAGCTCCAAGAAGGCTAAAACCGAAGCGTGGGACAAACTCTGCATCGAGTATAGCTGACAGTCGTATGTCCATCCACAGGACGTTAAACAACTAAAAAAATGTTAGGAGAATGAAAAATCCAGGTGGAATATGTCATCACACGAAAAGCGGGATATACACGCCACGGGTGAGTAAACCATTCATATATTTGGTCAAAATAATGCAGTGTGTGATCAGAGTGGGATGATCAGTCGTGCTGTACCTGTCTGCTGGAGTGGGGGAGCAGATTTCTACCGACGCTGCAAATCTTCTCAAAAAAGCTACCTTGCCACTCAAACTGGTGCATGTTTTTGAACTGGGGGTCATTAACGTGCATCACGCAGTAGTGATACATGACTGCACGCCAGTTCAATGCCTTAGCCAGGTCGAAGCGGGCAGGTAAAGAATAGACAATTTTTAGAAATAACAGTTTGGTAAAGCTACGATAGTGAACGAGTGTGCACACCACGACCACTGGCAAACTTTCACCAAAAGTGCTGTAACGGCTTCTTGTGATTTTGGACAACACGAGAGCATGTTTTCTTGTGTTGTTTTTATAGGCAATAGATGTCTCTCGAAGACCCTGTCAATTTCAGACCTGTAAATTTGATTTGGGTGCTTAGTAAGCTACATCTTTGAAAACCTGCGCATATCCATAAAAAGGCTGTCGTCAATAAATGCGTTGAACCTCTATAGCATTTACTTTCACTGCTGCGTGAAGGTAGTACCTAGCACGAAGCAGTGGTGTAAACAGAACATTGCTGCTTTTCTGCATTACACTCCTAGTTTAGTGCTGAACACCAAATTTACCGCCCAAGTTGCTGCAAATTTTGTTGTTTTTGCTGTTTGTTGTATTCTGTTTAGCATAGTACATGGATGATCTTGTGATATCGTTTTGTTCCTGCAGCAGGAGGTGGGCCCCGTACGTGCCGACCCATAAGCCCGTTCCAGCAGCTCATAGGTGCACTGGCCTCCCACATGGCGACGTGTCTGCCAAACCCACTCCACGTCGAGCGACGGCAGCAATGGTAGCCCGCCAGCGCTTTGTTTAAAGCCATGGTTGCACCAAGTCAAGACGACTGGGATGAGATGCGGGGTGCCTCAGCTTTTAGTTGCGAATACTTTTGCAAGGTTCCTTCTCATTGCCACTAGTGCACTCATGCTTCCATCTGCTTGAATTTTGTCTTTTCTCTGATCTTTCAGGCATTGATACCTGCCTGTCTCCTTGTGCGCATAGTGTCCATCATAATTTACTGATCTGGTGTTATTTTTGGCTGTATACCTTTTATTTCACAAATCTTATGTACAAACATCCATGAAAGAGCAGGTAGGTTTCTGGAAGGCAGCGACATTTATTAAACCATGTTTACGATACCGTAGCTCCAGCGAGATGAACGCTCGATAGCATGCGGGATGCCCTTTTAATCACATTGAAGCACATGCGCAATATTGGCTATATCAATTGTCAGTGGCGTGATGACACGACACAACACTTTTCCCTCCCTTAAACTGAACATAGTGCAAAAACTACGATCAAACCTGGAATCTTCCGGAGTTCAACGATTGCTTGTTGGGTACTGCCTTGTAGAGGTCTGCACGGGACAATGTTTAGAAGCCCGGCCCAGCCCGACCCACTGTCTCATGGGCCTGGGCTCGCCTACGGCCCGTTATCTATTTCTGACAGCCGGCCCAGCCCGGCCCGATGCTAATTTTCACGGGCCTGTTGAGCTCTGCTCTTCTTTACCCAGTAAGAATAACACTAATTGCACAGCATTGCAACTCGCTTGCCACTGCTACACAGGTTGAGTACACAGTGAAACCCAATTATAACGAACTCTGACACAGTGAATCATTTGCTGTTTCGAACACGGAAAAATCTCTGATCGATATCTATGCAAAATATATCTCGCATAACGAACCGGACATTGGGTATATCAAACTCCCGGAGCTCGCGAATATCAGAAAAATGGAGCAAATCTCAGCACCCGCAGAGGAGTCTGGCTTCCTTGCAATGCAGAACCGGTTCGCCTGCTCCTTGCCTCGCATGAACGAACGAGGAAAAGAGAAAAAGAGAGCTCACTTCCTTCGACCCTGGTAGCAAGCGAACAGCTGCAAACGGAGCTGGCGATCTGAGCACCGTGGCCATGCCATCCTTCTCACATCCAGGGCCTATAGCGTGTCGTTGCGCAAGCACGTCGTACGTCGTCTTTGCCACTTGTGATTGTTCGGCACGGTTGTGCCAGTTGTGCGCGCAGTGCGCTGGAATAATGACGACGAAGCAGCAGCAAGTGCTGCCGCTTCCTGACAAGGTCGATGTTGTTCGTCATGTCGAGCACGGCGAGAAAAAATCGGACGTGGCTGCAACCTTCAAGATCGCCATTGAACATGATCCTAAAGAACAAGTCGACCATCGAAAACCAAGCCTGCAAACGGCCAGATGCCAACAGCAAATGTGAATATGTTATTGTTCCCAATAAATTCATTTCTTGAACGGTAAGTGTCATTTTGTTTTTTGCTGTTTGATGTCTAGAAACCCGTGTATAACTGATTCATAATACACAAATATCTTCATAAACTACTTGATATATCGAACTAGAAGTAGTGTTTTACAGAGTTCGTTATAAACGGGTTCCACTGTAGTACCCTATAGTCAATGCAGTAAGCATCCTTCTTTCTTTTAACTTTTGCTACTACTATCAAATTCAGATTCAAATTTTTTTTTTTTCAGAAGATTTAATACAAGCGCACCAAATTGTCTGGACCCATAGCCAATTAACGAGAAGATCTGAAAGTACCATATTTGCACAATTCTAACGCGCACTTTTTTTCCGAAAAAATTGTCCTCTAAATTGCAAGCGCGTTACAATCGAAACCGAAAAAAAAAAGTGGAAAAACAAACTCGGCGTCAGATGGCTACCCGCATCGTAATGGACACTGGATCGCTGGGCTTTCACTGGATTGTGTAAGCTCTAAATCCAATCCAATCCATACGTCGTCACATGTTTTCTTCCTTCACTTGCTTCGCCATTTTGCTTTTGTCGTTGTCGAACTTCAAAATGGAGAAGCAGAAGCGGTTTCGCTACGAGGCTTCGTTCAAACAAAAAGTGATTCTGCTTGACGAAAAAGAGCGAAATCGAGCGGAGTCCCGTGTCTTGGTGGTCCCCGAGACGTGTGTTCGCGAGTGGCAGAAACAGAGAAACCGCATTTTTGCCACCAGGAAGGGTTTTAATGGCCCTCAGCGAGGACGTTTCCCTGAACTGGAGAGCGCGCTTTCTGACTTCGTCAAGAAACTGCGCACAAATCAGCTGCCCGTATCTTCCGACATCATCAAGGTGAAAGCCCTTCAACTGGCTTTGAGCTTCAGGATCCCACGGACCAGCTTCAAAGAAAGCCGGAGCTGGATCACGAAGTTTATGAAGCGGAAGGGATTTTCGTTGAGGCGAAGAACCAGCATCTACCAGAAGCTCCCTGAAGCTTACAAGGAGAAGCTGGTGGCATTCCAGCGGTTTGTGATTATGCTTCGCCGCACAAACTACATCGCTGGGCAAATCGGCAACGCAGACCAAACGCCCATGTTTTTTGACATGCCATCCAAATTACACGGTGGAGACGAAAGGCGCTACGCAAGTGAGGATACTGACATCCGGCAACAAGAAAAACGGTGACAGCGATGCTCTGTTGCACGGCTGACGGACACAAGCTGGACCCATATTTGATCTTCAACAGGAAGACTTTGCCGGCAAACGTGGCATTCCCCGCGAATGTGATCGTCCGAGTGCACCCGAAAGGGTGGATGGACACGGACCTGATGGTCGATTGGATTGACTCCGTCTGGAGGAAGAGGCCAGGAGCTGACCTAGCCGTGCGGTCTATGCTAGTGTTGGACTCTTTCAGGTGTCACATCACCCAGCGTGTGAAGGACAAGCTCGCGGTGTGCCGCACCGATCTCGTTGTCATTCCAGGCGAAATGACATCTCAACTCCAGCCACTGGAGTTGAGATGTCATTATTGGCCTCAACAAGCCAATAAAGAATCGCGTCCGGGCTGCCTACAACGAGTGGCTCATCGACGGCGAGCACGCTCTGACGCCAGCAGGACGTCTCAAAAGAGCGGCGCTCAACGACCTCGCCAAGTGGGTGCTCGACGCGTGGAAGGCACTTCCCCAGGCAATGGTCGCCCACTCATTCAAGAAGTGCGGCATCTCCAACGCCTTAGACGGAACCGAAGACGACTGCCTGTGGTTCGTGGAAAGTGACAAGGACCTCTCGTCGGACTCTGACGACGACTAGTCTGTCAATTGGTATTCTTTTTTGTGCTGTATAAATACTTCTTATCAGGTATGTGTTGCTCAGCCTTGACTTTTTCTTACTTGCGCGTTAGAATCGGCATCACATTATTTTTCGAATATTCGGGAGTCAAAGAGACGTGCGCGTTAGAATCGTGCAAATACGGTAAACATATTCGGCAGAAATCTGACAGGCTGGGTGAGAATTAAAGTCCGAAAAATTAAGCTCCAACCAAATCTCGAAAGGAAACCAGACATTTCGAAACCAACTTGATTTCTTCTTCAAGGGCGACTGAAAGCATGTGGAACAGCAGCAGCCCCTAAGCTCTTCGTCTTCAAAGAAGAAAATAAAAATTGTACAAATAAAAAATAATTTTTTTAGTTAAGGGGCAGTGCAACAATTTGTGGATTTTGGCTAATTAAATGCAGGAGTTGATCCCGGCTACATATAAAACGAAGAACCGAAAACTATTCTTTCCTGCTTGCCCTAGTTTTCATTAAAAAAATTAAAGAAATTGACATCTCTGGCACCCCTCAACTCAACATTGAAGTGGCACCATCTTCGACTGTGACGTCATTCGGAGTGGTGTTGGTTTCCGGTTGGGTTCTTCTGGCTTCCGTTTCCCCAGCGTTCGCCGCTCTCCCGCCCTCCCGTCGATTCCCGACCAACATGGCGGCATGGGTGGACGGCCTGAGCGACGTCGAGCGCAAGACGCTTGCGTATAGCAAGTCAGTTGGACTTGTGGCGTACGCGAGCACGCCTCCAAAACGGCATAGAGAACAGCAATTCTCCCCCGAGGACTCGACAGCTCCGCCTCACCCAAGTGCCGACCCAGACGGGTGGCGGCTTTCGTCGACAGCCCCGACCTAGACGGGTGGCAGCTTTCGTCGACAGCATGGTAAGATGTGTGCGTCACATTTCTCAAATTCGCTAGGCTATTTTGAGCTAGTATTTGCCTAACGTCTATTTTGTTCTAATCACAAGTGCTCCTGTAAGTGGTGCAGCGTCATGCCGACGTGGAGGGAGTGCTTCTGCTGCCGCGATAGTCCGCCCACGGTTGCGACTCAGCCGGAGGGGTGTGTTACAGAGCACATGGACTTTGCCATAATCTCCCTCCAGCATGCTGTGCTGAGGGTAGCTCACTGAACTCTGGACGAAGCAGGTCTGCAACCGGCACCAGGCGAACAGACATGCATATGTGGTCTGTAATTGTTTTGAAGACAGCTGTTGCTGGCCGCCATGCTAGCTGCACTCTACACCGCTGGCTTGCACACACGATCGCAGGTTTTGAGCCCCTTCATACAGCTGAAGGACTGGAATCTTCCTGACGCCAGTCCATAGCTAAACAATTGCTCGGTCGGTGTCTGCAGTAATTATGTCGTGCAAAGTACTGACATTGCGAATATCTGTAAACAAGCACGCAATCTGTAGTTTTTGCTTACATCCGAGTTACCCTCATGGAACAGCTGACGCCTGCCTTTTTTCCCCTTTTGAGGTTCTTAGCCGGTGTGGTCACCAGTGCAGGATTGAATGGTCACAGCAACACATTCACGAAAACCACTAGTATGTTCTTCCAAAATTAATTCTTGAACTCAAGCAATGTATACAGCCATGAAGTCCCCAGTCCAGCTTCCCTTTCCATTTAAGATGTCAGAACTTACTTTATATTCTCTAAATATACCAGTGGCCCATTTATCTTGTTGTAGGAATTGCAAAACCTGGGGGCCGACAAAAATTGTGAACATGTGTTCATAGTGTAGGGCGTTTGGTAATAAAAACAAACCATAGTTTTGCATTGCCAAAAAGCTCTGCATTACCGAAGGCAGACTTTCCAGCATGTAGCATTTTTCATATAGTGCCAATTTCGACCTTTTACAATTTTCTCGAAAATTTCTGAAAATCACTTATACCTTTTAATTGGATATTGCCACATTCTGAAACTTTGGTATCTAGTCCCAACTGCTGGGACCATATTTATTGCACTTGATGGATGATGGAACAGACAGCTTTGAAACAAAATGTAGTTTATTACATGCATTTAATTTTACATACACAGTACAATAAGACACATACCTAATGCTGTATGACTCCCAGTAATTTACTGTTTTTAAGCCAGCACATCTCTGTGGTCCTCCAGTTCCCGTCGAAATCTGATGACTAAATCTCATTGCATTTTTCAACCTTGAATGTGTCTCGACTTCATATTCTTGGACTTGCGTAGTCCAGATTCATACCCATGGGAGCATGAATCCCGACTTCTACTTTATAATTAGGGTTCAGTGTTTTCCGATAAATCCGAAAAATACCTGCTGGTAAAATTTTTGTGATTTCAGATTTAAGCAATAAACTCAAAATTTCGATGTGCCAATCTCCCCCCTCCCCTCCCCTCCCCTCCCCTCCCCTCCCCTCCCCTCCCCCTCCCCGCTCCCCACCCCAGACACACGGAAGTATTTGACAATTAATGGTTTGATCAATGCACAAAGTCAATGGTCCTGCGAAAATGCCAACCCACTTATGTTTAAAATTTCGGTCAGGACAACAGGTCGTTGTACTTTTCGGTCACGACAAAAGTCACTGTTTATGTTTCCAGCTTGGCTCATATTATTTCTACTTTAGAGGAAGGAGAGGTTGTGGTTTCGTAACAGTGAAAGCTATGGACCATAGAAATTGCATAAAGCGGGGAAGAGGGACACTTGCAACCTCTCTATTACATTCTTTACCACTCTACCTTTCGCGGTAGATGGATGGAATAGTATTGTCAGTAGTAATGGCACCAATCAGGGGTGTGACATCTGTGCCAATTGCGCCATTTTGATACAAACCCAATTTTCTGCGCCTAGTAGCGCCAAAAACGCGAAATTTCGAAATTGCACCACACTGCGCCAAAGTAAATCAAAAACTTTAAAAAAAAATGTCTGCGGCGACGCTAGATTTAGCGGGAAATGAGAGCTTGGTTGGCATCATTCCATCTCATCATAGTAAAGTACACGGCACAGGTACAAGGTGGCGCAAGCAGCCGCCGGATTCGAAGATTTCAGCTGCAGTACCCTTCTCTACCTCTGATATGTGGTCGCTTCCCGATTTTCCTACTATTTTCCGCTGTCATTTGTGACTGCATGCCACCGGTGCACTGTCACGCGGTCTTGCTGTCTGGCCACGAGCACAGGCTATCAAGATTAGCATGCATTTCTTTCATTTCGAGAGTAAACCTCTTCTTGAAGGTGCCATACCTGCCAACCCAGCAACATAAAAATTCGGACCGCCGAGGGGGGGCGGGGGGGGGGGGGTTGAAACATTATTTTTATTTATTTTTTTTAGTTTGACAAGAAACCTCGTGAAGGGACACTCTGCGCAAATCACACTGTCTTCGCAGTTATTTTGGAGTAAACTGCCGGTGGTGCCCCGCCCTTCTAAGGCACGAGCATGGTTCCGATGCTTTCGTGAAGCGATGTGCATCTTGATGTCAAGCTTGCCGCCTTGTGAAACGCTCACACATCACAGGCGCACATGTTACAGAATCCATACTCGTCAGCTTTCCCCGAAGCGACAAAGCACGGAAACTTAGTCGTGTATGATCTCAGAAGTACTTGCAAGTACTTCTTGGCTTTTGAAAGTGCCATCGATCGTTCCAACAAATCAGTGGTTCCAACTAAAATCGGGGAAACACGAAGAGGAGTTCGGCGTTCTGCACCTCACTCGACGACCTGACAAAGCCATCTTAAGCCTGGCACACCCATGATCATATAAGCCGTAGTAGGAGTAGAGGTTTCGTACCTTGGCGTGTGAAAATCTTCCATCGTTTTACGCTACTGCTCCGAGTTGTCACGTGATAACCCGCCGGAGTAACCTAATCCTACTCTTGAGTAACTCGCAATGACACATGCGTGATAATTATAGCAAAAAAAAACGTCATAAAAAAATCTAAAAAATTACAGCGGATATTTTTCGAGAGATTTGAGGTCGCGTCCGTACAATCGGGAGATGTGATCGAAATTCGGGAGGCTCCTGGACGATTCGGGAGAGTTGGCAGGTATGAAGTGCTATTGAGCACCTCCATTGTGTAATTGTTCGTTCGTGTCCGAAACCTTCTCGTCAAAATGGACAATGCCGTCGCCGTGAGTACTTTCGGTTATCCCACACGTGCTTCCAGTGCGTGAACAATCGGATGAATCGGTCACACACCTGTATTTAGCGTGCATTTGCTGCTCATAGATTTTCTACCAATTCACTATTTACCTTGTAACTTACTTTTTGTGGGGAGTTATTTATCTGCACATGGTACTTTCTAACTTACGATCGATGTCTGGTTGTAAACCATGTTTCCCTGTTTATACTCTCGAATCACCGCTTTAAAAGGTTTTGCTCTACAATTGCACTTTGGCACCAGTTCGTATAAGCTTGAGGTACCTGGTGCCCACCTAACTTTGCAGCAAGCCGGCGTTTCTTGTCTATGTGCATTGGGCTCGCAATTGGCTTTTCCATTTTTTTTTTCTTTTATATTTTATCTTAGTGCATATCGACGATGATGACTTATTGGTCATCATCGTCGATGATGACTCCAAAATTTGCTTCAGTCTCACCCCAGACCAATGTGGTCATTATCGACGATGATGACTCCAAAACCTGGTTCACCTATCTCGCCCCTGACCAATGCAAAATACAACTGAAGAAAATACTAACTAATACAATTGCGTTTCTTTTCTTTTGTCCAGCATACGTTTACATTTGGACATTTCTATTTATTCTTAATAAGAAACACTGTGTAATTACACTCTGAATTCTGGAGAATGAGGAATCCAACAAAAATGACCTCCGATAAACACTTTCCAAATGTGAAGAAAAATAAAATCCAAAAACACGGAATTCTATTTATAATCATACATGTCACAGTGAAATTACTAATATCTGGTTCTTGTTCATTTCAAAGACTTCGCTTTGTGGCATACAAGCAGTTTGTGCGCTGGATGTGGAAGTGGCTAGGGCGCAACAACAGAAGAGTTCTGCCAGCCTGCGTGGCATCAAGAATTCATAAAGAATTCGCTTCCGACTCATACACCAAGTACCTGGATGCTGAATGAAGATGTTTGGAACTCTATACTACAGCTGTGCACCTGTTCCACCTTATAATTCTCTTGCGTGCACATTGTAGCTCAAACCACTCCCAAGAGCAAATCCTGTTATTGAAGCAGCTTGATGAATAAAAATATACTGATGTTTTACAATCAAAGCCATTTTGCTTCTGTGCTCCGCAAAATAATGTGCCTTTCCTACTGCTGAGAGCTTTCTGCATAAACTCTACAAAATGTAGCTACCACCCTATGCTCCTCTCCATTACATTTGATGGGTGATGCTCATTATGTCTGATGATTAATGCTAGCACCCCTCTCACCAATTCATGCTTTATTCCACCCTTTATATTGGATGAGCATCCAACATGCAGTATGGTGTTGGACGCTCATTCAATATTCAACGAACAAAAATGGTTGTGGATGTGCAAAAGGTGATCTGATAGGCACCTAACACTGTTGAGACTTCCAAAGGGCATATTGCTCAGAACCCAACCAGGCTTCGGAAAAATGAAAACTCGCACAGAGTATGGCTCTGTATTACATTCAGGAAAATGCGGAAAGTTTTGCACATCAACATGGGGTGGTCATACAGATTCAACAAGACATTCCTGGTTCCATTCACAGATTTCATGGAAGACATAATGAAGATTGTGCTTGGATCTCTTTCACAATATTTCGAGATATGTGTTATGATCTCTATATCAGTTTCATTGGGGAAAACGCCCTGTTAACAGCTGGACTTGTTTTACTTCAGTTCTTGATGTTATGTCTGCTCCTTGAGAAATACCGAAGCTCGGGTGCAGCGCGGGAACGGACATAGAGCTGTCCCACGGTGCACCCTGCGAGACCTTGGAACATCGGGTATCCTTAGCTGAGCCGCCGTGACTTCCTCACATGAGCCATCTCAAGCATACATATTCCTTAGACCAATAAATAAGCTCTCATTCAGGAAACCCTGACTCAAGTCATTCCTCTAACACGGGGCTGCAAGCCCCCAACACGGGCAACGAGAAGTTGGATCGAAGAATGGATGTAGTTTTGAGGTTGAGGCCACGGCTACCGGGGGATTACAAAGTATCGTCGAGCAATTTTAGGGCAGGAACTGGGCATTGTAGCTCAAACAACTCTGTTTTTACTTCTTGGCGAGCGACAACAAAAATCAACAAAAGGAGCACGCGCTCCTCCTCCCGCTGCGTGGCTCAACCATCGAAATAGCTTGTGCGTTAGTTGCACCAAAGGCCCCGGATGAGGTCAGCTTCGGTGACTTAGTGACACTCCTTCAGAAGTACCTCCATCCAAGACCATCTGAGCTTTACAGTCGGTATGTCTTCTAAGGACGCGGCCAACTGCCGGATGAGACTATCACCAGCTGCGTCGCAGTGCTCAAACGACTGACAGCTGACTGCAATTTCGAAGTGCTAACAAACGACGACTGCAGCATCAGTGTTGACACAAGAAGCCACAATGTTCATTTCACGAATGAACCCCACCATGCTGCCACAAGGTGTCATGCTTTGGGACAGATTCGTCTGCGGCATCCGGGACGAACACCTCCAACAAAGACTGTTCACTGAAAAAGAGTCAACTTTTCAATGTGATCTGGAAATCTCTCCCTCAACAGTGTTGTGATCGGCAGTCCGACCCACTACAGTTCGGGCAGCCGTGAAGGACATTCACGGGCTGCTTCGATTCGTGCTTGCGCCGACCCAGTCAAGTGTGTGCGCATGTGCATGTTGAGCAAAGCAGCAGCGTGTGTCTGACCGCAGGAAAGTTCGCAGCCCAGCGACAGCCAACCTCGACGGAGGCTAGGCGAAGGCCGTTGAGAATCACGTCACCAAGAACGCCATGTGAAAAATTCCACGCCTAGCAACTCACCGGCATGACCTCAACCAGGGGCAAAAAGCCCGGGCGTTACGAAAGATGCGGCCCACCAAAACATCAAGAGAGGCATATGCAATGAATCGAGGGTGGTGCCAGTACTGTGTGATATTTTTCTTGCCTCGTGTGATAGGGCAATAGAAAAGTTGTCGGTAAAGATTACAGGCTGAAGGTTTTTGGGTACGTTGACGATTTTTTAGTTTTAAACGGAGATCCTGTAGAGGCTAACGAAGATAATATGGTCCCTGGAGTGCTTGAGATTTTTAAGAGTTGTGCGGAAGGCTTTTACGCATGAAACCGCGAGTGCCGGGCATCTGCAATTTTTGGACTTGGGTCTTTTCTTTGAGAGCAACCATGTGTGTAGGGCGTATAAGCCCCAATCAAAGAAAAAGCTGCTTCCATATGACTCGGCCCATTCAAAGCTAGTAAAGAGGGGAATTGCCCCTAGTTGTCTGGCTGCCTCCTCGAAAAATCTTGCCCTCACAAGACGAGTTTTAGTTTTCAGTTGCAGCTAGACAGATTGCAGTCTGTGGGGTTCCCTTTCCTGGTCTTATGTGATGTTGCTGAAGGGTTGGTAAAGAAGCTGAAGAGGTTTGTTGGGGGAGAGAAGGCTGAGAGGGGAAGGCCTGAAGTTAGACCTGTTATCCTGCCTTATGTACATAAGGTCTCTTACAACCTCAAAAAGGTGGCGAATAAGTTTTGCATTCCTGTAGTTTTTTCTGCCCCAAACAAGCTTTCTAAGCTTAGCCAAAGAATAAATAATGCAGGTGTGCCGGGTAATGGGGAGGGGACGTGCAACAAGCGTCATGCCACCAAGTTTCGGCAATGAGCCTTAGGGGTCACTTACGATGTCCCCGTTTTGCGGTAGAGTTTATGTTGGCCAGACAGGGAGGTGCATCAATGATAGAATCAGAGAACACTCCGTCGCCACCAGGCAATCCCCGTCTGGCCACTTTGCTGTACATGGTGATAGGTGTGAGTGTCAGGCCGAGTTTAATAGTACCAAGATTATGGGAAAATTCAAAACAAAATTGGAACGCGAGATACATGAGGCATTCGTGATAAGAACCCATGGCACGAATGTGTGTATCAGTGCTCCTTCTGTTACCTTATCCGATAAAAAGCAGGCTTTTATCGGTCACTCAACAGTGACGGCAGACTTTTCAGGTAGTCAATGAAAGTCCATCATCTTTGCGCATGTGCAGTTTTATTCTTTTTATGTGTTTCCTTAAGTAAAGTTCAGTTGCAAGTTACGCCTCGTCCTGTGTGCTTTTTTCTTTGTCCGTGTTTTTAGGCGTATTTACCAACATGCATAAGTACCAACTAGTTCAACTCGCAGTTGTAATACAATATACTATCATGTGCTAGTTATATGCACTGGCAGCCGTTCTCAATCGAAACAACAGGCGCCAACAAATGTACAGGAACGGTTGACCCACTGAAACATTTGAACCATTAGCTGGCCAGAAATTTTCATCTGCGGTGTCTCGGCTAGGTAAATGATAGTAGCGGTACGCAATGAAAGTGGGACTGAATCCTGCATTGCCTGTAAAGGTTCTGTGAAGTGCACTACAATTTCAAACACACACATTGCGTAATTAGGCATCGTCCGCCCTCTTCGGTGTCAGTTCCTTGAGTCAGTGTGAAAGTCTACTATGATGAGAACAAACCAGCCTTCCGTCAGAAAGAGGTTGCTGTGGAATATTGATTTCATTAAAGCATTCTGGCAGAATCACAAGAGTCGCTAGGCACGACTCTGGCAAATCTGCCAAACAGCTAGCTTCGACAAATATGATAGTGTGATTTTTTTTGTTGTCACATTTCTGTGAGATTTTGGAAAAAATAAATGCTGGTCTGCACTCGTTATCCCCAATATTTGTTTGTTTTCGAACTGCGAACCACTGCTCCAAATAGTTGTTTTGAAGTGTAGCCAAACTACGAGAATGAAAAGGTACCGACTAGGAAGCCGACATACAGTGCATGTAGAGATGACGTGGTTGCCATGAAGACACGCATGCACAAAAAGGGGCAGCTCGTCGGGGCACGCTGGCCGCGCTGGCAAAGGGGACTGCTTTAGAACTGTTTTTGTTCCACATCGCTGTGAAATGCTCAAGGTACTAGCAAGCAAGGACAACGAGCTGGCGTGCTATCTCCAATGGGTGGAAAAACCCATCAAACTCGCTGTGCACTTTTATTTCGATATGGAGTAAATTGTGGTTCAAATATCAACAGGTAAAGGGACAAAATGTAGGCACACAAACTACTTCAATCGTACCGTGAATTAAAGTAGCCCATCATTATGTTTAATCACGTGCAAAAATAATTCTGTTCAAAAATACAAATTTTTTTAAAAAAAATGAAGACAGATTTTGTATTAAAACAAAAAACAGTATTCTCCGCAACATACCTTTCAAATCAAGGTTCCGATGATTTTAGTGTTTTTAAGTATTATTTGCATCCAATAAAGCAATGATTTTATCTTTTCAGTTTTTCAACTGAAACAGGGTGCATGGGGCAGGTGGTGCTAGCTACTGCCAAAAATCTACTTATTCATTTCTTGTTTTTGATGGGTGTCCATGGCTTTCCACTCGATTGCTGTTGTTGGTTGTCGCTCCGACGTTTGCGCTTATTTTTACTTTTAAGCGATTTCTTTATGGGTGTTTCTTACTAGTACCTCGTTCAAGAGTGTCAAACGGTATATAGGAGACGCCGCGACTAAGACAGTTTTAGTAGACCGTACGCTATGGCTTTGCGTACGCAAGGAAATTGCGGGTCGTGAGTGCGCATGCGCACAATGCAATAGAAGGGCTAGCGTATTGTGTACGCACGCAACGCTGGGGATGTTGCGCTGCAGGCTAGCGGGCTTTGCGGAAAGCGCTCGATCCGATGAGCCAATTCGATGTGCCAATATTCATGCTAATGCACATCAAGTCCTACGCTAGCCGAACCATGTAATCATATTTTCTGGCCGGTGTTTCGCATGCAGCGGCCTTTCTGATGAGCATAAAGATCTCAACCACTGTCTTCAATGCTCTGCAAGAACTTATAGAATGCAAGAAAGAGCTCTGGGTTCTGGGCTGTGCTACTCTGGAACAGAGGCAACAAGACTGCACATGCCCTGGGGAGCAAGATTGTTTCCAACCGCCTTCAAGACACCACCGCTACTGCAATCATGGCCGAACCATGAGGACGTGAGGTTCCACTGCAAGCAGGAGCAGCAGCGCGGTAGGAACTGCTCCTTCTGCGGTATCAGGATTTGGAGCTCCCAACGCCATTCCTGCTTACAACAAAGCCTCTAGGGACTCCATCTGATGCGCAAGGCCACGGCAGGGTCACCCTCTCCGAGCAGCTCAGCTATATTCAGCTCATTCACGATGGCAAGAAAAGTTTGCATTTGTTCTTGAGAGAAAATTGTGGAGGTGCACCCGAGATCGTGCTTGTCCTTTGCCGCCGTCAACAAGGCAACAAGATAGGCTGCCGCCATGTTCTCTGCAGGAGCTCCTGCAGGAGCTCCTTCCCATAACCCTCCCCGTTTCAAGATGCAATGCAACCTTTTTTTCCATGGGCTGGAGTTGATGCAACTAAGTTGCATTCATGCAAATGTAGCTATTAGGCAGCTTTATACCCCCGCCCGATGGGCATCCTGAAGGCCTTTGGGGCTAAAGGACACATGAAAAGGAAAAAAAAATTTTTTTTTTAAACAGCTTAGATGGAAAGCTGATATCATAAAACAATTTTAGAACAAAGAAAAAAATTTTTAGAGCTATATTTACGGCGCTATACGAATTTGTAGTATGAGCCCGGAGGCGCCGCGAAAAAGTGGCCTTTATTTATTTAGTGACTGGCCCCTATTTGTCACGTGGTGCTTGCACTCTTTCGGAAGCTTCCTTTGGCCTCCAAAAGTAACTTATTCATCTTTGTTTGAAGTATAACAAAATACTAAGATTAATAAGTAACTTTTAGAGCCCAAAGGAAACTCCTGAAAAAGCACAAGCAGACGTGATAGACCTGTGCGCCGGTCAGATGACGGCGGCGGCGCCCCGAAGCAGACCAACTTGTGCGGCGGTGGCAACGGCGGTGTGGTGAAATGTGTTGAAGCGGCGTCGCACAACGCTCTGCGTACGGCGGCGACGTGACTCTGCGGCGGCGGCGACACAGCGCGGCGGCGCACGGACCTACCATGTGACCAGCGGGGGCTACCGCGGGCGCCAACTACAAATTTGTTTTGCGCCGTAAATATAGCTCTGAATTTTTTCTTTCTTTGTTGTAAATTCATTTTATACCATTCTTTTTCCATCTAGCCTGTTTAAAAAAAAGTGTTTTCCCTTTGCATGTGTCCTTTAAGGTCCTTTAACTCAAATATCATTTAGGCAGTGTCAGATGCGCAAGTCAAATGTTATTCGGGCTGAATGACATTTACGATCAACATAGTTACAACAACTCCGTTGACTCCTCAACTGCCTACTCTCGTCAACAGCGATCACGGATGACTACAAATATAATAAAAAATAGATACTCTTATTTAGGAATTCATGAGTTAGAATAAATTTTAAAACAAATTACAAAGCTCTCTGCATACTTAAGGAGACTGTAGCGTCCTGTTTTTATATACATATATATATATATATATACTCGCGGCCACAGCAATCATGTCCTGTTTCTTCCTGTTCATACTCGCCACTGCTCGCCACTCTGCTCTTTGCTCTCCTTATCTCTTCGCTCTTAATCTTGTTTCTGTGTTCTCCGTTCTCCTTCGCTTGTGTTTTCGTTTTATAACTTTACTTTAATTTTGCAGTGTTTGTTTGTATTCCTCAGTAGTAAGTTTTAAGTCCTCCTTCTTCATAGTTTGTATTTTGTTCAGTATTTTGTTGAACGATGACGGAGCCGTCGCAGAAGGGCCCATCAGTCCAGTGGTTCGTCTCCGAGATTTCGGCTCTGATCGGCTTGTGGGACGACAGGTTGTGTGACCTCCGGCACCAAAAAAGGAATGGTGGAATTTACGCCGAAATGTTAGAGCCCATAGTGTTCATTGGACACAACAAATCCAAGGACCAGGGACACAAGACGATTGAAAATCTCACAAGCGTCTACCGGTAAACGATAGTCATGATTCCTCTTTTCTTCGATATTATGGTGTACAAAGACCCCAAAATCAGGTGTAAGAGCTTTGAGAGGGATATTATCGCAAATGTGTAGCTTTAGCATTTGCCTCTTGCTCTAGGGTCATATTTGGTGAATGATGAGAGCAAGATCTCAGCCGCTTTTGATTTTTAACAATGTATAGCCAACAGTTCATTCTGATCTCAGCCGGCTCGCATTCGTGGAACTAAAATATCGAAGCAGAATATAGTCTGCTGACGCGAGCGAAGAGGGGGAGATTGTCTGCTAAAAGCAATCAAAATAAAACGTCTGCTAACACAGCAGAAAAAAAAGTGGGTTGTCTGCTCAGAGTTCTGCTCCGTGGGTGGTGAGATCAAAAAAGAACTTGGATTGGAAACGTCTGCCATTTAAAGAAGTATGAAACCGACAACCCAGTCTTTGTTTGGAAATGACACAAGCGATTGCTGAGGAACGAAAATGCTTTTTTTGGAAATGGCATAAGTGATTTCTGGGGAACAAAATAATAATTATCACTTGAAACATCAGGATAAGAAGTTAGCTGAAGCTTGTCACTATAAATGTCTACTTTCCTTTCTGAACATGTGAAATATTTTAAAATAAGTATCAGAAAGATTCTGTCATGGGTGGTATTAAGAACCATATGGGGCATTACTTTTGAACAGTGCTGGGCAAACACAGGCCAAATGGATGACTGCACCCTAAAAGAGATTTCTTGGCAACATGAGGCTTTAAATGTTGCCAAGATTTGCAAGTTCAACCGTAAGATTACGAACCACATCTGAAGCAGTCATGCTCAAAACTCAGCAGACTGGCCTGTGCAGCTTCCAGAGTCCTCCAGTTCCTCAAGTACACAAACTAGTTGAGACTCTTGGCAATAACACGCAAAGCACTATTCAAGGAAAGACAATGGAGGGAGACTTATTACGCTAGGGTGTTTCCACCACTGAGTTTGATATGCAGTCCTTAGAGTCACTGTTCAGAGCCTCAACAGTCTTGTATTTTCGTTCCTAAGCATGCTTTTAAAGGGGCACTGACACATCAAAATAATTTTTTTTTATTATCCGAAATGATTGAAAACGATGCCGGGACATTACCCTCAAAATTTGAAATTTGGGAATTCAGTATTTGTGAAGTAAAAAAACAATTTCCAAATGCCGAATCCGAAGTTCCCGCGCGATCGGCGCCGGTGCCTTGACGTCAAAAATTGCGGAGACCTGAGAGTCCACTTTCTTTCACCACTCCCTGCTGTTGCCATGGCGACCCAAAGCGAGGAGGAAAGGAGCGAGCGCCGGCCTTGCGGCGGACCGGGTTTGAGCGGTGTCGCCTGTTTTCCGTTGGAGGATACAAATCCAGGAGACGGCACCACAACGAACTCATGATTTTTGGTATTTCAAAAAGAAGGGCCGTAGTGCGTTCGCAATTGCGTTAAAAAACATGTTTTAGGATTGCCGTAATTAAATGTTATAGAGATGTCGCCTACAAAGCTTCTAAATTTCATGATTCTTGACGTCACCAATCAAAAGAAGCGAGGCGGCGAGAGGCGGGAAAATCAAACGGAAAAAATAAAAAGGCGCGCGCTCGCGCAAGAAAATTTTTTTTCGCGATGCGGTTTTTTTGGCGTGTCTATGACTGCAACTTGCATCGTTTTAAACAATAAAAATAAATACGACCTTTGGGGTGTCAGTGCCCCTTTAAGTCTTTTAAATATTTCCTTCTTGTCTGAATGTCTTGCTTGTTCACTGTTTTTGTTGCACCAGATGGACATTGTTGGAGTAGCAGATCCTCAGCACCTAGAACCTCTGATTGCAGCAATGAATGCTGACTTTCAAATGGTTGCAAGAACCAGCTCATGACAGGATGGCAGTGCTTATGACTTTAAATCACAAGTGATAAAAGGGATCATCGCTTATGCAGTTCCCAAAAACTTGGCAGACTTTGGAGTGGTCACTAGCTTTGTAAAATTGCCCAGGCTTGCACTGGAGGTTGCCTTTGCAAACATGTTTGCCTACATTATACATTTTATTGAGCTTGCTATATTATTAGGAAGCACCTGCGGACGGCCAGCACAACTGGAGCAGGAGGAGTGGACTGGCCGTTTTACTGGGAAATCCACCGGTTCCTGGGATCCCCGCCCACAAACGACAGCACTCTTGTGGACTAGAGCTTGTGTGCGGACAATGTGACACCAGTTGTGTTGGAGGTAGGCAGTACATGCTGCACTAACGTTTCATTCACAAAGTACTAACAACACGTCGTAAGCTAAAACACTTATCACGAATCTGTCTGCTCGTAATTTTGTGTTTTAGAAGGACAAAACAACCTTTAATCTCTGTTTTAATCGCTGTTTTATTTCATTATGTTTACTAGAAGGAAGCCCATCGTTTGCAACCCCCAGAAGGGATTTCAGCAGGCAGCGAGACAAATGCTTTCATCAAGGAAGGATGCATCCTTACTTGTAGTAATTGGCTCGAAAACAGATTCCAGCAAGACAGCAGCCCCTCTTGGACAACACAGATCCAAGAGAAAGCACAGCCCCAGTGGTGGAACTGACAAGTGATAATTTGGAGCAGTTCTTGAAGAAGGAAAAACTGGTTTTGGAGCAGAGATTCCAACTTCTGGAGCAGACAATTTTGAGCTTTCATGTCAGAAAGCTTAATACAATCTCTTTGAAAGTTAGCCCATAGAAAAAACTAGAGTTGTTGGAGTGTTGGGAGACTAAAGTGTTATGCCTAAAGAAGACCTAGCCTCTACAGATATTTATTTGTTTATTGAACAACCATACGCCAGCAATTTTGTAGACTGAATATAAGGAAGGGACAAAGGACAGACAACAACAACAACTTCCAACTTCCGTTGTCCATCTGTCGTCCCTTCCTCATATTCAGTACCCTTAACAACACGCTCGTCCTTTACATAATTTTGTAGATGTCTCAATTAACCTATAAGGAGTACCGATTGCGTCTTCGGTCCGTGTTTGACGTAAAAAGGTGTTTTTAGCTACTTTGTAGAGGGTTTGTATCATGGTGACGTAATTGTCGCGAGTTCGACATTAAACAGACATTTTTGTGCTGAATGTGTCTCACACTGCCCCCGCTCGTATTCAATCTGCTGCTGTTCATAGAGCAGTTAAGCGGAGCATATAACTACTCTAACCGAACACAACGACTAGTGCTACCTATTCATTGCGATCAACGTGAGCACCGTTCGCACAAAAACCGACAACTCTTCGTCAGGCATGTGCAAAAATTGGATTTTTGGTTCGACACAAACTCAAGGCAAAGAGTGGTTTTGGCCAAATATTTTTCAATTGAATATTGAAGAGTTTTTTTAACCTTTTTCTACACCTTTTACTACTGTTACACCATGCTTAAACAAAAATTAAGCTGGACTCATGAAGGTTGTTCCTAATTGCCCACTCATGAGCTGTCTAATTTAATCTAGCTATATTTATAGACTGTAGCCTCAGAACGTCCAGTACTCACATTGGGATGGCAAGTAAATGACAGACTGGACATAAAAATTAAACCTATAAAGGATCCCAGCCACACTTAATTGAAAGGATTGATATATTTTCTTCGATTCTGAATTAAAAAGAAAACAGCACAAATAATGAGCACAGGTTTTTAGAACATTGCTGCCTAACATATGCTCTTGCATAATAGCCACAGTTAAATTTTGAAGATTTTGGAGCAATGTAATACCAACAATCACAAAGTTTCCTTTTTTTTCTAATACATTATAGACACGCGCGTGCACCATACCGCTTTGAAGGTGTGTCTTTCACCTAAGCGAACGGCTGCACTGTGGCAAAGCGAGTTGTGCGATCGCTGTGTCCACTTTGCAAATATTGCTTCTCCGCAGTGCAGCTGGGCTTGAGGAGAAGCACACTTAAGGGGGCTAACTTGCTGCAATCAACACTTCGAAAAGTATGAATATTGCAGTTCATTTGGAAGCAAATATCAAATAACATATCATTTGTAACTACTATAAAAAAATTTGAATATTTGCACAGCCCTACTCTTCGCACATAGTACTTAGGCATACAAAAAAAACTGTACTTTTTTTTAATTTTTGGTGCCATTGCCAACAATGTCACGTTCCAGACGCTTTCAGTTTCCTTTTCAGGAACAGCTCCCTTATGGCACAGACATGGCGCAAATTGTGCACAAATACAGCCTTTGGAGCAGCATGAAGCAGGTTATTCGTTCTGGTGCAAATTGGCGCAATTGGCACAGCAGTTCCACCACTGCAGCCCATGCTGGGTCACATAGAAAACAATTGTTATTAACCCTTCCGACCAGGTACACCAGAACCAAGAAGCTTTCAGTAAGGCTAGGCCCCAAAGAAACTTTACTTGTAGAGGATTGCATTGTGTTATCTAGCAGCTCCTGTCCACAAGGAACGAAGAGGGATGGGCATGCAGAAACAAGGAACTTAAATCCCTGGAAAGCTTGGCATATTCAAGCTTTTCAAACTTTTGTTTCTGAAAAGTTTCCAGCAAACCTATCAAGCCTTTGAAATCTTTTAAATATGTTGAACTTTAACCCATGCAAAGATCAAACCCTTTCAGGCATAAGGTTCAAGAGGTTTGCACCTGATTTGGGCACTTTTTAGAAAAGCCTATGACTTATGTATTCAATTGTCAGTAGTAGCTGCAGTGTTCAAGGTATGAGAGATTACTGTGTTTCTGGTTTTTAACAAAATTTATCCTATCAGCTACTTTCAGAAACCCAGGCAGAGGATGTCTCGTCGGACGACATGAGGGATGACACATCCGCCGAGACGTCCGAGGAGCTTCCTGGTGCGAGTAAGAGCGAGCTGCCTGGTGCGAGTACATAAACTCCAGGAGCGGCCACAACACTGGTAGCAGCGACCCTGCTGGCCGTGGAAGAAGGACTGGTGGTGCCAGTAATGGCACAACTGTCATGTTGCCGCAGGTGCCCGAGTCGGGAAAAGGAAAAGACCCCCGCACCCCTGCCACCCTTGCAAAGGCGGTAATTGAGGAGCAGAAGTTGCTCCGTTTAAATTTGGAGGCAGCTCGGGGCTGCGAGTTCACTCTGCGGGAGCAGGAGCTCCAAATTCAAGAAAAGGCACTGGCTGGGCAAGAAAAGCTTGCAAATGCCATGATGGTCATCTTAAATAAAACAAGCTAGAGCAGAGGCTGTAGCTCAAAAAAACTGGTGCTGCCTTTTTTTTTTTTTTTTCTTTGCTGACAAATTATTTTGGGCTTATCAGGGAAGCATCATCATCTTCAGACTACAAAGAACATGTTTAGAGCATAAGGTGCTTGCATGACATTACAACAGTGTGACAGCAACAATGGGCATTTATTCACCACGGCTGGCATCCAAAGATACACAAATCCACATTCCGAAGGTGGACAGTAAATAAGAGTGTGGCAACCATTGGCAAGACAGTATCATACATTGTGAAATACAATGAACAGGCATGCTGCATAAGCTAGACAGAAAAATTAAAAAAGAACAAGCCACACACAAGCCTGTTAAGGCATGTTCCATTCAATTGTTGAAAACCTTTATCTTTCCAAGCCTGCAGCTGAAATGTTCCAAGACATAGCAAAGGAATTTATTACATCATCACATCAAAGCATTTAAAAGTTTACTACAATGCTTAAATCAAGTAAACTCAGAAAAAGTTTTTTTTTCTCCTATGCTCGTTTTTACCTTGGGAACCGCAACAAAAAAAAATGTCCGACTCCTTGCGGACCATTACAAATTTTCACCCTTTATATGGTGCATCATAGATACTTTGAGTTTGTGGTTGGTTAGTCATTGTTACAATATCAAAACACTTGTCTCAAGGGGTCTTTAAAATTCATCACGCAGTAGTGATACACAACCACACGCCAGTATGATGCTCATCCACATTGAAACGGGCAGGGATGGAGATTGAACCCAGGATCCCTGAATTCTGCAGTGTGAGCTTTTGTCCCCCATGCCCCGAGCTGGTATGCGCTAGCCCGCTTGGCCACCAATCGCCCTAAAGCTCTAACACACCAAAAAAAATCCTTAAAAGAAAGAGAGCTATGCTTTGACAAAGTTTTTGAAGGTTTTTTGGTGTTATATTGTTTAATACATGTCAATTAAATAATATTTCTATAACCATACAAAACCGCTCACGAGTCTCAGTGTGGGAGAAATGCATGCGGATATAATCTCTTCCGGTCTAGCTTTTCGGTATCAATAAAAGCACTCAATGTGCGGAGCTCTGATCGTTATTGTCACTAATTTTGAAGAGTCTGATCTGCATTTAATCGAAAATCACTATGTTGATTAGCCACGTGCAATCGCTTGCAATTGGGTTACTATACTTTGTCTCACCCTACGATGGACTAAAGGCAAAAGCTACGGATCGCCAGATCCAATCACGAGCCACTTAGAAATTGTGTGGTATTGCACTTTGATGCACGTATCAGTACCCACGTCTCGGATCACTGATGGGGATGGGCGGACAGTGGTTCGAATCGAAGAGCAGCGAGTGACACAACAATTTTACATTGCAAGAAAACCACGACGTACAGGCTGTTTGCAGTGTCGAAGATATAGAAATGACGCAGCGTTTTTTGGGTTCGGAGCATTAATCGTCCACCCCTAATCAATGCTACAGGCATATCATAGTTTAGCGTGGAACGTGATTGGACCATGCAGCCCGTGGCTTTGGCCTTTAGCCCATCGTAGGATGAGAAAAAGTATAGGGCCTTTATCGACCGTTTAACTTTTATGAAATATCTCAGATGAAGGGGTGTGTTACAATTTTTGATCAAGCTTTTAACCCATTCGCTTCCAAAGCCAGCAATCCGCCGGCCGCTTCCGCCATGGCCAAAGTGCGAGAAGCCGGCGGGTCGCCGTCCTCTGGAAAACGCATTATTTAAAAAAAACAAAAAACAACATAGGTGACGCTTTTTTGTACATTGTTTTCTGGTTGTTCCGTTTAGCGTCTTTCTCAAACTAGATGGATACAGTTGTCCAATATTTTCGAGCTTTGGTTGTTTAGAAAAAGAAAACAAAGTTTGCAGCTTTGTGTTCTCTGTCCATTCGTTTGCTGCGTCTGAAACATGGCGTCGCGAAAAAAGCAAACGCTCACACGAGAGGAAATCCTCGAGCTGGTGTTCAAAAGTGATGACAAAAGTGACTGTGGCAACGATCCAGAAGCTATATCCGACCTGCCTACCTTACAATGCTGCGGATACTACAGGGGAGGCCAAAAATACGCTACAACTGTGTCAAGAAATACGAAAACTGTTTTATTCTTCAAAAATTAAATCACAAAACGTGACTACAATAGGATAAAGCTTGGCATCATTGCCAACGTCATTGCTTGCATCAGTCACGAACGGGAACGGCACGCTCCTGAAACTACTAACAACATCCCAGATCTCTTTTTCAGCCATTCCCTTCATTATCGCAGCTATCTTGGTGCGAGCACAGGCGTAGTTAGTAGCTTCCCTTTGAGCCTGGGAACAATTTTCTGAAAGAGGTCTTCTGCGTGATCAGCTGCCGTGAACGACTCAGTCTGTTAAAGAAAATGCCGTAAAAATGCAGTCTGATGAGAGAGTTTCGTGATCCATTGATCGGCTAAAGTACTCTTCAAGCTTCTCGTTGGTTTCAACTAGCTTTGCAGAGTCCCTGTGCTTGTTCGTACTGAAATGACACAGAATGTCCCGCCTCAGTACAAACAGAATGATTGTACTGAGATGACACAGAACTTCTCAGAAAAGAGTGCTATTAACTAAAGACTTCAACCTGCACATCAACAGGAATTCTGCTGACCCGAAGACAACAAACGAGAAAGAGGGGAAGTTTATAGACTGAATGCAGTACGCAAATCTCACGCAGGTCGTAAGTTTTCCTACACATATACATGGTAATGTTCTGAGTCATACCCTTAACCTAGTTTTCTGCCAGAACCCAGTCTAAATGTTATCCGTATCAGACACTCCTCCACTATCAATTTCTGACCACATTGGAACCTCCACATTCTGGAATTCCATATGCACAAGAAAAGAAAGAACTGCAAAGCAGACCATCTTATTCAATAAAGATGGGTGGGAGACATTAAAGCATTCTGTTGCCCTGGCTCCTTGGTTTCTCTGCATGGACTTCCTGACAGACTACAATCCATGGGACCTACTTTACGACATGCACTGAGCTGGATGCAGACACTCTACTCACACCATGACCTCGTCTAGACACAAAAAGAGCAAACCATGAATAACTGGACACATCAGGCAGCTATCGAGCAAGACAAGGCGATTATTCACAAGGGCTGCAAGGACACATGACACAACTCACTGGGCTGCATATAAGGACCTCCTGAGACAACTCAAAAGGGAGATAAAGGTACCCTATCGGAATTACCTCTGCAACATGGCAAGCAGGCAAGAACGTGCCCCAGACAATTCTGGCAGTTCTATGGATCCTTACAGAAGAACAATGTTGCTACCCAATTTCAAATAGGAGGTGCATACACTGACAATGCTCAGGTCCTTGCGAACTCCTCTGGCCAACACTTCAGTGATGCGGTGCCTGCCTTTAACATCTCCAGCACCCCTCCCCACATTGTAAGCTCCACTGCTGACCAGCAAAATCTGTGCAGTCTGTTCCTGTGTTTGTCCCTTCTCCTGTTAGCACCGACGATGTTGTGGCTGCCATATCCAAGCTCAAGTATGGTGCCTCCCCCTTCTTGCTGAAGGCCTGTGTTACCGCACTTGTGTCCCCACTGGCTGATTTGTATAGACCCTTTCAGGCAACATTTCATGGGCGCCGCCATCTTGGCGTCACGTGACCCTGCCGCCATAGCCGCCCTTCAGTTTCTCGCCGTTCCTCCGCGTTGTGTGCTGCACCGGCCACTACCGGAGCTTTGTTTTCGCGTTTTTTGACGTCCCGCGTTGAAATCGTGTGTTTTCTTTAGGTATTTTCGATATTTCGGGCTTTCATTTAATCATTTGGTATCTATATGTCAACATTAGCTCTTGTATTTTCTTATTTATGAAATGGGATCGGACAGCGAATGGATCGACGATACAAGATTATGGCTTTAGAGACCATGTAAGTTCATCCCATTCTAACGTTTTTGTCGCTAATAAAGGGCAGTCAACACCATTGCGACATATGCAGATTTCAACCGACGCAGTGAGGCTATCTCAGTCGTGCTTCTCGCTGCATGCGCACGCTCGTTTCTGCAAAGCCGACCCGCATGTAAGCAATTTAGCATGCGACGAAACGAGCGACGGCGACAACGACGAGAGTCAGCGACGAAGATTTCTTAGTGTCGCCTGTTGCATCGCTCGGTTTTTTGGGTTTCTAGAAAACGTCGCTCACCGTCTTGGTCGCTTGCTCCTGTCGCTTCCATGCGGTTTGCCTCGTCGCGCGACTGCCCGAGCGACAGGGAAGCGGGTCACCGTCGTGTGTCTCGTTGCTCGCCGAATCGCTTGCATGCGGCTTACACTTAATATCGAGGCGCCAATGCTTCAGTGCTGTGTGAATGGGAATTAATTGAGTATAAACCGCATGTAAGCGATTTGGCGAGCGACCAGATAAGCGACGGCTACCCGCTTCGCTGTCGCTCAGTCAGTCGCGCGACGAGGCAAACCGCATGGAAGCGACGGAGCAAGCGACCAAGACTGAGCGACGTTTTCTAGAAATCCCAAAACCGAGCAATGCGACGGGCGACAGTGAAAAATCTCCGCTGCTTGTCTCGTCGCACGCTAAATCGCTTACATGCGGGTCGGCTTTACAGAAACGAGCGTGCGCATGCAGCGAGAAGCACGACTGCGATAGCCTCACTGCGTCAGTTGCAATTTACATATGTCGCAATAGTGTTGACTTCCCTTTATTAGCGACCAAAACGTAAGAATGAGATGAACTTACATGGTCATTGAAGCCTCATAATTTTGTATTGTCGACCCTTTCGCTGTCCGATTCCACTCCATAACTAAGAAAATACAAGAGATATGTCGAAATATAAATATCAAATGATTAAATGTATAGAAAAGACCTATAGAAAATAGAAGATTTCAACGCGGAACGTAAAAAAACACGAAAACGAGGCTCCGGTAGTCGCCTGTGCAGCACACAACGCGGAGCAACGGCGAGGAACTGAAGGTCGGCTATGGTGGCCCGGAAAGCGCGCGAGGGGCGCGCCGACTGGTGGCAGCTCGAGTAACTGACTCGCTGAAAGCGTCTATAACTTCTCCTTCTCCAAGGCATTGATCCCAGACGTTTGGAAGCTAGCCCATGTGGTCACAGCCCACAACGGACAAGGGCAACTATTTCACTCGGGAAAGTTACCGACCATTAAGCCCCACCTGCATTCTTTTCAAAATGTTTGAAACCCTAATTCGTAGTAAAATCTCTGACGCCCTCAAAGTGAACAACCTTTTCTGCAACTCCCAACATGGCTTTAGGAGGGGGCGGAGTTGCAAGACCCTGGTGGTGGCTTGACACCAGTGCTACAGCCAATGAATGTCGCACAAAACAAGCCATCTAAAGATTGACTTCGCGACTTCTACAATGAATGAATGACACGAGACAACCCAAAGACAACGACTGGACACTTGCAAGGACCGCTGTTTTCGACAGTTTGTATGTGGGTGTCGTCAGCGTGGAAGTCGCTCCCCAACGAAATGGTGTCCAAGACGTACCGCAAGTGCAGCATCAGCAATGCAACTGATGGCACAAAGGACAACGCACTGTGGGACACAAGCAGCGAGGAGCACTTGTCATCAGACAAAGGTTTTCAAGAATCTGAGTAGTAACGTTCGCCCACTTCCCGTTTTATTGCGTGCGAAGCAATTAAATAAATGTGCCGTGTTTTCTCGTCCTTCCGTACACTTGGCCAAATTTGTTACCAAGGTAAGGTTGCATTTTCTTGTCATAAAAGCTTTTCACTTCCTGCAACTTGTAAATTAGAGGGTCGACCTATATTCCGGTTCGACCTATATTCCAGTTTATTCGCGACTCCAGCAAAACGGACGCCGCCAAGCGAGAAAACCGGGAACCAGCCGGTCCAGGTCGCTCCGCGCCCCTCCGCGTCTCTGGTGGCTTTCGCGGAGACGTGTTGTCGGCGCGGTGGCGAACAATCTAATTTGACGAAGGTCCGAATATTTCTTAAGTTCGCCTGAGTGATCATTAGTGTGGTGAAGCCTCAATAGATTGTTTTCTTCTATTACGTGTTTGAAAGCCCGTTTACTCCACAGCACACGGTCGCGTGCTTTCGATTTCTTGGATGAGGAGGAATCACGGAAACACTTTTTGATTTCTTGTCTGTCTCAACCCACATTCAAAGTGACGACTTCTTGGTGACTGATACTGGAGGGAACATCAATGTTGCAGTCAAGTGAATGGGAAGGTTCGATAGCTGCTTTTCTTGAGTTTGGTTGTGTTCGGTTAGCTTCAAGTTTGAGCCACCCACGCCGGTCGGTGCGTTGGCTATTCATCTTGGCTGCTTTTCGCCGAAAAAGCCTCTGGACCACACTGAAGGAGTTGGGCTGATTTCGCAATTACTTGATTCAGGAAAACTTGCTCGCTGCAAATGATGAATGAGGGAAATTATCTGTTTTCAAAAGGTGGGAGACAAGTCTCGCAACGTTAGATGCTGTCACGGTATTTTGACCTATCGCGCCTCCAATATTTATATTACGAGGACGTCGAAGCCTGCAGCATTATACGTCTACATTGGTCAGGTTGACCGGCCAGAAAAAATACTAATTTTCTCCGTTCAGGATTCGAAGCAAAGTTCAATGCAGAGAGGTTCTGCGTGGATCTTCAATGAAGACTCTCTTCAGTTTGTCTCCGTGCTGCCGGCTATAGAACCATTTGGCTAAGTTTAAGTAGTATGTCTCCGTCTGTCAAATATACTTTTATTCAGCAGCTCACCTAATAGCTAGTCAACTAAGCTCCTTTTTCAACCCGAAGGATATACTAATATCGCTTTAGTAGGACCCCCCATAGTACGTAATATAATACATAACCCGCTCGTCAAAATGACTTCTCGATTGCTACTAAAACCTGAATTGAAATACGGGTATCAGTTGCTTAGTGGGGCGCAGGCGGGTTAACATGGTCCTTGGCTGAAGAAGCGGTTGCTTGATTTTCGTAATTTTCCTGCAGCCTGTGTTGTTGGCCGAGCAGACGACTGGAGCTGTTTCGTAAACGCGGATACGCACAAAAGCTCGATTTCGCGGACAGATAAGTCGCATGGTCGAGGCATGTGAGTTAGCTGAAAAGTTACTCTCTGTGGAACAATTCTATAGTCATTCCTGCTTTCCTTAGATGATCAAAACTGATTAGTATATTACCGTCTCTCCAGAGCCCATAGTTTCGGTTTTGAACGAAATCTCCGAAACGAAAGTTTGACACGAAGAGAACAAAAAAAAAACACCGGCAAAACAAAACTATGGTTTGCAAGTTTATCTGCACCTGCTACACTTAACCGTCTCAGTTCAAATACCTATAAAATTGGGCATTAAACAAAAGAAAATCTGTTAAATTGAACGCGCCACCTGTTCAGGCGGCCCGGCCGAGCCGCCGCGACCTGGACTCAGCCTCCATGTTTGTTTGGTGGTGGCGCCCCCTATAGGTCGCTGGAGTCGCGAATACGGTAATTTTCAGGTAATTAAATTATTCAAACTTTTCATTTTTCAAACGCTGGCCAAGCTTGTGTTGTCAAAATTCTAGATCTAGAAAAACGCTATCGAAGATTTTAATGAACATGAAAACGGTATATTTCATAAAGACATTGTCCTTCATGCAGACCAGTTTCAGGAAGTACCCGAGGGGAAAAAAATTCCACTGACCGGGACATTCGCACCGGGCTCAGAGAGCAAGTAGCCAAAAACAGGAAAGGCCTCACCCCTGTCCTTTTAACAGTAGTCTGGTGCGGAAGACAGGGAGTTGCTCTGTGAGATCACAAAGATGGCATAAAAATGAGTTTATTCATTGAACCCAAAGATAACGAAGGTAATTTCAAGGTACTGCTCAGATTGCACGCACACAACTGCGACGAGTCCCTGAAGAATTATCTCGAAGAATGTAGTGCCGACGCAACCTACACGAGCCGGAAAACCCAAAATGAGATAATGCAGTGATGGACGCGGCATTTGACCTTTTGTAGGAGGTTCTGTAGCAGGCAAAATATTGGTTTGGAGCAGCCACTGACGCTTGTGGAGCAGATGCCAACATCCATTAGCGCATCACTTGAGAATGAGAAAGTACTTGCATCTCTAAATGAGTTCATTTGTGAGTCAACAAGGGTTCCTCTTGGATACTCAAGCATATTACTTATTATCGCTTGTGATAAGAATAGATAGGGTGTACCGTATTTTCCGGTGTATAAGACGCGGCTTTTTTCAAAAGTTCTTGCTGGTGCGTCTTATACAACGGTGCGTCTTATACGCGAATTTTTTTTTTTTTTTTTTTGCGAGTTCAGAAATTTGAAATTTACTCGGTTGATGTTCAAGCTTGTTTCACCAAAAACAAAATATCACTACCGATCACGCGGTCGTAACACGGTGATACTTCAATACGGGGACCACCGCGTGCCACGTTTTAGGTGAACTCCAAGATTGCAAACATGCGGTTGTTGCGGATGCGGAGGTCCCAGGCGTAAGTAATGTGAAATGCCAACAGATGGCGACAACCACGCTTCTCGCCAAGACAAGCCAGGACAAGCCAGGACAAGCCGCCTCTCTTTTTCAGTCGCCATTTTCATCTTTGTTCGCTCTGCGTACGTGCGTCGTCGTGTTTTCCTGCCATCTGCCCGGTCTTGCTACAATATGCCACCGCAGTCGCGCAAGAGCTACACAGCGAAGTTTAAATTATCTGCGGTCGAGTACGCTACCGAACACGGTAACCGGGCTGCAGGTCGCCGTTTCGACGTCACCGAGAAGATGATTCGCACATGGCAACAGTCGTCCACCAAACTACAGGCGATGAAAAGTGGAAAAAAGGCTGACCGCGGAAAGAAGGCGCGGTGGCCTGAACTTGAAGACCGGCTCGTCAAGTGGGCTCTTGAACAGCGGGCTGAAGGTAGGGCACTGTCAACCGTGCAATTGCACTTGAAAGCACGCACTTTGGCCAGTGGAATGGGTGCCGCTGATTTTGTTGGTGGGCCGTCATGGTGTTATAGATTTATGCGCCGCAAAGCCTTGTCAATCAGAGCGCGAACGACAATGTGTCAGAAACTCCCAGACGACTTCGGAGAAAAAGTGGAGAAGTTCCAAGAATTTGTAAAGAAGGAAGTCGAAAAGAGTAACATCATCGACAGCCACATTGTGAACATGGATGAAGTGCCCCTGACATTTGATATCCCTATGTCAAAAAGTGTCGCTCAGAAAGGTGCCAAGGCAGTCACAGTACGAACAACTGGGCACGAAAAGTCTCACTTTACAGTTGTACTAGCGTGCTGTGCTGACGGAACAAAGCTGCCGCCGATGTTGATTTTTAAAAGAAAAACAATGCCAAAAGAAAGCTTTCCGCCTGGTGTTGTCGTCAAAACTAACGAGAAGGGCTGGATGGATGAGCAAATGATGGGAGTCTGGCTCGAAACCTGCTTTTCGAAGCGCCCGGATGGATTTTTTCATGCCCGGAAGGGCCTTCTAGTCATGGATAGCATGCGGGCACACATGACAGACTTGACACTAAGGCAGATTAAGACGATGAACTGCACCCCTACAATAATACCCGGCGGTATGACGAAGATTCTGCAGCCTTTAGACATATCCGTAAACCGCAGCTTTAAAGCTGTTTTGCGACGCATTTGGGAGGCGTGGATGACGGAAGGCGAGCACAGCTACACCGCAACTGGACGCATGAGGCGCGCTTCGTTTAGTGAAGTTGCAAAGTGGGTCCATGAGGCCTGGAGTGCAGTTTCAGCGGCAACCATAACTGCGGGCTTCCGCAAGGCTGGCCTACTAGCTTCAGCGCCACCTCAGCACGACGATGACGACAATGACCTGAGCGACTCTGAGTGTGAAGAGACTGTCGCAGCAGAGTTGCCGCCAGAAATTGCCGAACTTTTTGACAGCGCATCCGAAGATGAAGACTTCGCAGGTTTTGAGTAGAAATAAAATGTTATGGGCGTATGAGAGAGTTCTTTCGTCGTTATTTATTTATTTTTTTTTGCAAAGGGGTGGGTGGTGGGGGCGTGTGGTGGCTTTTTCGATCACTTCACGCCGCATAAAGGCCCAACCACATGCCGCGTCGGCGTTTCCCGGTTAACGCCGAGGTCTGTCCTGTCCAGATATGCGCGTCGCTTTTTTTCGGATGGCCTTCGGGCGATGCGAGCAGGCGCCGGGAAACGCCGACTCGTCTCAGACGCGCCCGTGTGGTTGGGTCTTACGGACTTCTCACAGGTAAGGTGCATTTCGCAATGGTCGCGCAAGCGTGCTTAATTAGTTTCTAGTGCCTATGTGGATAAATTTGGGTGCGTCTTATACACGGGTGCGTCTTATATATACCAACTTTTTCAATGAAAGCCTGCATATAGGGTGGGTGCGTCTTATACAAAGGTGCGTCTTATACACCGGAAAATACGGTAAAAGTAAATCACTGTCTTCTTAAACAAGGCAGAGTAGGTTTAATTCACAATGGGTATAAAACATGGTTGAAAAGTGAATCATAGCACAACATTTCATTGGGATAAATCCTCTCTCCCCTCCCCATTTTACGCTCGGTTAGTTTGTTTAGCTTGTAAATATAATTTATGTAAAATGCCAGCATGAACTAGCATATCCTCCAACGTCTACCAATAAAATGCGTCCCGCAAGTTTAAAGAGATACGGAAACAAAAATTGAAATATTCAAATTTCGTTCGGAAATGGGTCAAGCATGACGGATAATGACCGTAAATGATAATCGCACGTTTGTATTTTGAACGACTGGGTATATTTTTTGTTCCAAACAGTGCACTGGAGCAAGCGCTCCAAGAGAAGCCAACGGAGAGCGCGATGCGTCATGGGATATCCGGCGCAAACAAAAACAACAAAAAAGATTCACAGCATTAGTGACGTTTCAAGGCTGGCGTGGTTAGGAGCTTTGCCGTTGGTGGCATTGTCAGCGTTGTGGTGGTGTCAATAGCGTCAACGTGTTACGACCGAGCCGTTGGAAGTACCCGTGGGGTGACAGGCGTTTCACGTGTGAGAGTGAGATCGGTTGTGTGCGCGTCATCGCGTCATGTTCGTGTGGCTCACACCAATGGCACTTCAGGACGATTTTTTTGGGAATGTAAACTTAAACGACGACACAGGTGAGGATGAGGAGACCGACACCGCCCACTCTGTATTCCTTTCGGAGAGGGGATTTGGCCTCCGGCCCTAACAGTTTGACCCCTTGGCTTCGTCGTCTTCATTTAGGCCGGACCAGCAACCTCCAACCCGGCGTGTCGGCACTGCGAATTGGTAAGCTTTCTATTTAATTGTTAGTCAACACATACTTATTTCCTTCGTAGGTAACGGTGCGCGATTAGGCAGCGCGGCGTACACTGCAACAGCGTGACGTTGTTATGGTACGGTTTTCCAGTTTTTCTTTGGCATGGCAGCCAAAGCTATGCGCCTGTGCGCTAGCGTGCATGCAGGCGCCCGTGCGCTCGCGCATGATTTGCTGTAGTCCTCTTGGCACCGATCAAATCTGCGAAAGAAACTTCTATCACGTCGAGACGTTCAATGTTACAGAAACGACAGCCAGTGCGCAGGCGAGGGCAACATCGCCTCAAATTTGGGGCGATGTTGTGTTCGTCCCCTTTTGTTTCCACGTCTCCAAATTTTATTCAATATGGTCGTCTAGTGTTTCGCTTGAATTCAGTGCTTATTTATTATTGATATTTATACATGCCACAAGCGTTCTCTAAGCAAAATTTATCCTAATAGGTACTCCTGCAACAACAGCTGCAGGCCAATGCCGACAAACGACGAGTCCGTTTGCTGCCACGAGGTTGAGGAAATGGGGCAGCTCCGCCGTGATGAGGGCGTACCCTGCATCACAAAACATCAGTTTTTTCAGCTATACTGCTTCAGATGTTCTTGACCTGGGCTACATCAAGCTGTCATACTTCTTCCCCCAGGACGCAGGAAACAGAACTGCAGAAGCGTATGTATGTTTTTTCACGTTTTCCTAATCGGTTTAGAACAAAAGGTTTTACTTCATGCGACAGTTTGCACAAACACAGCAGCCGTGCCGTGCATTTTATAACATGAATAGTCGTGCCCAAAATCAAATCTCGGTCACTTCTATTCTTGATAGCTGCCATTCTGCTAAACGAGAAAGAAAGAAAAAAAGCCAGCAGTACGCATTTGTGCCAACTGTGCCTCAGTTTTTGTATGTCAACACATTCTATTCTACCAGTTGTGAACCCGGTCCTCACATTATGAAAAACAGCACCCTTAATTTCACAGCATCACCGAAAAAATTAATTTCTCAATTTCCTGTGATGACAATCTCATCTGTTACCATCCATAACATCACACAATATCAATAACATGATGAAATGGCTGGAAAACTAAAATACATTGGTGATAGAAAACAATCCATTAAACAAACTGAAAAGATTAGCTCGTCCAAGCCTATATACTCGGTAAAATAGATTTCCTTCTTTTTAACAAGTTGTCAAGAGAAGTCAGGTTCCCCAAGCTACACAATAATGATGTAAACTTCGAGAGCCAAGATGGTAATTTGCGAGAGCATTGCAAACATGTTTTTGTTTGCGTCCTATGTCTCCATCTGCATTCAGAGACCCAAGATAATAGTCTGGATTTCCCCTTCAGGCTGGTCATTCAGCACTTCTGCATGCAATCTGATTTTATTACAGAAAGTGTTGGTGAGTACTGCGCCGTGGCAACAGGGTGGTGCTGCCCAGCTGTGCGGTAATGAGAATTTCTGAAGAATTCCCATCCGTTGATGGGAACTATGTAGGGTTCTTGCTATAAATAAAATTATTGGTCCTTGAACTCTTGTACAGCATGTTATCTATCAACCCTTCCAAGAAAACCAGCATCAAAAGAAGATAGTAAAAGTCACCAATTTTGAAAACACACAGATAACTTAGAGACCGAGGTAATCTAATTACATCCACTTTTAGTTGATAATTAGTGTAAATAGCTTAATTTTTGCGAATTGCCTACTGTTTGCAAAAAACTGGTCCTGCGAACTATTTCGATAAAATGTAAATACATTAGAAGCTACACCGAGATCCTGCTGCCTTGTGAAAATTAGCACCCGCAAATATTTACAAAACTCTGGCTTCGACCGATATTGCAAAATATTGAACCCTAAAAAAATAGGTTGTTTCCAGTATATATTCTGCTAAAATGTGCTAAACAACTACATGTACGGTTACACATAATTCTCTTGCAAGTACACTGCACCTTGGCAGCAAGAACTTCAGTTGGTATGTCCAATATGCAATGTCCACCCAAAGAAAGCAGAATTTGGTGTGTAGCAATTCAAGGGAAGCTATGAGGGGCCAATATTGATATACAATTTAATTTTTTTTCGCTACTGATAGAGATACAACGTTCTTCAGCTTAAGCGGGAGGCTTCAGTTCCGGCTCCCTCTACAGATAATGGGTGCAAGGACAACGTTCCGCAGTCATTATTCCAGGCGCAGGTGTGACAAACTTCCAAAAAGTGATTCATGCAGGCATGATAAAGCTTCTGCTGTGCCGATGCAAGTGCAGTTGGCTACAGGGAGAATATGTCTAGAAGGTGGACATAGTCATTGACCTTTAGGTGGCCACTATCTGTAGCAAAAATATCAATTGTAAATCAATATGGTCTCCCCCTTATAGAACTGTGACCACGGATACATCAATGACTGCTTCAAGCAATACAACCAATCAAAGTGACAGTGGTACTATCGTAATACACTGCAATGCGAACGGAGCACAAGGTTTTCGTTAGATGCTGAGCTAGAAGGAGGTTATGAAAAAGTGGACCCTGGTTCAAGGTGTTAGACCCTCGTTCGGTACATACCAAGCTTGGATGTTGTTCTACTAGGTGACGCAGCATGGGTCGAAAACCACTCACTCCATTCTTCATGTTTTAATGCATCGCAACTGTACATGACACCCAAGGATCTAGTATCCTTGCTCGAATGGTTGCAGCCTGCTGAAAGGACAAGGATTGCAAGGCCGACCATGCTAAACGCATTCATTGTTGCCAATCGAGTCGATAAAAACCGAAACCAAGACAAAATATAATTTTTTTGGCGCACGTTGTGCAATTTGGTGCATAATGGCACAAGGTATTGGCTGTGGCTCAGTTTCCGCGAAATGGCGCAGGATGGCGCTGACAAATGCGTCTGGCGCAAAATGGCACAAAATGGCAAAATGGCAAAATAGCCATTCCACCCTTGAGCACACTTTCATTCACGGTGCAATTGGGCGCAAATGGCGCAACACTTCCATCACTGATGATATCAGCATGCAACAGCATTATTTTGTGAAAGCTTGTTTTAAAAGTGAATACCGCAAAGTGCTCTGCTCTAATGGCCGATAAGCCAAATGACATTGCGATGTTCAACAGCTTTCCTTGTGTGCATGCTGTGTTCACATGGACCAAATTGTGGTCAGAGAAGAGTTTCTGCAGTTTGTTCCCATTACTGACATGACAGGAAAGGGACTAGCAGATTTAATCTTGAACAGCCTGAATTACATTAATGTTGCAACGGAGTACCTCAGAGCTCAAACGTACAAAGGTGCAGCCGCAATTAGCGGGATTTACAAAGGTGTTCCAGCACATTCCTAGAGCAGTTTGTTAACATCATATACGTCCACTGTGGATCCCACAGTCTGAACTTAAGCCTGTCCAGTGGAAGCTCTGTACCTAGGATCAGAAACAGCATGGCAACAGTAGCTAAGGTTTGCAAGTTTTTTTCACACACCAAAGCACCAAGCTGCTCTGAGCAACCAAATTGAAAAGCTGGTTCCGATTCGCATGACGCACTTAAAGTGACTTTGTCCCACACGGTGGGTTCAGAGGCATGACGCTCTCAATGTTTTTGTTGAGCTTCTCCAACCTGTTCTGGTTACTCTCCAAGAAACAGCCATCCACTGGAACGATCAAGAATCTTCCTTCAATGCTAATATCCTGCTGAGCGAACTGCAGAGGAGCGGGTTTCTTGTCTCACTTTTCGTGGGTTTTAATTTACGCTTACCCTTGAGCAAATACCTGTGAACAGTAAACCTGGACCTTTCATCTGCTGTCCAGTAGGCAGAAGGTATTCTAGAAACTGCACGACGTCTATGCTTTTAAAGGGGCAGTCAAGTGGTTTTTGAGTTCGTGTTTTGATAATGACAGCTGAATTTAGACGCCTTAAGTATCCCTAAAAACCAAAAAGTATAGTCATACGGTGATTATTTCTTTAATAAAAATGTAATTGAAGGCCGCCAAACCTCGGATTCATCCGAAAACGAAACCACTCTCATTGGTCGTCGCACACTTATCAAAAGGATCTCGGGCCAATGGCGTTGGACGACGTTCCGTCGCGCAGTGATCCCGAGGTAGCCGCATCGGCCGAACCTCTTTGTCATTCGAGCTTCGATCATGGCGGAGTGCTCTACGCTCGAGGACCTGACGCCGTTAGAGGTTGAAGTTCTTCGGCGGACAGCCGACCTGGGGATGATTTCCTATGACGCCACTCCGACGTGCGATGTGGACGATAGCAGCGCTCCGGAGTCATGTTCGGGTTCCGAGGACGACGAAACGCAGACCTTTTCGGGCGTTCTTCGATTTGCGGTTGGGACAAGTCGTAACCAAACCAACGTTTGACATCGCAGCGTTACCTCTGGTACGTGATGTCAAACGATGTCGCCACGTTGACTTTCGCCTCGGGAGAACGGGGGGAAGGCTGGTTCAGACATGTGCAACGAGCGCGTACCTACGACTGCGTCCGTTGCAACCGGAACGACCGCACTGCGCCGCGCGTACACACACCTGTAACCACTACAACAAGCGCAGCGGGTCGTCAGCACAGCGACCGCTTCTGTACGCCGCCGTCAGCTGTGTCAGCGGCCCCTCTAAAAAAGGGGACGCACTGCTACTCAATTTTTCTAGTCTAAAGCTTTATTATTTTTTCTTGATAGGCTCGCAGGGTACAGGGAATGAAAAAAATAAAATAAAAAGATGCAGCGCCGTCTTGGACGATCACGACTCTAATACACGACATTGCAATAGTACAAATATTGCCACACGCTTTTTCTACGATTATAAAAGACAATGTAATCTTAGCAGCTATATAGCAACGTAGAAATATGATTTCGTGATCAGATAGACGTTGCGAGCGTTCAGGATTGCTAACACTAATCACTTTTCTCGGGTGATGAAAACGCGTGAAAATTCGTATCCTTTATACGGTACGCGCCAGTAATACCTTGAACTTGAGCACACGCATGAAATGCGCCAAATCAGAAATTCGGGCGATGTTCGAGGACACAAATGCTTAGAAAGCACTACTGTAGTCGAAGTAAACAAACACGACGGCACGGGCGTTTCTGCTATCTTGAGTGCGCCGCCACGACATCGCCGCACGAGTAGGTGGATGTTCCCTTCTAGTACGTGCTGGGTTATCATAGCGAAACACGACGAAAATTCACAGTCAAGGATAGCGCTTTTACGCGGAACAATGAGCTTTCACCAGGCCGTCCATTCCGACGATCACCACCGACGCCACGTTTGCGGATAGAAGGAGCCGGCCGGCCCGCGACCGGCACGACCGGCCTGCAACGCGCGGAGATACGTGCGCTTCCGCGCATCCCTGGGGAACGGGAAATTCACCCCCCGCGGAGGAAGGCAAATAGAAAACGTAGTCCCTTGTTTGTGAAACGATAATTGCGCTATCGCGTATTCTAAACTAGAAATATTTTACGTCTTGTGAAATTATCATGCACAACATATTTAAATGAACTGAAAATTGTTTTTTTAGCGAAACTTTAAAAAGACCGCCAAAATTTTCAAACATACGATAATTTCATTGGTCCTCGCAAGTACAGAAAAGAGTCCGCACGTATTTTATTCCTGCGTGATTAATAGGCGTTTCTGCCTTCTAAAACTGAAGATACTCATTCACTGACACTTCCTTAACACCATCGCACCAAAAAGTAGCTTCTCCAAAAACCACTTGAGTGTCCCTTTAAGCCTACAAAGAATTTTATCAGCTCTTTTATCACATCTTGTAAAAAAGCGACATGCTTCACAAGGCCATTGAGGTACCAAGGATTGGTTGGTCGACAAACAATGCGCTTGAATGTGGAGTGTTCATCTTCCGAAGAGTACTTACGCACATTTATTCCATTCCTCGAAGCCTTTGGAGAACAGGTGAATAAAATATTTCTGAAGCACAAGACCATTCTAGCTCATTTTCAAGCTCTCCTTTCTTCGTCGTCAAGCCTGTTGTCAAGTAAATATGATGAGAGTCCAATGCGCCTCCTATGTAAAAGCTACCACACTGATGTTGGGGTGTCATTCCCCTGCGTTGTTGGAGAGCTACACCTTCGGAACAAAAACTTGAAGACAAGCAACTTCTGAATCTGGCGATTCAGAAGTTGCTTCAAATAATAGCGACTCTTCCAGTAACAACGTTTACAAGTGAGAGGACTTTCACAACCCTGAGATACTTGAACACCCACCTCCATAACACAACTGGGGCACTGAGATTAAGCAAAGTGGTAAGTAAGGCTAGTTGTTGTAGCATTGTAAAAGGGTAAAAAACAGCACTAAAAACAACACAGACAGAGAAGGCGTACACACAAAGAGTGCCGAGGCCCAATCACACTCTTGCGACCGACTTCGACCGAGCGCACTAAAACCTCTTGAAACCTCTTACAACCACTTCGTTGCCATGGCAACCGAGGACGCCGACGTCTGCGCTTGTGCACTTAGCCGCTCGTACCTGGGCATAAGGAGTTGCAATCGGCCCTCCAACAAGCCAATGAGGAGCCGATAAAAAAAAAGAAAAAGGAATGTGGCTCCTCCTACTTTTTTCTTCATCCGGTCTGTCCCGACTCCCGCTCTCTCGAAGATGGCCGACGAGCTTAGTTCTTGTTTTGAGGTAGAACTTATTGAAAAAGTAGAGCAGTTTCCTTGGATATGGGACACATCCCGACATGATTATCGTGACAAGATAAAGCGGGAGAATTCCTGGAACACCATCAGCAACCTCCTAAGTAAGTATTCATTTCTTAACGTTTGTTTGCGTGAAGTACATATAGCGAGCACGGCAGCTGGATCGCCGCGTGAGCGTATTCTAGATTTGTACTGTGAATAGGATACCAGATATCAGCAAGCTATAAAACGCGTGAAAACAGTGTATTAGCACTACGGCATCCCTGCATGCATGTATATTTGAGGCGCACGGGCAGCTACATACTGTTGACACAGATGGTCGCAGTCGGTAATGCTCGCTGCGATCCTCCATCCTTTACTTTCACGGTCTGAACCGAAAGCTGGGCACAGGTGCTCCCGCTGCTCAAGCGGCACAGCTCTTATTCAAAGCGAGATCAGCTAATTGCTCAGACTCGCAGGAACCACTCCAGCCAGACACCTTCCCCCGTCTTTCAATCTTGTGGTCTGACCTGAAAGCTGGGCACAAATGCTCCCGCTGCTCAAGCGGCACAGCTCTTATTCAAAGCTAGATCAGCTAGGCACTCAGAGCCAGAGATTTCGGTAGCCGAATCCTATCGTCGATCGCCGAATTCTATCGTACGCATGCAATGTAAGGGCATACTTTAAAACTGGAGCAAATTACGAACTAGCGATCGAGTGCGTTGTCAAGTGAATTGTCACGTCATCGTTGAATCGCTGTCGAATTGATACCTTCACTCACCGAGAAGTTTTAACACGCGCTAGCATAAAAACACTATCCCGGTAGAATAGTCTGTTTTGAGTTATCCTGTACGTCAACATGCTCATCAGAATTTCATCAGGCGCAAAAAGATGGAAAAAATTCTAGTGCACTCTAGGTTAGCTGTAATAGTCTGTTTCAAGGCAACTTGCCCATTGCAGCAAGCTGCTAAACTTTTGTTGTTAAATGTGTACCATGCTGTAGCATGCAACGAAAGGTTGTGTGTAGAGAATACCTGCATAGATGAAAAACTGACGGGCATTTGTTGTCTTGGGACACAAGTGTGGGCATTGTTCGAGCTGAAGCACCCAATGAATGCCCGGTACCTTGAAGAGGCTATGGAAGGTTTATGGAAGTATATAGGGTATCTATCCCAAGTCACCAGGCTCGATATAAAGTGAACCGTAAAAATCGACGCCTGCACGTAGCAATCTAAACTTTTCGTCAAAGGTGTATTTCACAGGTCGGTTTTTTCTTGTAAAATTAGAAAGCGTAGCTATCTTTCTGGAAAAAAATAGGGCCCAGAAACTTGCCAGGCTCAACGACAGGTGGCGACGCAAACGACCAAGTCGAGTTGTGGGGTGCGCTTGGCGCGCATATTGATAGATGGCATCTGGAGCAGCGTCCGAAGATGTACCCAACCAGCGAAAGAAAGCAGACGACACGCAGACATAATCTGTTCGCAGCAAAAGCGCCGTCGTTATGCACACGTTTCTTTTTTTTTTTTCCTTTATGTTTTGCTTTTATTGTCAGTATTAATTTCTTAACCTAAGGTACATTACAAAAAAATTACATTCATTTGAATAAACCATGGTGGTCGCGAGCAGTCTCATTAAGGAGGTAGCACCATCTATCAATGCGAGCGGCAAACCCGCCCCGCTATTCTACTTGGTCTGCGTCGCCGCCCCCCCCCGTTGACCCTGGCAAGTTTCTTGGCCCTATTTTTTACAGAAAGATAGCTACGCTTTCTAATTTTATAAGAAAATACCGGCCTGTGAAATACACTTTTGACGAAAAGTTTAGATTACTACGTGCAGGCGTCAATTTTTACGGTTAATTTTAAATCGAGCCTGGTGACTTGGGTCACCGTATTTAAAGCACCTAAGCCAGCTTACAAATGTTAAACACCGAGTACATTCTAAACATCATTTATTGCCTCTGAGCCAGACTTAGTGCATGTTGAAAGATTTATGCAGTCCCCATATCATCAAGGAACAGCCAAACCTACCCCACAAAAATATGGAAAATGAATAACCGACCCAATGAAATCATATGGGAAGAAAATTAGTAAGATTTTTATGACTTGTACCATGGTGACTCGAACTAAGACAAGTCTTCTTTCCTTTCGTTATGGGCTAGAACGTTTCTTCAAAAGGTAAATGCCTTGATTTGTAAATATTTGGTGTTTTGACTGCAAAGTGCAGTGCAGACGAATGCAAACATGTATGGCAGGCCATACAAGCAAGGTATGGTCGTGAGGCCAGGAACTGCACAGGCCGAAGCGGGGCTGGCCAGGACAACATCCGGCAGCCAAGCTGGATGCCGTGGAACTTACTGAGCTTCCTCAAGCACCAGATCCAGCCCAGAGTGTACTATGCATATTATATTATTAGACTATAAATTTTAATTTCTTTTGCAAGTGTAACATGCTCATACTTCCTTTCAGCTCAAAAAAGCCACGAATGGCCTTGGGACATGAAAATCTAGTGGTGGCACCCGAGACAAGTGGGGGATTGTCGCCAGAGACACCTAGAGGCAAGTTTCCTTTCAGGCAACAATCTGCTTTTCGTAGGCCCTATGCTAAAATCTCTAGTGCTCTTAGTCAAACTAAAGTTACGGAGAAAGACAAGGTAGTTGTACATACAGGGTGCGCCAGTAAAGACTAACAGATTTGGCACGCCTTGCAAAATTCAAATTACAAACATACATGCTTAAAATTGGGCACACAAACATAATTTTGCGAAATGCTTTATGTCCATCTTTTTAGGAGCTCAACTTGGAGGAGGTAAAATATTAAGAATGGAGCAAAAAAGGCAGCCGTGCATTTCCTATGTTGCATACCAGATGTTCGTCGTCTGCACACTAGTTGGTGAACTTGCTACAAGGTGGTCATTGTGAATATATTTAGTTAAAAGTATGAATTGTTGCCATTATTTTGCTCATCGCCAGCCTCTGCTATGGCATTTTAGCATTTTTGCTCAGCAAGCCACCTGGGAACGAGCTGGTAAACCAGTATGCAGATGACAAACAGGCTGGTATAGGACATAAAAAATACACGGCCTCTGATTTTGGTTGATTTTTAAGATTTCACCACCTCAGAAACGAGCTCTGAAAAAAAAAATGGACATAAAACTTATGGCAAAAATACATTCACGAGCCCAATTTCTCATATGTATGTTTGTAATTCAAATTTCGTAAGGCGTGCCCTACATGTTAGTATACTTACGGCCGCAGCCTGTAGATCCAGCACTATGGGAGGTTAGCCTAGAGTGTACATTGGCAATACTTCACTGTTGTAGAGGGACAATATTGTCGTTGCTGTATGACTGCTAGGTTGAGGAGTTTACCTGTCGAAACTAAAAAGGGCAGGACTTGGGATTATAACTAAAAACATTTTGGCCAGTAGCGTGAGCATATATTGAGCTCAAACCTCATTCGTCACAGACATATGTGTGTTGATTTATCTCGAGCATGTTGGGCAATCACACTGATGAAATATTTTGAATGCTTAATTTTTAAGCCAAGCGTTTTAATTTGCAGAGCTCCTCATGAGAGCTTACACTGCTATTCTAGACCCAGATGGGTGTCCTGAGGCAACAGACGAGGAGATCGCCAACACGGACAAATGTGCAAGTTCAGCATTTCTAACTGCCACCTACACAGGAGTGCAGATATAGCATGCGCATGAGTGCCATTGGTATTCACTGTTTACAAAAACAACTCGCTGTTAGGGAAAAAGGGCAGTTCAGCAAGTGCATGGTGCGCTAAATACACAAACATAGCAATACCTGTTGCCAAAAGGTCTATTTTATTTGGGGCAAGAATCAGATGCAGGAGTGGGATTTGATGTTTTATGCATTCATTGCATTAATAATTAGTTTATTTTTTAGTCTTTCAGCAATGCATTCTTCATTAGCTAGTGCACCATTAGTAATCTAGGACGTGTGGAGCAATGCAAAGGAATTAGGGGGCGCAAAGGTCGTGACCACCGTCAAGAGTCATTCAAGTAACGGCATATACTGCTTTGCTTGGAAGCAACATCAAGGGTATAAAATTTTCCAGGACTGAGATATAAGAATCTTAGACTGTCAAACATGTCCTAAGCCAACATGCCCATTCATGAACATAGACCCATACGTCGTGGGGATGGATCCCGCTCACCATCTCCACGACGTCCGGCATCGCCCCTTTGCTGGTCCCGCCGAGAAAGCTTGTACCCCCTGGGTCGCCAGGGAAACTAAGTGCGGCAACGCCTGGATGTGGCGTTGCCATAGACGACCGAAGTAAAGGCATCCAAAACGTCAGAGCGCTCCCATTCTCCCGACGCCCCGCATCGCGACAACTTTCCTGCAACGGTGCCCAACAACATAAAGGTTGTTACCGACGCCTAAGATGCATTGGCCCTCGTGGACACCGGAGCAGACTACTCAGTCTTGAGCAGGAGGCTTTCTCGCTGCCTACCAAAAGTTACAACGCGCTGGGGTGGATCACAAATTCAGACCGCCGGAGGACACCTTATTACGCCCGTCCGAAAGGTGCACTACCCGAGTCGAGATTCACGGCGAGACGTGCACTGTGAAATGCGTCATTCTACAAGACTCTGTCAAAGACATCATTCTTGACATAAACTTTGAGTGAATACGGCGCCGTCATTGACCTTGGAGAGAACAGATTGATGCTGCGGACACCTTTTCCACCTCCAGAAAAACCCCAAACAACGTCAGTCACCGTTCGAGTTGCTGTCGACCACACGAACCTGCCGCCGTGATCAAGTGTTGTTGTATCCGTCGTTACCGATGCAGCTACCTGTGGCGAAGTTGTTTGGAGGGCGACATTCCATTGCTCCTGAGAAGAGGAATAGGCGTCGCAAGGGGGGTAACTAGACTTCAGAATAGACGCACCATGGTCCTCGTGACGAACTTCCAACAAGAAATGCAACACCTCACGAAAGGTGCTTCTGTGGTACGTCGAGGAACTCCAAAACTCTGCCGAAATCGCCGCGATTGCTGAAGAATCCTTGCCACCTCAGCAAAACAGTACATTGCCAGCGCAGCTCAACATTGACCCCAAGCTTCCAGGCCTGAAACAACGGCAGCTGATTAACCTCCCCACCGAATACAGCAAATGCTTCGCGACGTCGTCGAAGGTGTGCCAAACCGCCGTTGCAAAGCACCATATCGTTACCAAGGACGACATGCTCCCTGTGCATCGATCACTATACAGTCTCCATAAAAGAAATGGAGGTCATCCAGGAGCAAGTGAAAGAAATGGTGAACAACGATACAATCCAACCTTTAAGCAGTCCGTGGGCATCTCCTGTCGTACTGGTTAAGGAGGACGGAACACTTAGGTTCCGCGTGGACTACCGGCAGCGGAACGTGGTGACGAAGAAAGACATCTAACCACTCCCCCGCACAGACGACACGCTAGACCGGCTGCGCCACTCTTGATATTTTTCATTGATGGACCTGAAGAACGGCCACTGGCAGACCGAAGTCGAAGAACGGGACCGAGAGAAGACAGCCTTCGTCACGTTGGATGGACTGTACAAGTTCAAGGTGATGCCCTTTGGACTATGCACGCCACCAGAAACTTTCCAGCGTGTCATGGACACCGTACTGGTGGGATTGAAATGGCAGAGCTGTCTCGTCTACCTTGACGACGTCGTAGTGTTTTCAAGCAACTTCAATGGGAGTTCGCGACGACTTCGAACTGTTCTCCAAGCCATACAGACCGTCGAAGATGATGCGCTTTTACAAAGGAAGGAGTAATGCCACGCACATCGTCAAGTGAGCACGTGCGTGGTTGAATGATTACCGTGCTTGGTTTTTGCACAGAGACCCCAGGTTCGATTGCTGGATGCGGACACTCCTTTTATTTATTCTTTCAATTTAGCGTTCTTGTAAGTTCAAGAACCCTGTCATCTTATCAAGGTAGCAAGTTCTACACGCCCAACGTTCCACGCCGAATGTTCCAGAAACCCACGCGGGTATGAAAGGTGCTCCGCATGATGGTTTGGAGGCAGTCTCGCTCTTGCGCTCGATCGTGCTACACCACCGACGTTCAACGCAACCTCTTTGTATTTCTTGTTTTGGGCACAAGTTTGCCCCTATTAAACGTTTAGTTTGCTACTGCACTAACTGTCTCTCCACCTGTCATTCGTGGCCATATGCTGCTTTGCTTGGAAGCGACATAAAGAGAATAAAATATTTCAGGACTGAGATAAAAGGGTCTTGACCGTCAAGCATGTCCAAAGTCCTTAGGTCTGTGACGCCTCACCCCAGTCATAAACACGGATTGATACAGATGGACAGGTCATATAAAAATGAATTGAGTGCACCCTGCCTGGCGGCATCAACGCAAGCATGCTACGCAACACCCAACAGGAGGCTAGAGACGATCCTTGCCTGGCTCAATGGGTGTGGGCCACAGGAATACTCCCCGTTGAGTAGCTACAAAATGACATCTCAAAGGTGTCAGACTCAGTCTGTCAGCTGAGAGGACTAAGTATGTAACCTTTGGGAAAGGCAACCAGCACGAAATGCTTTCCATGACGAGCGCGTCTCGACTATACCAGACAAAGCTGAGCCTTCAACCAATATTTGCGCATATGGAAGTTACCGAGCTACTACTCATCCTGGCACAGACAATGCCATGGTACTTAATAGAGGTGACTGTAGTACCTGGAGAGTGTTTCTGAGGAGCCTGTTTACTGAGTCTTCCAATGTGGTCCGTCAATTTCTGCCTGATGACGTCAAGAAGTGTCATGCTGTTGCTGTAGCTCACTTTCAGTTTCACAGTACAAGGAGACTTCTACAGCAACAAGTTGGGATGCTGTGACGACAGTGGCGCTTACATTAAGCTCATCTCTTGTGCCAGAACACTTTTACTACAGACCTTCAGGATCGCAGTGTCTGACAGCATGACGTACCAGCTCTTATGATGCGATTTATTCCCTCCAACCTTGGAACCACCTTCAATGCGTGAGTGGTGTAGGACACTACACGCACGAGTCGAGAATGCATTCCAGTCACTGTAGACCTGATGCAGACAATCCCCTCCCCCCTTTTAAAGAGCATGGGCCTGTTGTACATGAAAAGGAGACAGAAATACCCTGAAAAACACACGAAAGCAGCAACAAAACTTCTTGTAAACCCCTAAAACGAACTCATTTACACAGATGCAGCTGCCGGAATCGGTAGATGGGGTCAAGCTTCTCCACTTCACATCAGAGCAATACAGAGAAGCTTAAAGGGATGGTGAACCGAAATTTGGATTTAAAAAAAACAATGCTGGAGATGTAGGCGAGACGCTACAATCCCTACAACACTACTAGTAAGGCGATATCTCAAATGGACGGCCGTATTTTTGGAAAAAGAAGTCGAGATTGAACCAGGCCGACGAGGCACGTGACGTCAAGATACCTAGTTTCCTCCTCTCTTTGCTTCGCTCCCCCAAGGCCGCGAGGTGGAGAAGACGCGAGGCCGTTCCCTCTCCTTCTAGGAAAAACATGACGTCAACATTCCTGCCAAATGCGCCTCTTTCTTTAAAAATACGGTCATCCGTTCGAGATATCGCTGTATCAGTGATGTTTGTAGCATCCCGTTGCACGCTTTTGCCGCGTGTTTTGGGGAATCAAGATTTCGGTTCAGCATCCCTTTAACTGCGTTTCACTGGCACACATTCATCAGTCGTCATTGCTTTGCACCGGTGTGCTAGGATAAATGGCTCATGCGTCAGAGTCTCTGTTGGCTCGATGGTCTCAACATTTTTGCACGCTTTTGCAGGTCAGCCTTTGCCGGTTCTGATTAAGTTGAACCCCCAATTTTAAAGGGCAGTGACAAGAAAGAAAACCTTCAGTAATATTCAAATAAATAAGCTAGTCATTGCCTCGCTTGCCATGTTACACCTAACTTGTTTTTTCTGGGCCTTCCTCTTTTATGGAGGCAGTGAAATGTTACACAGAAAATATTTTATTCACCGTTCCACTTTTTGGTATAAATTCTATGTTAGTCAATCTATCGTTTGATAATAGCAAAACAGAGAAGGCTCATTTTTCCTTTTTCCTAACTGAAATTTAATAAGGAATGCGGCTATGGAACGTTTTTGTCACTTTACGGATGTCTTTTATGAACAAATGTTGACATTTTGTCAAAAACACAGAAGACCAAAAAGTTGACCAATTTTGCAGAAGAGAAGATTTATAGAAATAAATTACTTTTTAGAAAAAACGTTCCATAGCCACATTTTCTCAGCATTCTGATACATATCTAGCGAATAAGAATCTTGAATATTGTGATAGTTTTCCAACGATAGATTAACTAAACAATGTAGGCGTGTTGCTGATAGAAGCTGCTCTAATTTCCTTCCCATTTAACTGACAGACCTAAGATTTCGTTATACACCCTCTAGCATGACCACCAGCCTACCCTGTAAATTTCATTAATTTTAAGACAAGGGTTCAAAACTTGACCCCCCTAGGGGGTGTGTCCCCTTAATTTGACTTGCAATTAAATTTCCAACATCGTTTGCAGTCAAGAATTTGATACTCACACACGTGTACAGAAAGCATATGAGGACGCTCAACTAATGAAAACCGAAATTTCATGATATATTCTTGGAGTGCTTGTTTCCAATGTAAGTTTCCGCACATCTCTACAGAAAGCGTATGGGGACGCTCAACTAATAAAAACCGAAATTTCAAGATATATTCTTGGAGTGGCTGTTTCAATGTAAGTTTTAATGCAACTCTATTTTTGTTCCTGCCAATTGTGGCTGGGTAACAAGGCTGCGCTCGTCCTGGGACTCTTTGCAGGATGACCTGCAGCTGTCTCCCACCTGCCAGCTGCTCCTTCAGCTGGAGCAGAGCAATCAGGTGCCCAGCTCATCTCAGCTGGTGCCACCACAGTGCGCACCTTCAGGATCGCACCCCACGCTGCTGTCGCCGTCAAGACCAGCCCTGGCTGAGCGGCAGCTACAGACCCCGCAGCCAGTCCTACTGCGCCCCAGGAAGAGGACACACAAGGGCACCTCTCCGCAGGGCAGGACTCAAGAGGATGCGGCTCTGACGACAGTCATTGAAGTATCTGTGCGTCAGATGGGCAGGGTGTGCACAAGGTCTCACCCCCATATAAGTACACCTAATAGTGCATTTATGGCCTTTATGGTCAGCGAGGTTGAGAGCTTGCCACTTAGCTATCAAAGCCGGTTTAAATTTAACATGCACAAGATGGCATATGAGCTAAAGATGGAAGCCCTTAGTGATAAAGAAAATCAGTAATAAGCTTTGATCTCACAAAACATGATGTTAATATTGCTGGCTCGTTATCAGGTGCAGCTACTACTGGGAGTGGGCTTGGGAGGGCCCACTCAACAGAGCAGCAGTTGACGCTGAGAGTAGGAAGCGTTCACCCCTGCTGCTGGCATGTTTTTTTTTTTATTTATTTTTTTTCCGACTTGGTTGCCTAGCTTGCTAAACCCGTGTCGGTCCTGACAAGGCTTGCCGTTTGCTCAAGTTTGAGATTATAACATATATTTAAAAAAGGCAGTGGAGCGAAGTATGTAGAAAATGGAGGCCTAGCTTGTTGAAATGGTCTACTTTGGTCGGCAAGCTAGGCTTCAAACTCCTTGCTCCTAGAAAAATTGGTTATAAAGTCAGGTTCAAGCTAACAGCAAGCCTCGTCAGAACCGACAAGTGTTCAGAAAACTAGGCAACTGTGTCTGGGGAATACGGAAGCAGCATGCCGGCAGAAGGGGCGGCTGCTTTCTACTTTCAGCGGCAAGTGCCACTCTGTTGAGTGGGCTATCCCAAGCCCCTCCCCCAAAAGCACCTACAACCGATAAAGGCCCGTTCACACATTTGCATTTGACTACGACCGACTCAGACGAAACCGGTTTTTAAGCTTCTTGCTGCGACAGCTTCTGACAGGCTCCGCAGCAGTGCACCCGCTTGTAAGGCGTCGCAAGAGGCTTAAAAACCGGTCTTGTCTCAGTCGGTTGCAATTGTGTGAACGGGCCTTAACGAGTCAGCAACCTCAATATCAAGTATTTCCTGCACTGAAACAAAAAAAAGATAATAGTAAGATATTGTGTCCGTTTTTCATATAGTAATATTGTGTACCTTGAATGTTGTATAGCCTAAAATGCATAGATGTTTTATTTCACTCATTGTTTATTTTATATATTGATTGTAATGTTGGATTTATGCATTATTTTGTTATGCATTGTTTTGACCTGTGCAATTTGCAAATAATTCCATTTTTTATTTTTTATTGCATGTCATGATAGGAATATATTGATATGCCCACTTGTGATACATTATTATCTTCTTTACTAGTGCATAAAATATATTGATGTGTTATTTTGCTCATTGTTTAGTTTATGTCATGGTTTTAGTGTATTTATTGCACCTTTGCACCGCCATGCGTAAGTATCAGAAGAAATCGCTTCCATTATCGAGGTGCATGTCCCGGACAAGCTGGTGAAATTCCCCGTACGTTGCCCGGGACTGGAGCAGAAACCGAACCCACTCACGTGGCTCCCTCCGTCAGGAACGAACGAGCATCGCTGCGGACGCCCTTGCCACAAGTGCCCAGTCCACATCGTTTCTTGCTTCTGCTATATATCTATCAACACACTGCAAGAACAGTGTCCGCAGCACATCATTGCTGCCAGAATCAGGCCAGTCCGGCGGGATCAGGGCCAGGGGTGAGGTTCTCGCCGGAGTAGCCATGCTGGGACGAGAAGCGAGCACCATCGCTTTCGCATCATCCAGTGTTGCCTGAGTATGCCAATTGCTAGGGGCTGAAGCTGGGCCCTTTTAGCGTTCCACTATTGGTTGTTGACGCGCCTACTACGCGACTACGTACGACATGAACAGCATGTCTTAGTGGTTGCCATAGCAACTGTCGTCCTACCGTAAAATACCGCGTAATCGCCCCCCTCGTGTAAGCGCCCCCTCCCTTTTTCCGCACATTTCGCATTTCCCTAAACTACCAAGTAAGTGCCCCCCCCCCCCTCCCCCTTTTTCCGCTGCCGGTGGCCCCGAAAAAAGTTTCGTTCTGGAAGTTTTGTCTTTATGTGTAGCCAGGGATCCAATCCAATCCAATCCAAAAGTAAACGTGAACCACGTGAACCTTTTGTTCGCCATTTTGTTGTTTGACGGCGCCGGAACCAGTCGCGTTACTGCGTGCGCTATGCACTCGTACACTGTGCAAAAGAAGATAGAGGTCGTCCAGTGTCACAGGCTGAAGGGCAAGAACGTGCATCGGACATCGCGTCAGTTCAAGCTTCATCGCAAGAGAATCCGCGAATGGGACAAGAAGTATGAAGTGCTTCTCCAACAGAACTTCGGAAAGTCAAAGTTACGACGCAAGTTGGGAAACGGAGCCCCTGTTTTCAGCGAGGAAGTGGACGACGCGCTTTTTGAATTTCTTGAGTGCGAAAGAAGTGCTGGACGCACCGTCAGCAACAGGCTCCTTTCTGAAGAAGCTGTGACGCTAGCAAATAACCTACAGCTGGGCAATTTTGTGGCCTCCAGTATGTATTTAAAAAGGTGGAAGGCGCGGTTCGGTGTTTCGATGCGGCAAGCAACTAATGAGAGCCAAAAAGTGCCCGAGGACTGCGCGGAGGAGACGCAAGCATTCCGTGCTGCAATCGGCTCTCTGCAAAGTCGCCACAACCTGACTTTATTCAACATAGCGAATATGGATCAAACAATGGTCCGAATGGACACTCCGGCGAACCGGACCAACAACCTCGTGGGAGAAAGTACTGTCCGGATTACAAACACCGGCTGTGCCAGGTGGGGTTTCACGGTTGCCTTAGCAGCCTGCGGCTCTGGTCACAAGCTCCCGGCGTTTATCATCTTGAAGGAGCCGAGCGGAAAAATTCCAGCAAAGGCCTTCATGAGCGTTCATGTACCAGGTGAGAACAACATTTCGCTTGCTATTTTGCCACCGAGAGAAATAGTATAATGCATTATGAGCTCGCGTTAAATACAATGTCTTTTTTTTTTTGTTTCATCTTTAGCGAATTGCCGCGTGACCGCTTCTAAAAATGGCTGGATGACTTCGGAGAAGTTCAAGGAGTGGCTGACCAAGGTATGGGGCCCTAACACTGACGACGTACGGCGGCTCCTGGTGTTGGACCAGGCGCCAATACACAAGACCCAAGCGGCAAAAGATGAAATTCAGGAATGCGACACTGACATCGTGTTTGTGCCAGCCGGTTGCACCAGCCTTCTTCAACCTGCCGACGTCTTTTGGAACAAGCCGTTTAAGGCCAATCTTCGGAGAACCTGGAAGGCCTTTATGCGGAAGGGAGAGAAAACGCCGAAGGGAAACCTGCGGAAACCATCACGGCAGGATGTGCTGGACTTTGTGGCTGAGGCGTGGGCTGCCGTCCCAGAGGAAACCGTGGAGCGCTCGTTCAAGGGCTGCGGCATTACGAACGCGCTCGACGGGTCCGAGGACGGTGAGCTGCACAATCGGCTCGCTGACATCGGCGCCGTGGTCCCGGAAGACCGCGACGAGCTGAGGGATGAGTGTGTGGACCTGGTTTTTGGGTCAGATTCTGAGGAATCCTTCGATGGTTTCGACAGCGAATAAAAGGATAAAGTTCGCAAGGAAACTGTCTACGGAAATCATTTTTGCTAAGACTGGAGTCTAGATTGCATACTTTTAGTGGCCGCCATTTTCTTTATCCGCCATCTTGAATATTGGAGCGGAACCGAGGAAGGGCCCCCCCCATATTTTGGTTGAATTATCTCTTGAGTTGGGGGGGCGCTTTCTCGGTATTTTACGGTAAGTGGTTGTAAGAGGTTTCAAGAAGTTTTAGCGCACTCGGTCTAAGTCGGTCGCAAGAGTGTGAACGGGCCTTCACTTTTACCAGTGAAAACGGGTAGAAATAAATAGCAAAAGGAATACTGGCAAACTGGTGAACGGGAAAATGAAGCAGAAAAGAACACGAGCCAAATACCACTGATAGCCGAGGTCAGTAGTCGTAAATCCATATCTGAATCCATAGTACCTTGGCTACTGTAGTGACCAACGTTTATAGATACTTCTCCAGTTCCCGAACTGCCCCTCTCCAGGCGGGCGCGACCGATCCCTAGGGACTGCGAGGGCGCTGCGATGGAAGCTTGCGCGTGTGTGCCGGCCAGGCCAGCTCCGGTTACGTGGTTGGGCTTGCATTTTCCCCTGCTGTTCCCGCTGTTTGTTACGTGATCTGTTGGTTTTCTGCCCTTCGAGTGTGTGATTGCTTTCGACGGTTTGTGATACGACGTTCGTTGTGACGTGACGACTGCATGCAGCTGTTATAATGCCTACGTGCTTCGTACCCGGTTGTACCAGCGGGTACAAAAGCAACCCGCAGAAACGACACTATTTTGCGCCGCCTCGTGATCCGCAGCTTCTCGGAAGGTGGACGAGAGCGATCCCTCGCGCAGACAAAGTATTGACTAAGACGTGCAAGGTCTGTGACGTACACTTCCAGGAGGCATTGCAACAGGCCTAAGTGTCTACCGGCGTCTTAAGGTACCTGGTTTTGCTAACAGTGTTGGAACAGAAAAGTTTACTTCCCTTCTGAATGACCTTTTTGACATTTTAAATGTCAAAGTTCCTGAAGCTGGAATAAAGAAAGGATCGCCCAGAATAAAGGTAAGCAAAGAGACATATGTTCCTCTCTTATGATCTTTAGAGCCAGGCACTCAAGCATCATTGAAAAAAAAAAAGAACTGGTGCTGCTTCACAAATTATTTTGCCTTGTCGTCCAGGCCAGAGTGCCAAATGACCTGTCGCACCGCCTTTTTTGTTCTTGCAGTTTCTGGAAAGGTTCCTGGAAATGATGAACCAAACCGAAGCAAAAAAGACAATCAAGCTCTTTGCGTCTCAGCAGACTACTGAGTCTCTTCGTGTAACACTGATGTCTGGTGCATCTTTAATCAGCTTTCTACATGAGAGAGGTGTCAACTACGTCTTGACGGCAAGCTTGAATCAGGACCCACTTGAGGTAATTTGACTTTCGCATTAATTTTTCTGGAGCTTTGAAACCTATTGTATCATTTTATTGCTTTTTCAGAGGTTTTTCGGGCTTGTGAGGTCTTTTGGAGGAGACTAAGATCACCCCACGGTGACGAAGTTCAGCCAGCTATTTCGCTTGCTTTCCCTCTACACCCCTGTCAAGGTAGCTGTCAAAGGAAACTGCGAGGGAGGCAGCGACCGTGTTCTGCTCAGTACATTTGAGAGTCTCGGGGAAAAACGAAGCGAGGCACTTTTGCAGAAAAGTGCACTGAAAAAACATGTTTGGGACCAGCTTATGTCCATACCTCTCAATGATATGCCTAACAGTGGTAATGACCATATGTACAATGCTCCTACACCAGAAAAAACAGCTCTTTACTATTTAGCAGGGTATGTAGCCTTCAAACTAAAAAAGAATACAAGTTGCGAGAACTGTAAAAAAAAAGCTCTAGGTGTGCAAGATGATCTGCCTCCTGAGGCACTACTCGTAATTGAGCATGCCTATGCCACAGGTAGTCTGGTGTACCCGTCTGAACGGCTCTTTGCCTGCATAGGCACTGTAGAGTACATACTGAGCCGAACCTGCAAGGAAGCATGCAAGGAAGATGCTTTTGGTGATCTTTTTTGGAAGGTTTTAGATTCCCTAATGAAGAGTGGCACCAACTCTGTTGGCTGCCCACAACATCTTCATGAATTCACAGCCAAGGTTATTCACTTCTATTTGGTGACACGTATGCACTTTTTCGCACGCAAAAAGTGCCAAGAAAACGATAGTGCCATAAGGGCCCAAAGAGAAAGGAAAAAGGCCAAGCTTGTATAGTGGAACTTTAACTGTAACAGGCTCTGTTTTGCGCGTGATTTGAAGCCTTTTTTTTATTTTTTGCGAGTTAGCAAAATAAAATTGATTGTGTTACGGCTTGTGTAATGTGTTGTGAATGAGCAGTTTCTGTAGATACTTCACTAAATTGCAAGTTGAGCAAATCTTCTAAAATAGCATAGGTAAGATCAATATATTTTGTAAAACAAAAAAGAAAAAAAAAAATGCCCAGGACGGCGCGATTCCGACGCGCAGCTTTTTTTTCGCGACATTAAATCACTACGTGCGTTCTGTGAATATATAAAATAAATTCATACCGACCGCGCGAACGATCCTCGTCTCGCTCGTTTTTATTGACGACGTGAGGCAACCAAGCATAGCGACAACCGCTGCGGGCCAAGGCTGAACCGCTTGCACGTACGTATTATTTTCGGTGTTACATCATTTGCAAGTTACCTTCTGTTCAAAAACGACCGAAATTAAAATAATAGCGCGTTACTCGCGAAATCAGCCGAGATCCCGGGCTGCAGTAGGCGCGCTGAACATCGCGCGCGAGGGAGCGGCGATCGTCCTGATGGCGCAACCTTTGACCGCAGCGCTGCGGTGGCGGGGACCACGCCGGGCCGCCTCCTCCCCACAGGCGCGCCGAGGAGATACGGAACTGGAGAAGTATCTATAAACGTTGGTAGTGACCCTAGTAGTGACTATAGGAAGGACTGTAGTGAGTGTGGTCTATTGCGTTTGTGCTCACGACGATGCACGCGCTGTCGCAAATCGTAGTCCTTCATCAAATATATTGCAGCGTTTGTGCCACGACGACTTCACCAACTCCGTAATCCAGACATCACGGGAAGCAAAGGACAGATCGCGCTACAGCGTGCAAATAACTTTCCAGTGCTTCGTGCAAAAAAGGGCACTTGGGATGGCTTATTGGGTTTGCCAAGCTCGAAATCATACTGCAAAGTCAAAAGACAAAACAGGGAGCTCGACCGTGAGTTGACACTAATCAGCGAGTTCTGCATTATTCATGGTTTTCGAAGTATTCAAAGAACTGTAATACTTCGAACAGCAAGAGTGCAAAGCGAATCGAATAGCAAGCATTATTTGCGAAGTATTCAGTTTCGAATATTTTCACACCCCTACTTTATTTCACTTAGTAATATTTTACTACAGGAGGGCTATAGTTCTGCTCCTTCCTTCAGTGTGGGCAAAGCCTCTTTTGCATATCTTAGGTTGCAACAAACTAAAGTGACGAGAGGGTGCAAATGGTTCTTCCAGCACCCAGTGGGTACTTTCACAGGGCTGTTTACAAATGCTGCCAAAACAACAAAGTAGCAATATTTCTTTTTATTATGTAGAATGCTATAGATCCCAGAGTAGCGGGGGCAACATTTATATTTGGATATCAAACTATATAATGCAAATAAGAACAAGTGTTGGAGCTAGAAACGCGTGCAACTTAGGACCAATTAAAAGTTATAAGACGTTCCTGAGTTCTTGTTATTATGAATGCATTGTTGTTGGATATCAGGGACTACTTTAAACCATTTGTCATAAAATGGCTGTCTAGCATTTCAATAAAACAAATTATCGAGGGAACCGAAAAAAAATGTTTTTAGTAATGTGTAATTGGTAACCGAAACCGTAAAAATTAAAACAGTAAAAAAAACAAAATGAGACTGACATTAACAGGAAACGGTAACCGTAACCGAAATGTTAGATTTTTCCGTTTGAGTTAATGATCTCAAACCAAGACAATTTTTTTCTAAACAGAACCGCGTGCCGTCTGCAACATTGCCGCAAGCGAGTCACCTTGCGGGATGCTGATCACACCCATGGACTTCAAATAACGATCTTCCTGTCTCCTCATCAAGTCACAGATGGCCAGCGGCTCACCTCCACGGCGCACTTCTGGACTCTCTAGCGCTGAACGTTATTACAGTATATCTGAAACTACACCCAGTCTCTTCCTTGTTACCGGTTTGGTGTTACAGGCCTCTGAAATGAACCTTTGGTTTTCTGCTGCTACCAGCACCCCTTTCTGTTTGCGAATAAATGATCACCTTTGCTTGTTCATGGAAATTATATTAAAGGTTGTTATTCGCTTTTTGAAATACTGACCCTGTGTCACTTTTCCTAGTTGCAAGTGCAATAAGTGAACCTCAACACAGCAGGCCGAAGTTTGTTTCATTGCAAGCTTAGCTAGAAACAAATAAATTAAAATGTTTCATAGCCTTGCTGACCCCTAATCACCACCCCCCCTGCCCTGGCCCACTGCTACCGATCGGTTATCAAGTTCCAGACCCCCCTCCCCGGCGAAAATCCTGGGTTCGCCAATGCAGTGATCTATCACCTGAGTACACATCTCCTGCCCACAAAGACTTGTCAGGCTACGACTCGATCTACTCTCCGACCGGCCACAGAGGATTTGAGGCAAACTAAGCATGTATACATACAGGTGCGGTTCAATTGTGCCATTTTTTAATAAATTCCCATTTGCTGTGCTCCAAGTTACAAACTGGCTAAAGTTGCACTACACTGTGCCAAAAAGTGCTAATCAATCTGTAAATGGATCGTGTTCTGGAAAGATCGAAATTTCCGACTGGCAAACCAATGGGATGTAGCTATCACGGTCCAATTTACTCTATGACCTAGCACTGTGGCCACTGATTTCTGCGTCTGTAATCCGAAATCTCCAATCTTTGCATATGGTCGCTTTATGATCACTAGCGCGGTTTCCAGCCCTAGTGCTAGTCCTATGTTGCACACTGCTAGAAATGAGTCAGCACATATTTTTTTTTGCTTTGTGTGGTTGCATATAGTAAGCTAGGAACTCCTTAGTAGAAAATATGCTTACAGAAGGCTCTCAATTCTATTCATACTCATTGCAGGATTGCTGTGTTACAAGTTGTTGAGTTTTCTTCAAGTGAATAGAAAGTGGCTGGACCACCGCTGTACATTAAATTCATAAACAATGCTTCATATGATCCCATTCCAGGGACAAGCAAGGGGAGTCAAATCTATTGCCCCTGAATCCCCTCTGTGGGAGGATACATTACTAGTGAACCTAAAGACACTTCATCCCTCAAGCCGTCAATTGCAAGCGTGCAGCAGCAGCTTGACACATCAGAACCCTCGCCGCCCTTGTCACCTGCCACAGTTTCATCTCAGCATAGAAACTACACAATTTCTGTTGGCAAACGATTCAGACACAGTACGAAAACACCAGTTGCTGCTGTCTCCCGGAATATTCCACAGTGGAATTGCCGTTCAGCGATGGAAGCAGCATTTGACCTTTTGTAGAGGATTTTGTAGCAGACAAAATATTGGTTTCAAGCAGTCAGTAATGCATTTGGAGCAGATCACTTGAAAATAATCATGTGATTACATTGCTAAATTATTTCATATCTAATGGTAATTAAGGGTTCCCTCTTTGACATTGAAGCATATTACTTATCTGTCATCTTTTGTAGTAAGAATAAATAGGACGCAGAGGGAACACACAGTCTTCGTTTTAGAAATAAGGCTCAGGTAAGAGTAGCTTTCATTTACAATGGATATTAAAAAAATGTTTGAAAAATGGAGCATAATGCAACATTTCAGTTGGGATAAAGCCTCTCTCACCCTTCCCCTTTTACACCTGGCAGTTAATTTAGTCCGTAAATATAATTCCTGCAAAATGCCGGCCAAAAGCAGCATATCCGCTAGAACGTCTACAAATAAAAATATGTCACCAGACAACCTCCAAAATTTACAAACACTGAACTCAGGATCCTAATATTGTGAACTGCAAATAACCAGCCAATAATATAATGAAAACCTTACGGTTGTGCGCGCCTTAAAATTGACACGGCACTTTAGCAGCGACCGAACAAGAGTTCAGTCCAGGTTGGAGCCCTTTCGACTGACTGCTGCACGGGAATTACTTTGACTACCGTATTTATTCTAATATAGACACCTTTTTTTTTGTTTTCTGTTTGCGGCACAGCTTTTGAAAATTAGGTCAATTCACATTCAAGACCAAAGATGGTCGACCTGTAATGTAACAGGATGATTTTTGAGCAAATTGCACTAACTCATGCGCTCCCCCATGTCAGCCACTGCTCCTAGCACTCCGGTGCAAAGCGGTGAAGTGCGACGTGCGTGCGCCGGTGTGGAGTCGTGAAGGTTTATGGGTGCGGTGCAAATGCTACGGTACACTGTAGCCACGGCATGAAGGCATGTGGAAGACAGGATAATCAAGTGATATTACCAGGAGTAAAAAGCCCTGGTTCTGTGTTATTACAGTAGCCGCCATACCACATATAGCAAACTTTTCTCGAAACTTTTTAACTCCCGACACTGCCGACATCGTCTGGAAATTTAGCTGACGAAGGCGCCAGCGCGGTTGACGAGAAATATCTACACTTTGTTTGCTCTTAAGTGAAAGTGCAGGCGATGCTACGAGCCAATGGGACCAATCAAACAGCGTCAAGAGGGTCGACATCATGGCATCGATCATATAAGCCGAGACTGCAGTCAATGCCACAAGCATGAGAGCAAGTGGTCACTGCTTTGACACTTTCTTCCACAGAACGACCACAAGTGACAGAAAGGCACGTCTCAAAGCCAGGAGCACGGGCTAGCTCGTGCTTGTAGCTTTGGCTGCAGCATATCTGTACCACACAAGCTCAGCGAATGCCCCTAGTCTTGCTCTTTTAGTATGTGTGTTCGTGATTCTATGTGTTTGAGCATTCGACTGTGCTTTGAAGTAGGATGAAACAAACTATAAGGCAGGTAGACGCTGTGAAATACACATTTTGTAAAATGTTTGTTTCCTTCTACTTCTTGAAATATTAAAATGAACCAATAACAACAACAAAAGAAAATATTTGTTCCGGCCTATTTTGGTAAAATTGTGGCACAATCCTTAAAGGGGCACTGACACCCCAAAGGTCGTATTATTTTTTATTGTCTAAAACGATGCAAGTTGTAGTCATATACACGCAAAAAAAACGCATCGCAAAAAAAAAATTTCTCCGAGCACGCGCGCGCCTTTTTATTTTTGGCGTTTAAATTTCCCGCGCTAACCTCCTTGCTTCTTTCGATCGGTGACGTCAAAAATCAGGAAATTTAGAAGCTTTGTAGGCGACATTTCTATAACATTTAATAACAGCAATCGTAAAACATGTTTTTTAACGCAATTGCGAACGCACTACGACCCCTCTTTTTGAAATACCAAAAATCAGATTTCGGTGTGATGTCGCTTCCTGCATTCGCAGTGGCGTAGGCAGAGGGGGGGTTTGGGGGGTCGAAACCCCTCCCGAAATGCCAAAGCTACCCCCCCCCCCCCCTTCCCTCCCCAACGGGGCCCGCTCGCTGCCCTGCTCACGCAGTCGGTTTTGCACGAGGCACGGAGCAACGGGGTAGCACAGACCATCTCCAACTTACAGGCTTTTGGAAAAATTGTTTGTGGGGTAGAAAATGCTTAAATTAATAAAATATGCAATATTGCTTAATTCATGTTAATTGGATGGGATGCGGAACTTGATCTCAGATATATAGAGAACGGATATTTCGAAACGTTTGTGAGGTGAAGGATGGCAATTTCAACGCAAAATATGACAAACTACCCTCACTGAAATACACAGTTCAATCAAACCAATGTGAACATAATAAAACGAACACACGGTGATAATATAAAACAATGTCAGTAATGTAAGGAATAATAAATGGATAGTCAAAAAACAATCGCACTGTAAGCAACGGGTGGCGCTGCGCTCATGCACACCTTTTGTGATCAGAATTACGCGCTTTCGACTAGAAATTACCGCGAATAAATAGGTAACTGCGATTAGTGATATTAGAGCAGGTACAGAGCAGGGCTGCGAGATTTGTCATAAAAAACTACAATTACAGAGAAAGTGCTACAGCTCTTAAAAGGCAATTAGAGTGGGAGCCGCTTTCCATCAGAAGAAGACATCTTCGTTTGAAGTTTCGTCACGCAATTTACCATGATCAAACCGGGATTAATAAAGCTAAGTTTATTCAACCCCCAACTTCGTATCTAGGAGATTAGACCACTCGGAAAAAATTAGGGAATGGACAGCCCGAACCAACGTTCTGAAATATTTATTTTTTCCCAACACAATTGAAGAGTGAAACGCCCTGCCAAATGACGCCGTTTCTATCTTGTCAAATTCACTCTTCTTTGGCAGACTGTCACGTGACAGCTGGCCAGACTAACATGACTAGGAAAATGTTTTGATCCTCGCGATGCGAATTTCGAGTGATTACTGGGCCTGATACTGTTGTATGTTTAGTTGTTCCTACTTCGATTATTTTAATACTCTTTGAACGAAGTTGATAAAACTACATCTGTGTGTGTGTGTTTTTTTTTTTTTATTACTTACTCCTGCGTCACGCGGCAAGCGAGTTATTTAATTTCGCTGTTAGCACGTCTTTTTCCTCAGCTGATTCTTTTATCTGGCACGTGCCTGTAATGCGAGTCACCGATGTTTCTTTTATCATATTCTGGGCTTGCTTTTGATTGAGTGTGTTTTCCGGTAGGCTTGCGTTATTTCTTGTTTTTTTGGTACGTATGCACGTGTGTATTTCTACCCTCACAACTATGTACCCCCCCCCCCCCCCCCCCGCAAAAATGCCTTCGGGCGCTGCGGGATAACCCGAAATAAATAAATAAATAAATAAATAAATATAATGCAATTTACAGGTTCTCTTTCATCCCATTTAAGCCAAGCGCCTACACAATAAAATGAAGCCGCCTGCGTCCACGGAAAAAATATCCTGGACGTCTTCCGCTTGAACTTTAATGTCGCGGTGAACATTCAAAAACGCTATACTTTGTTTCAGCTTAGGCCCAGACGTAGCCGATGCTACAAGCGCGAGCGTCCCTGCCACGCACGCGCGCCCGTGCAGTGCAAGCACTGTTCAGCGCCACATGTTCACGCCTGTAGCATCGGCTGCGTCTGGAATTAAGCAGAAACGAAGCATAGACCGAGCAGTCGCTCACTCGAAGTGGACGCTCTTAGGTATGTTTTCAACCGTCGTAGTGAAGAGAACGAGCGCTCAGCTTCCGCCGTTGTTAAGGGCAGAGCAACTAGAATCTCGAGGAGACGATGGACGTTCTGAAATAGTGCCTCTGGACAGAGGGCGATGTGACGGGCGCTTCACGTTTCTCCCTCTTGCATTGGATTGGACGCTTAAAATTTCCCTATTTTTCGCGAAGTTTCCCTCACTTTGCAAAAATCGTCGCTCACAGATGCGATGAAGTCCGTCTTGCTTTCTGCTTTGTATGTCAAGGTGGCATGCGATGCAATTCCTTATTACTATTAGCTTAATCTCTTCGCTGCACGGAACATCATAAACTTGAAGACACAAGCCTTCATATTCTCACTACGCACAGGCGTAAGGCTAGTCAAGTTCCTTGCCACGTTCGGCGCGTAGTTTCTTTGTGTTGCGTCATGTCATTTCTCCGAGTTTCGGAACAATGAATTCGGACTGATGACTTCTTCTTACCCCGAGGATATGCTGTGGCTGCCTTTGGACCATGCTGGAAGATAAAACGGCCTAGCTAGCAAAGAAATCACTCTTTTTCCTTCGGCATCTGGTTCTGTACCACGAATTTCTTAAACCTTTAATAGATAATAACCTTTGGTTGTGTGATTGTTCAGAATTACCTTCGCCCTAAATATGGGACCCTGGTTTTTGTGCGTGGTCGGTTGCTCAAAGTTTTCAGTGTCAAAAAAAGATTTTTTTGCTGTTTAATTTTTTTTGTGTGTGTGTGTGAAAGTATAGCTATTTTTGTGTTTTCTCTGGCCTTCACGCGTTGGTATTGCGGTGATAATTCGAAAAAGCAAAGGGAGTTTTGTGTTGTGAGAAAGCGTTTAAAGTTGGTAGGCCGCAATTACGACGACTGTAGAACAGTGAGCCACCCCGCCCGTATTCCTGTAAATGAAGCCTGCTCCGTTCTTAAAAATGGCAATGCAGCGTTACCCGTTTTTTTTTAACAGCGTCTCCCTAATCTTTGCCTGAGCGTCCGTGTCGGCGAGCTCACCCCTCCGTCATTGACCGGGGGGGGGGGGGGGGGGGGGGGGGGGGGGGGGGGAGGGGGAGATACCGTAGGACCCCTCCCGAAATAAAATCCTGGCTACGCCACTGTGTATTTGTATCCTCCCTCGGAAAACTTGGTGGCGCTAACGGCGAGACGGGGACAGTACGGCTCTGGATGGGGAAGAAACCGGTTTTTTCCCCGCGCCGGCTTCTATCCCGCCTGCTCACCTCCTCCTCGCCTCGGGTTGCTGTGGCAACGGCGGAGGTCCCAAAGAAAGTCGAGTCACAGGAGACCGCAAAATTTGACTCACTGCACTGGCGCAGATCACGCGGGAACTTCAAATTCGGCATTTGTAAATTGTTTTTTTAATTAAGAAATACTGAATTCCCAAGTTTCGAAATTTGAGGGCAATGTCCCGGCATCGTTTTCAATCGTTTCAGATAATGGAAAAAAGTATGATTTTTATGTGTCAGTGCCCCTTTAATAAAATGAGGTTTTGACGCAAGATGTAGTACACTGTCGCTCATGGCGCAGCACTTGAATTACTGCACCTTT